>NC_135477.1:12560938-12864493 GCF_052094955.1 Ictidomys tridecemlineatus
AGTGGCTCACCCGCAAGCAGAGAGCAAGCCAAAAGCTACCTTCCTGCCAGACACACAGCTGTAGCACCTTCAGTACCAGTAAAGCCATTGACAGGGCTGCCCAATGGCCAGTGCCTGGCAGCATCTTTACCTGATATGCAGCCCCAAGGCAAATAAGACCCAACAGGTGGCTGCTGGGTCTCCAACCTCAAACTCCTCCAGCCCCAAAATTGCACACTCACATCAGAAAGAGGGTCGTCCATACCCTTGGGTCACTGTGTAGTGGGCAGAACACAAAGCCCTTTGTCTTTCCCTACAATGTCTACAAATAGACAGAAGCTCATTTGATGTTAGTCATAACCATCTGAGTTGGCCTCTTATCTGGATTCAAGGCCATCTCAAATAACGTATTACCAGCAGAGCTAGATCTGATTCAGCCAACGTTTAACCAAATGTCCATCATCTCCCCGTGAGTCATGCCAGCCCACGGTCATCCTCTATAAAGCCTCAGGGAGCAGTTAACCCAATTTGAGGAAGATTAAAAATCACATATTGAATCCTAGGAAAATATGTGAAAACAATAAAAGTTAGGATAATTACACAGACCTAGTCAGTGGAGAAACCCAAATGTCCCTTAATGGCCACTGACAAATGATATTTATTCTCCAATGCTAATAAGTAGTTTCTCTTTGCCAGAGAGGCTAAGGTAGACTATTCTTAGCTTGCAAAGACCACAGTTTCTTCTACTTTGGGAAATGATAAAAGGAAGGACACAAAGTAAGGACCCAGCAGGGTGAACCATCACCAGATAAGACGAAGGGATCTGCTCCTTTTTAATTATCTCAGACCACTCCTAAAAGGTGGAGCAGGAAGTGAATGTCAAGGAACAGGATGATATTTCAAATTTTCTTGGATATAATAGGAAGTTTGTCAATCATTTATTAAATGAAACAAAATCCTCAGGTGTAGCCCTGAGGTTTGCAGGTCTTCTGCAGATAGAAGATGTAAGCAGGTGTTTATGTGGCCCACGAATTACTGCCCTTCCTGAGGTGGGCCCTGTTCCCGACACCAGCTCAACTGCAATCTTTGCTCCCATGAGAACTGCTCTAATTCCACTGCAGTTTATTCTGAGTTCAAAGCGAAGACTCTGTCATACTGTGCTTCTACCATCACCACAACATCTGGAGTGGGAGATCCCTGTCCAGAACAGCTGGTTCCCCTGTTCACAGAGAAGCTGAATAGGTCACTGATGATTCTTGCAAAGCCCACTTTAGAGTAACTGGCTGAAGCTGAGAGAGAGAGAGAGAGAGAGAGAGAGAGAGAGAGAAAATAATAACCCCAGTAGATTTCAGAGAGATTTCATGCCCTGTAGCTAGCTTCCTCCTTGTCATTCAGATGTTAGCTAAGATTTGTATGGAAAAATAACTGCTTTCAACTCGACTAGGTAACTATGGAAATAAATTAATCCACTGACTCTGGCTTGATAAAAAACAGACCACCCAGACAATGACGGCTAAGGAGGAAGCCAAGGGAGACAGCCCCAGCAATGCCGTTAACTCCTTCCCCAGCCGGCTGGAAGGTTTGGAATATCTTTTGGTTCTAAAGCTGCAACTACTATTTAAACTTTACACTAGGCAAGGGCAGACCAGGATGCCACACCCTGAGCTGGGGGTAGCTCAGTAATAGAGGACAAGCTAGCATGAATGAGGCCCCAGGATCAAATTCCAGCACCAAAAAAGAAAGAAGAGAAAAAGGAGCCACATCTTTGCTTGAATTATGGCAGGGGAAAGGGAAACTTGTTTTCACATTGTCTGTGAGCGTTCCTTTTATGTACATATAAGCTTAAAATCCACTTACTGGGCCGAATGATGAGAGGTGTCACTAGAATAATTTTGCTACCTCCTGTTATTCATGACCACAACTCTGAAATGAATAGTTCAACTGGAATTGTAAAATAAGTCACACGAACCTCCAAGATGGAAACTGAGTCGAGCAAGGCAGGCTCAGGCATTAAAAAGTGCTGCTAGATCCTTGACAATGACATATGACAAAATCAAATGCCCTTTCTTCCTTATGTGGTCACATATTTTCAGTGGAAATATAGTAACCGAAGAGTCAACGAAAGAATAATTTGTATCAGATTACTGCCAAACATACACTTAAACACTTCCTAAGATGGCTACTTTGTGTTTTCAGAGTTAGGCCAGAGACCCTAACACTAAAAACAACAGACAAGCTGTCCACCTTCTGGTATCATCTGACAAAAGCCACTAAGGTGGCACCATCATGACCATGAATACAGGGTTGGGCTGGGGCCTATGTGGAGCTGGATGTCTCATCTCAGAATGGGCCCCCGTTAAATTAAAGCCAGGGGCTTCAAAGAGTCGTGGCTCCTACCAGTCTGACTAAGCAGCTCCTTGAGTTTTGGGGGATTTACAAAGCTGGGCCAGTTCACATCAGGAACTGGAGCCAGAAAAAGTCCAGGTCCAAAAAAATTAGGCTGATTTTTTTCCCCAAATTCTCTGGCCGCTGATTAAAACTCTCTATACCTTTACCTATTTAGCATTGTACAACCAGAAAGGGCCCAAGAAAATGCAAGAATGACAGATTTTTTTTTAACCTGTATTCTTTATTTTCAGTAGCTAAAAGTACAAGCTGTATAATTGTAAGCAGGTACAAAGAACAGGAGTGGGGAGAACAGAGCCTTGAAACAGGGACAGTGCACAGATTATAGCCCTACTGTGGCTGAGGGCAAAGGCTTTCCTCACAGAGACTGAGAGTCCATCTTTACTAAAAGCAGTGGCTTTTACTAAAAGCCTGCAGGTGCCCAACCACAGTAAGTAAAAGCAGGATAGAGCTTGGTGTCTCTAGTTTTATTTTGTTTGTCCCTTTTATTACCTTAAACTTTGGGTCAGGTCCTGCTCAGCTCTGCATGCAGGCACACTGACCATGTAAAGAGTGTTCATCTAAATATTAATACAAGGTTTACCAGAAATACATTTACCTAACCTCTCTCGCTCCCCCTTCAAGACGGAAGTAAGATTCACAACACCCTGTCTCAGATTGCAGGAGTCATGCCTAGAAGTTTCCAGTCACTACCCTCTGCCAGGATTATGGTTTTGAGAGACAAACACCCTGGGGAACAAGTGAAAATCGCCCCCTCAAGCAGTAAGGATTTTCTAGAGCAACCTCACAGAACCAGAACTGAACAACCAGACCACTGTTTGGCCAAGACGACCTAATTACGCAGACCTCTGGCCCCTGCCCCAATTTTTTCTGTATTTAAACATGAAGCTCCCGTCAGCACCCAAAGACAGGGCTGAGATGCTGGGTCTCATCTTGCCTTCCCAACATGGCCATATTGGTCAATGCTCCTTTCCTGACTTTCACTGTGACCTTTTCTGTTGCAAGGAGTGGCCGGTCCTGGTTTGTTGGGGCCCCTGAAGTCAAGGCTCGGTCAGGCCCAGGACTCCCAGAACATTTCTCCTCCTGTTCTACAAGCTCCTTTGCCCATTAAACCTGGGACTGGCCCAAAAGCTTTTATGAAAGTCTCTGCAAGTTCCCACGTCATGGTTTCAATTTCTCACTAATTTCCCCAGGAATACAGGAGCCGATCTTAAAATACTGTGTAAGCACACTTGTTTATTTCACTAAAAACATAAGTTATGCATAATGGTTTTTGCTCCTCTTTTAATCAAAAACACTCACCAACTTTAGAATGCTGTTGTAAACACTCGTGCCTACCAACTACACAGAAAACGTGAGTCATACCTCCTCTTGGTAATTGAGGATGAGACTGGCCCAAATTACATCAAAAGACTATCTGCAATGGCTCACAAGGACAGAGGGACCTGTCTCTTTGTTCTTTCTGTGCAAATGGAATGTATTTGTCCTTTTTGTGTTAGTTTCCATCTAAACTGTGGAGGGAAGCAGAGTCCGGGAGTGCTTAGAGGAACCATAAGTCCCCAAATTTACATCTACTGGGCTTAGAGAGTACCACAGTCATTTTGAAGAGATGATGGAATTGACTCAATTGTTTTGCCTACATCAATATTAAAATCTGTTTGAATTTCTACATTACAGGCAGCACTGGATACTAGTGATGATTTTCCATTTGCTGGGTAACTGGGGAAACTAGTTAAGGGTTACAATTTTGCTCTCAATGATTTCTAAAGTGGATCACCTACTACAAGAATGATTAAATTTGGGCAGGGGCTATAGCTCAGTGGCAGAGTGCTTGCCTAGCATGCGTGAAGCACTGGTTCTATCTGCAGCACCATATAAAAATAAATAAATAAAATAAAAGTATTGACAACTACAACTAAAAAACACTTTTTTTAAAAAAAAGGATAAACTAAATTTTACAAGTCACAAGATAAAATTAGTATTCTCTTGGAGGTCAACTTTTTGCAGCCCCAAATATAAACCTTAGCTGGCTGCAACCTCAAAGAACTTGCAGCATTTACTAGTGGAAAGGCCTCACGAATTATAAACAAGTTTGTTCCTCCTGGCATAAGCAAAGCATCTTAAAAACAAAATGGGGATTCTTAAAAGGCTTTTCATTTGCCATTTACATTTGCAAGATTAGAATACTGACATCATTTCAGGGCATTTCCAAGTATTACATCCAGGGTTGGTAACATTTCCACCCATGAGACTGGCAAAACATTGCCACAATAACATCCTCAATTTTCACATATAGTATTTGAGCTGTTTGTTCCACTGGGATACAAAACCCTGAGCAGTTTTCTGTAATTATGTATTTTAAGAAGCACTCTTAGTCTTGGAAAAAAAAAAAGAAAGAAAATAATTCTGCAACTCCTGAGGTGTGTGTGTTTGTTTTTCCTGGAGAACAGAGGAACAGCAGAATGTCACCTCCATAATGGTGCTTCACAGTCAGCCCATCCAGGGCTAACTGAGTATGGTCTGTGGCAGCTATCTCATCCTGCTCTGCAGAAGGGAGGGCTGGCCATGGCCTGGGATGGTTAACATGGATTCAGCAGCATTACTCAGTCTAGAAATTAAACTGCAGTTGGAAATGTGCTCCTGTGCACTTCACTGTGAAGCAGCCACCCCATGTGTCCAAGGACAGCTGGTGCTAGAAGAGGACGAGATCTGCCATACCTTCCCTGAGCCCCTGCCACCACCCCAGGTCCACAGAAGCACAGGGCCCCACCCTCAGAAGGGCCTCTGCATGGCTCAGTGCCCTGTCACTGCCATCTTGAAAGGCTTCACAGCATTTGAACAAGGGGCCTGCATTTTCATTTTGCACTGGGACCACAAATTATGCAGCCACTCCTGCTCCTCCCCACCTCCCCACGGCTTGGTTCACTGGCTCTTCAGTTTGGTTCTGGAATCTCAGATGGCTCCCAACTGCCTCCCACTTCTGGCCTGGCACTTGAGGTGTCACAGCCTCACCTAGGAGCCTTTCTCCTCAGCCCTGTCCCCTTAGTTTACCCTTCCTCCCTCTCTAGTCTTTATCTCTTCACAGCTCTGGCACTGGCTGGAAGGTAAGATTCTGGGCACTCTCTTCCCTGCCATTTTTGAATTTCTGCCTCTGGGGCTACTTGTTCATGTGATACCCTAACCCCAACTGCTCCCACTTCTTGAAGCTGATACCTTTGGTGAGGATCCCCATGTCCTGTGCTATGAGCACCCCAGGTGCCAGGTAGAACTGGGCTGTCTCAGGTGTAGAACCAAAAATACTCACTGGATGGACACCAACAATGCAGTAGTGAACCATTATTCCAAATAATGCAGGGCCAAAACCATCAGAACACTATGTTCATATAAAGCTAGTGAGGGTAGCTTGGATTTTCCAGACAATATAGCCTCAATTCTCTTCGTGCTTGTGGAAAGAGCTCAGAAATGAGCAAAGTGTGGCCCAGGACCTGGGTATCAGTTTAGAGTTAGGTCCATGCACCAGACTTTCCCCACACTCCTCACTTAGGCAGCTACTAGGTCCTTTGCCACCTCAGCTTTCAACAAGCAGCTGCTTGACCAGAGGCAGAAGACAAGACAAAGCCACAGAGCATATAGGATCTAATGACAGCCATGGTGACCTGACCGCAGAGTTCTTGCAGCCCAGGGCAATGACAACAAATGTAATTAAGAAATTCAGCATTTATAAAGAACCACTGTTTTGTTCTCTTTGATCTGTCTTCTGTACTATTTTCATACTCTTTGAACAACAGGAGGGAAGAGGGAACAAACGGGAAGTCATGGTTAACTGAGGACAGAGACGTAAGAGTAAGGAGACTTGGTTTTCCCCAGCTCACACGCTACTGATTCCTGAGATATGGACAATTGAATAATCAGAAAGGCGCAGGGAAATGCATATGGATTGATAAAAACATAAACCCTTTGGCTAGCATCACATCACCTACCTGTTGGTCAGCAGCCCTACGAAAGGGTTAGTGAGGAGCTGGACGGTGGCTTTGGAGGCAAACAGCAGACCGACTTGCACATTTTCATTGAGAAGGTCTTTGTCTTCACTGGGACAGTCAGAGGGGGCAGAGGACTTGTTGGTCACCATGTGCTGTGTGGTAGCAGCTCTATGCAGCTGTTCCCCATGAAGGTTTCCAGTAGCATTCCCAGTGACCATGGTAGAGTTGTCATAATAGGAGAAGATGCTCTGGAAGCTTCCTGAGGTGGAGGCTGTGAGCGCAGGCCTGGCAGTCTGGATTTCAGTTGCATTTTTCTCATGCTTAATGCTGTATAAGTAACTAGGGATGATGGGGACTGGGACAAGAGCAGAACAAGGCGATGACCACCCCCAAACCCTCTCTCAGACAAAAGCCAGCAAAACTATGGTTTAGTCAAAAGCCAAATGAGACCCAATGAAGGGACATATCTACTCCAGAAGCAGGACCACCATGCTGGAACAATTTCACATTGCTCAGTCCACTAGAGAGAGCAAAGCCCCAAGACACCCTGGGAGTTCTGTCTATTCTCAGGGGCAGCTGCTGTGCCAAAGTGACTGCCCCCAAAGGTTTTTGTCATTTGTGGGGTTTCTCATTATGGCTTTCCATCAGAAAAAAAAAATGTTTTAAAAAAGCAAAATTTGGGCTGAAGTCAAGTCATTGCTGATCTGGAATCAACCAGTGCTTCTCTGAGAGGCTCAAAAGATTTGTAAATGAATGAAGCAAGGAAACAGGAATCTAAATTTCATGACACATCTACACATCTTAGAAAAAAGATAAACCTGCAGGAAGCAATAAATTGGAAATTCTGCAACAGACCGATTTCATCATTCTGTGAGTGGGAATCTGCAATTTCCCATACAACCCATAAGATTTAAGAATTCTGTAGACTTTCACAAAGGAAAAGAAAACTGTGTGATACAACAGAAGCTTGGGTGTGTATGAAACAAAGCATTCAAGACAAAGGCAAACTGCTCCTGAACTGGCATGAGCTAGGATGCTCCTGAGCTGAAAACCTGAGGCCCAGAGAACAGTCAAGAGAGAACTTGAAAATGGGGAGAGAGGAAATGACCCAGCACTTAAGAGTTTGAATGAAAACAGTTTTTTTTTTAATTTGCTGCAAATTGGGATATTAAGGGGAAACATGCCAAACGCTTTTCTGTTAACAAGGCTAATTAAGTAATAAGTATTTAGTTTTTCAAAAATCCACTATAGGAAAAGGGATTGTTGCAATTGCTCTTATACTGCGTGCTGAGATGCTTCCATCTCAAATCATCCACTGATACATTTAAACGTCATTTCCTTTATTTAAGGAAGGATCACAACAAATAATTATTTTTTTATTTTCCCGAAGCATAATTATTTGAACGCATTATTTTGAACTCGGGAAACTGCTCCTCTTTAATAGAAATCTCTTTTTCCATCGCGGTGAAAGTGGGCAAAAGGAAGCAAGAAATTATCAAGAGGAAACATAAGTTTCGGGTCTTATCGGATGTCGCAGTTTTGACCTGACCACCAGGAAAGCCAAGCCACAAAGGCAACTCCTTCAAGTCCAGGCACTGCAGTCTTTTAGGGACTTTTTTTTTTTTTTTTTACTTTTTTTAACTTTTTTTCTTTTGCAAAGCGTGTTCTCCAACTTTCCCAGGCAGGCGCAGAGCTCTGGGACCGCGCCTAGGAGGAGGGAGCCCCGGAGGAGGGTGCCGGGAGGGCGGGGGACACCGGGGCGGTACGTACCCACGACGGTCAGCAGCATGTTGTCCAGCAGCAGCGCGAGGAACACGATGAACAGGATGAGCTTTCGCGAGTGGCGGCTCTCCCGCAGCCAGCGCAGCGGTGCCAGCTCGCTCAAGGCCATGGCTCGGGTCGCGGCTGCGGGAGCGAACGCGGTGAGGGCCGGGGCGCCAGGCAGCCCCCAGCCAAGCGCTCAGACTTGGCGGGGCAGTGAGCGGCGGGTGAGGAGTCGTCCGCGGCGACTGGCGACAGCAGCAAGCGCCCAGCCTCGCTCACCGGCAGCTAGCGCATCCCCAGGAGCGCACGGAGCGCCGTCGGGGACCGACCTGGGACCGCTGGGCTCTGGCTGTCCCCCTCCCCGCCGCGCCCGAGGGTCTCCCCTCTTCGACTGCGCCGTGGACCCCGCTCTCCGTGAGCCCCGCGCCCCGCTTCCCGGGGGTCCCTGGAACCCCCGCGCGTGGCTTGGGGTCCTCCCTGCTCTCCCCGACCCTCTCTCCTCCGCGCCGCGCAGGGGACAAGACCGGGCTGGCATACCTCGTGTCGCTGGCGGCTGCCTGCCCGCTCCTCACGCCCGCGCCTCCCGGCCGACGTGGGCTCCGTCCGTCCGCGGCTCGGGGTCGCAGTCTCCGCCCAGCGCTCGGCCGCCGCGCTCGGTTTACCCGGTCCGGCTCTGACGTCACGGCCGGCGCGAAGCGGGGGCGGGGGGCTGGGGCGCCCCGGCCTCGCCCACCCCACGTCGTCGCTTGCTGCGCGGGAGGGGCCGACGAGGCGCCGCCAGCCCTCCTGTGCCTGAGCCCCGGGAACCTGGGCCCGGTGAAGCAGCAGGGGCGCGGAGGGAGGGGATCAGAAGCCTCGGGGCGAGGGGTCCAGGGTCCGCGGAGAAGAGTCAGGGGCTCAGGGTGAGGAGGCGAGGTCAGTGCTTTCTTCTGGCCCGGAGTAGTGACCCGAGCTGCTCTGCACAGGTCTCGTGGCTCTCTGAGCCTCAGTGTGGATGAAATGGTCCAGGGGTACCTGGATGAAGGCAGTGGGGAAGTGACGTCAAAAGGGGCCTTAGGTGTTGGAAGCCAGGGACGACCCCAAGTGTTTTGGTTACCTTTTTCATCTCTGTGACCAAAACTTGGAGGAGGAAATTTTTATTTGGAGTTCATGGTTCCAGAGGTCTCGGTGCATACACAGCCGACTCCATTGCTCTGGGCCTAAGTGAGGCAAAACAGGGGGTCACAGCCCCACGGAGCAGAACTGATGAGCTCACAGCGGCGTCAGGAAGCAGAGAAAGCAGGAAGGGCCCCCACAGGTAAGATGCAGCCTTACAGGACATACCCCAGTGACCCATCTCCTCCAGACATGCCCCACCTGCCTACTACCACTCAGTCCATCCAAACTAGGATGGACTACTAGAGTACAGCTTTCACAATCCAGTCCGCTCACATTCCTGCATCAATACAGGAGCTTTGGGGGACACCTCATTTCAAACCCTAACACTGTGGAAGCTATCTTCTGCAACCCACCATTCCCTCCCTTCTCCCACCTCTGCAGCCTGATGCACGTTCCCATTTGGAGTCTTCTGAGCCCTGGGAACCCTCAGGCCAGTGACAGAGATAGGAAAAGAGTATGCCTCTCACTGTCAGCCCACAGTGGGAGTGGGGAGAGAAAAGGATCCCAGGCCCTTGAGTTCAAAAGTAGGAGCAACAGGCTTGGACCTCTAGGGCCACCAGGATCACCTGGCTGTAGGCAGAAGGCACTGCCTATTTCTTTGGTGAAGGGCACTCCTCCATGCTGTGCCTGGGGTCTGGCTAGAAATGGCAAGAGGTACTCAGTGCATGTTAGTGGCTGAATTCAAGCTCTTCTCCCTACCAAAGGGTAAGAGCTCACCTTGGATTTCCAAGTCCTTTTAACAAAATAGAGACCCCTCTCCCTGCACCCCCCCCCCATACATACAGCTAGCACTTTGGAGGCCTATCTTCTGGGCCAGAGGAAAGGGAGAGATTTTCTTGGAAAGCCACTTAGAATCAGTGTTATCCTGTCACAGTCTCCAGGCAGAGGAGTCTGACCTTGTTTTATTAATGTTCTCCTGCTGACAGCAGGAGTCTGCTCGGAGCAGCAGTGTGATCTGCGGCCATCTCCGCTCTCCGCCTCCTTCCTTCCTTCCTTCCAGAGACCCCCTGTGCTTCCCATTGCTCCCCTCCCCCATGTGTGAGAAAAAGATGGTTGGATAGGTAAGTAGGTCAGTGACATGGGTCTCCAGGAAGTCCCAGGATGTATGTGACTTAAATATTAAACAGGGAAGGAGAAGGGAAACCATGAAGGAGGAGAAAGCAGACGGCAGAGAGCTATTAAGATGGTCGTGGAGGGATCACATTCGTGGAGTGCCCCTAAGTGCTGGCTTTGGAGCTTCAGAACCCAAAGACACAGGCATCCCAGGGACAGAGAGGCCTCATTCTAAGGATTCTTTCCAGGATGCCTGGGTCCCAGTCTGCTACTTCTTTGATTGGTGAGTAAGAGCAGCTTCTGAGCTGTTTCATGCCTCAGTTTCCCCATCTGTCAAGTGGGGATACTAATTGGAACTACTGCAGGGTAGTCACGGGAACTAAAGGGGCATGAATGGGCAGCTCTCAGTGAGAGTCCAGTCAATGTTGGCCATTTATTCATTCATTCAGTAGGTTCAGTGCTTTCCATGTACCAGCACTATGGTTGCTGCTGGGGAGACAGAAATGGCCCAAACAGACAAAATCCTTGCCCTTGAGTGCTTTCATCTGGTAGTCACATGTAGTCACATCATAATGGGGAACACAGGGAGCCACACCCAACTCCAGCCCAGCCAGCTGGAGGAAGATGGCTCCTACTGGTCTCTGCCCCACTCCCAGGACACGATGGCCTATAATAAAGGCTTCACATTTTTATGACACCCTCTCCATAAGAATTTTCTTTTAAATATGTATGCCTAGCCAGTCAAGCTGGCACACACCTGTAATCCCAACAACTTGGGAGGCTGAGGCAGGAGGATTACAAGTTCAAAGTTAGCCTCAGCAACCTAGTGACTTAGGGATACCCTGTCTCAAAATAAAAAATAAAAAGGGCTGGGAATATGGCTCAGTGGTTAGGCCCCTCTGGGTTCAATTCCGATGCCAAATAAATAAATAAATTGCCTTACACATTAAAAAAAAAGTTTAGTTGTAGATGGACACAATACCTTTACTTATTTATTGTATGTGGTGCTGAGGATCGGATTCAGTGCCTCACACACACGAGGCAAGCGCTCTACCACTGAGCCAAAAGCCCAGCCCTGCCTTATATATTTTTAAGTTGGCATTTAGAATGGGTTTTTTTTTATTACAAATTTGGGACATATTGCATACATAGACCTTCACATAAAAAGCTATCACATCTCTTTTTAAAATGTATCTGATAGAATATAAGCATAAAAAATGCAAAACTACTACATTAGGCTTAAAAATACAAATTAGTTTCTCTTTTACAGTCAAAAAAATTTACATTGTGTCCTTTGCACCTTCAAAGTATGTTTTCACTCCACTTCCAACAGAATTTTATCCCACTCTAATCTTTCTGTCCCACAACTTCTTTATTCACCACCCATCTGTTATATGAAGTGCAACAAATATGAATATGCATTAACTTTTTAAATTTTTCTTACGGCCACAAGGCTCTAAGTTTTTCAGTTCCCTTGAGGATTGTATGATTATGGTAATTATGAATGGTACACAAAAGATCAATGTATCCTATATATAATTTGAACTTTGATAAATAATTATTAAACATAAAAAGAGAAATTGCACTACTTAATTAAAATACATTACTTAATTCAATGAGTAGGAAGAGAATTTGTTGAGGCTTGATTAAAGAGGCACCAACATTATCCTGGATGCTTTTATGCTTCAGGACATGGTAACAATAAGACTGCCAGAGTTAGGTTGGGTGAGAGGTGAGCCTTTCTTTGCATTCTGGGAGGGACAAAAGGATGCTTGAGAGGTAAGGTGATAAAGGGACATTTTTCTGGCTCCACCAATGTGGGGTTGACCTCAGCAGATCAGTTTGAAATAGAGGATATGTGGAAATTGAGAGTATCAAGCAGCTTGAGAAATCTTCACGTGTGCCAGTGTGCTGGCGATCCAGGGTGAAGAGGCCAGCTTGGGAGTCCCTGCCTGGCCTGGGCTTTCAGACCTTCATTGCCTCCTCTCGTACCCTCCAGCCACACTGGTTCTTCTTCATGTATCTCTCTCTGCCTCAGGGCCTTTGACTTTCTTTACCCTTTTCCTTGTAAGTCCTTCCTCTTTCCCTAGCTACAGTTTCCTCATTCTTCATTACCAGCCCTGATATCACTTCCTGGGAGAAGCTATTCTTTTCTGGACTCCGCACCCAGTATTAGGAAGGTCCCTCCCTTCTTAGCAGTCATGAAACCATTACCTTCTTCAGAGTCCTTCTCTCCAGGAGAAGGGATGTTCCTTATTGTGCCTGGGGATATCTGTCTCCCCAGGTATCAGGACAGAGGACACTCTTTTTGCTCACTCATCACTGATATTCCAAAACACCCTTTTTGGTCGCCATCATTGACATTCCTTAATGAGGTCCTTGCTCATTAAGCACCACTGTGGCCAGTTAGGCTTCCTGTCCAGTGCAGAGCTGGGGAACCAGAAAGAAGGTCATGTTCCTGCTTCTCTCCCCACAAGAGGCCTCTCCAGGAGGAGCAGACTCTGAGGATGCCAGTGAGCACGTCTGTTGTTCCCCTGTCCACCCAGGCTGGTGGACTGTCACCCAGCCCCTTGTCTCCACCAACTTGCACCTTTGTCAGGCACTAGGGTCTGAGAAGGCACAAAGGTACCACCAGAGTTGACCTCATCATTAAGTCTCACTATTTAGGAATGATACGTCATGTGGCCACCTGGGACACTGAAGTTATTTGAAATAGATTTTATTTGAGGGACACTAATCTGAGTGAAAACCAGACATAGCATCCTGGCTGGGTCACTTTCACACGCTACGGGCTTAGACAAGCAGCCTAACCTTTATGAGGGTGGACTTCTCATCTGTCCCTGGAGCCCGGTAATAGTCCCTCCTTCATAGAGTGGTTCTGGAGATGGAATGGGATGAGCCTCGCACGGTGCCCGACACGCACCCTCAGTGAGGTTTCTCAGTTCTTGGGAAACTGCAAGTGCTGAATACAGGGAAGGTGCAGGTGTTCCAAGGGGACCTCGGGTGCTGCCCCTCACCAGAGAACTAGGGAACAAGGGACACCAACTTTCCCCTGTGCATTAAGCTGTGAAATTCAAAGGATGGTGAGAACAGAAGTGAACAGAGCCATCCTGAAGAGACCCAGTGGTTCCTAGGCAGCCACCCAGTACGCTACCCGCAGAGAACTGGACAGGAACAGGCAGGAACAAGCGGGAGCCCAGTGACTACAGAGCTCATGAAGAGACATTTGGACACACGAGCAATCAGAATTGCCAGTTAAAATGGCAGCAAGACCCACTGCTACACCTCCAGCACCGGCAACAACAGGAAGTTGGGGCAGGAAATTTGTTGGTGATGGGTAAGTATAGGGGTACCCTTCTCTTGGAGAAGTGGGCTGTGTAGCCTCTCTGGAGAGCCATCAGGGTTTGGTGGAGTGAGTGCCTACTTTCTGGTCCAGCTATCTCCCTCCCTGGGTCTTTCTTTACCCCAGGAAGCCAGATCGAATTGCTCCCTGGGGAGCAAGGGTGTTGCCTGGTGCACACTGAAGCCTGGATTCAGTCCTGGCCCAAGCTCCGCAGGGGCTCCCTGAAGATGGAGGCCTGTGCACCCAGAGCTGTTCCTGGAGAGCTGGGGTACACACAGGACATACCGCAGGATCCCCTAGCTCACCAGGGGTGGTTCACACTGCCGGGTGCAAACCCCTCTCCAGTTGTGCACAGGTTCCAGTGGTTCTTGTGGCCTGGCCCTTAGTCTTTGGTCCTTTAATGAGAGAAAAATGAAGCCCCCATCTGGACAGGGCTTATTTGCATCATCCAGAGACTGTGAGGACTGCAGCCTTCCCCAAATGCTTTGCTAACCTCCTGGTGACACAAAGCCATTGTGCTAGTGATGGCTTTATGGGTGACTTGAGGGAAGGTCTCTCTGCTGTGAGACACTTGGGCAGAGCAGGAAAGAATGGCAGGAAGTGAGAGGGCCCAGGGCTGAGACCACTCCTGAGGCAAAAGAGACCCTCCAGGCTGCAGTGTCTGGCCCATCTAGGTCTCAGAAAAATCCCTGCCACAGCCCAAGAGGGAAGGGTGGTCACTGCAGTGCTGCCTGTGGAGGTGGAGGGTTGAGGAATCTCAGTGTCTATCACTAGGGAATCAGTAGTGCTGTCCCCCCTTGCCCAGGGTTTTCTCTCTCAGGTTTCAGTTACCAGTGGTCAACCATGGTCTGAACATATGAAATGGAAAATGCCAGAATTAAACAACCTATACATTTTAAATGGTGCACCATTCTGAGGAGCAGGATGAAACCTCGCGCCGTGCCTCTCCATCCAGCCTGGGACATGAATCATCCCTTTGTCCAGCAAATCTGCAGGATGCATGCTCCCTGCCTGTTAGTCAAATCTGCCATCAGATGGGCTGACGTGGCTGTGCTGTGCTTGTGCTCACGTAACCCATATTTTAACTAATTGCGGCTGCAGAGCACAGGGGTAGTGATCTTGCAATTCAGATATGCCGAAGAGAAGCTGTCAAGAACTCCCTTTAAAGTATCACCCCCCATCATCTCAAGAAGGGTGCACGCTGTAAAAAGACCTTGTGAGACTCCTTACTTGTTGTAATTAGTTACTTGTCATAATTGTTCTATTTTGTCATTAGTTATTGTTGTTGATCTCTTACTGTGACTCATAAGTATGTATAGAGAGGAAAAAATAATAAATAGAGGGTTTTTCCCTGTCTGTGGTTTCAGGCATTTACTGGAGGCCTTGGGGATGGAGCCAAGGGGTTGGGGGATCCTGTGAGTGAAGGGAAAGATGCTCACTAAGAAGCACCAGGGAGCCATCCGGAGTGACACACTGAGGGCTGGGACTGTAGCTCAGTGAAAGAGCGCTTGTCTAGCCTGTGTGCGGCACTGGGTTCCATTCTCAGCACCACGCACCACCTATAAATCAACAAAATAAAGGTCCATTGACAACGAAAAAAAATATTAAAAAAAAAAAAGAAGTGAATCACACACACCTCCACAGGTGAGTTTAGGATGCTTTGAGTACAAATAAAAGAGGAGAAAGAGAAGGAAGAAGAGGAGGAAGAGGAGGAGGAAGGGGAGGAGAAGGAAGGGGAGGAGGGAGAGGGGAGGGGAGGGGGAGGAGAGGGAAGAGAGACAATCTAGGTGGGTGTGTGAAAAGCACACATACACATTTAGAGGTTACCTTCCTGTACAAGGCTGTGGATCAAGTGCACCCGAGCATGTCCTGTGGGGAGGGAACCAGGAATGGAGTCTGGAAAAAGGAGGAAGTAAACCAAGAAATCGTCCTTGCAAGAGCCACTGACCATGAAGCACTTGGAACTAAGTCAGACGATCAGCTCAGCTCTCCAAACATAAGGTCCCCCCACCGTGATGTCTGTGTCCATCCAAGGGGCTGGTGACCTGAAGACCTAACAAAGGCTGTCCCTACAGGGTCGGCTGTCCTGAACACAGAGGCCACATGGGGAAAACATCTCGCAGGGACAGGCAGGGATTTGCTCTGTCTCAAGACCAACCAAAGGGAAAGGGTGGTAGATGGAAACCAGATCCTCAGGAAAGAATGAAGACCCTCAGGATAGGGGAGTAGCTGGCTACAGGCAAAGATTATTGGGTGGATTGTTTTGTTTTGAATTTTGCCTTTTTCCACCAATTTTCTTTATACATCTTTATTTAAAATTAAATAAGGGACTGGGGTGGTGGCTCAGTGGTAAAGTGCTTGCCTAGCATGTGTGAGGCACTGGGTTCAATTCTCAGCACTGCATATAAGTAAATAAATAATAATTTTAAAAGGTCCATTGACAGCTAAAAAAATTTTTTTTAAAAATTAAAATCAGGGCTGGGGATGTAGCTCAGTGGTAAAGCACTCACCTACCCTGCTCAAGGCCTGCATTCAAACCCTAGTACCAAAAATAAATAAACAAATATGAATAAAATTAAATTAAAGTCATGACATTGTCTTGAGGACTTTATGGCATGAATAGATATATTACTCCAAATAACTACAACTTAAAAGATGGGGGTGGTTATGGGGCTGTAATGTGGCCAGATTTCTACATTTTATTTGAAGTGGTCTATTATTAACCATAAATGGACTCTGAAAAGTTAAGCATGTATAATATACTCTGTCAGGCAGTTGGTGTGCAAATAATGCAAAGAATAGCTAGGCGGAAACAGAAAAATTTTAATTAAAAGGATTTCCAAAAAATATTCAAATTATTGTAGAAGGTGGAACAAAAAGGAACATAAACAAAAAATACAGGAGCCAAGCAGAAAACAAAAATAAAATGATAGCTGAGACCCAGCTATGTGGACATTATATTAAATAGTAAAGGACACTGAGATTTTAAAAAAAGAAATTTTTAGCTCAGTTGATAGAGTGCTTGCCTCCCATGCACAAGGCCCTGGGTTCAATCCCTAGAACCACACACACAAAAAAAATAATTAGAATGAATTAAAAAATTGTCTTGACTCTATGCTATCTTTAGCAGACATTGCTTAAATTTATATGTGTGTGTGTGTGTGTGTGTGTGTGTGTGTGTGTGTGTGTGTGTGTATATCTCAAATAAGTTGAAACAATCCAATACATGCCACCTGTAAGCACAAGAAGGCTGAGGTAACTATGTCAATTTCAGATAAAACTTTAAACCAAGACATAAAGAAGGACACTTCATAATGGTAAAAGTGTTAATCACCAGAAGATGAGTCATCACACATATTCACCAGTCATAAGGCTCAGAATATATGGAAGAAAACTGGACAGAATTAAAGGAAGAAACGGACAATCTCATAACCAAAGCAAAGGAATGAAGTATCATTTTCTCAACAATTGCTCTGACACCTGAACAGACAAATCATCAGACATAGAAGATGGAAAATAATAACCTCAGCCGCCTTGGCTTGATTGACGTTGATTTGCACTGAACAGTAGCAGACTTTGAATTCTTTTAAAGTGCTCCCGGAAGGTCTCAACCAGGATCTGTCTCATTTAATTAGTTTTTTTTTTTCCCCTTGATGCCAACATACATATAATGAAACTACAGTTTTAAAAAAGAATGCACTTTGTTCTCAGGCTTTTCTGAGGTCTGCATGGGGCACTGCAAAAGCACATTTTCTGTATGAAATTTAACCAAATCGATTGTTCCGATTTTAAGAGGGAATGGCAAAGCAGATGTCAATTAACTTGAAGGATGCCTTGCTGGCGGCCAATGAAATTAAGTCATAGATGCTCTAACTTAATAATTGGATCACTGAATTAGCTGGCTTCATGCACATTATCTGAAAATGTGGGTCTCCAGGTTTGGATGCTTTAATAGAATCACTAACCTGTCTGAGGACATTTGCAGTAATTGAGAGCTGCAGGGGAACCAGGCAGCTTTATGCCTGATCCTCAACTCTCTAGACCATTGCAATGGCCCCAGTGATGGCCCTGTGAGCTGCCCAGGCCTCCCACAGTGCAGTCTCCTCACCAGCCAAGAAGGCTCCAGAGTACCACAGTGGCCACGCCATTCTGTCTAAGACGCTTCTGTGGCTCGCACTTGGGATAATGCCAAAGATGTGGCCCCATGCGGCATGCCTGGTCCTGCCCTGACCATTCTCTCCACTTAATTTGCACATCTGTCATTGTCCTATGGTCTAAGATCAAGTTTCCATGATTGTATGGGCTCTTGCATGGCTTCACGGACCCCCAGAGCCCTGGCATCCCAGCCAAAGGTGCGCTGGCCTGAGAGCCTCCTCACATTCTGCCTGCGAAGCTCTTCTCCCTGTGAATTACCTTCTCATTCCTTTCCTCTGCTCCTTCCCACCCTGGGATCTTTGCTCTGGCCATTCCTACTGCCTACAGGGTCCTCCCCTCTTCCCCTTTATCAAGGCAGCCCCCTCCCCCCTCCAGTCTTAGGTAGACTTATGGGAAAGCACTTCTTCTGAGGGAGTCTCCCTGCTTCTGCGCTCACGGCCCTGCGCTGTACTGCTAGGTCCCTAACCCTTTCAGTCCGGCACTTCTTGTTATAATCAAAATTTTACTAATGTCTGGCTTCTGCATCCTCCCTGCCTGCTGAGGGCAGGGCCTTCAGAGAACTGGGCACCCGCTGCCCACAGAGCCTCAGGCTGCCTGGCCCAGAATAAAAGTTGTAAATGCAGGGACTGGGGTTGTGGCTCAGCGGTAGAACGCTCGCCCAGCACATGCCAGGCCCTGGGTTTGATCCTCAGCACCACATAAAAATAAATAAAATAAAGATATTGTGTCCAACTACAGCTAAAAAGTAAATTAAAAACAAAATAAACTTCTAAATGCCACTGTGACTCAAGTTCCCTGGCTACTTAGGCAGTACATTAGCCATCGGAGTGTGACTCACAGGATCGGTTGTTGGGCACTCGTTCCCAGGGGACCTCTGCCCTAACAAGCTGTCGCCACGCAGGCCCGGGGATGTGCTGTGCCTGGTTCAGTTTCCAAGCCTTTGCGTAAATGACTGTCGCACCCGGAACGTCACCCCTGGAATTATTTATTTATTTATTCAACCTGGTTTAACTTGGAAAACCTTTCCCAACATCCCACCATCTGACCAAAAACCCACTCAATTTATAGTACAAACAAGGGCTTGCTGTCTCCTCTTGTTGAGGCCTCAGATGGTGGAACCCTCGGGGCCCCCTGGAGTCCCCTCCTCCTCCCAGGCAGCTACCTGTCGCATCCCACTTCCTTTCTGACCGTGAGTCTGTGCTAAGGCTCATCATCTTCCCAGAATGACCTTCCTGCCTTCGGCCAGGGGAGCCCAGCCAAAAGCAAAATACCAGATGTCATCACATGGTTCCAGTTCACCATCAAAGTTGACGTTGGTCACAGCAACTTCAAGTCTCCCTTGAATGGTCACTCTTCCCTCTCCATCCACACTGACCACCTCCTGCTCTTGCAGCATCCTAACGGCCTCCCCTTCATAGGTGCTGCCTCCAGTCCATAATCGACTTAGCCAATCTGCAGGAACCAGTGTTTTCCTGAATGAACTCCTCCCCAGCTCAAGAGCCCAAGGTGGCTCCCTAACACCTCTATCTGAACTCCCTGCCTGGCTTTCCAGGCTGTCTGCAATTCACCCCACCCAGCTGCTAACTCCTGCCGCCTGCTCTACCAGACTGGCCTCCTCGAAGCTCCGGAAACAATCACCATATTTTCTTCATCCCTCTGACTTCCCATCCCCTATGTCTAGCCCCAGAGGCTAGTGAAAGTCTTCTCTCGGCTGCAAAAGTCAAACCCTGGAGGTCTTCTTGGGCTTCTGCCTCTAAGAACACAGAGCCCTGCTGGTGGCCTCCGCCTCAGCCTTTACCAGCTCCCACTGCTCCCAGGTAGGGTCAGTTAGTCATGTTCTCCCCCCTCCACACACACACTTTGTTTTTGTCTTGTTCTTCCTCCAAATGGAACTCTGGCAGCGGAGGAAGCAAGCCCTCCTCCCGTGCCTTGCTGAGGGCAGTGGCCATGCGGGCACAGAGGAGATCTGTAGATCCTCAGGCTTCCCCAGGGAAAGGCAGTGTAAGCGACTGGGGCCCGAGCCGGATCCCCCCATGCATGGCCCAGGTACCCCTGCTGGGTCTGATCCAGTGGCCACCTGCCACGTGCGGGTATGGAGCCTTGAGATGCAAGCAGGCCGAATGGAGGTGCTGTGAGCACAAACCTCCAGGCTGGATTTCAAAGACTTAGAATGAAGAAAACTTAGTAAAATTTTTTACTAAGTTTTTCTCTATTGTTCACATGCAGAAATGATATTATTTAAGACCTGTTGGATTCAATAAAATATATTATTAAAACTAATTTTGCCAGTGTCTTTTGGCTTTTTTCAATGTGGCTGCTAGAAAAGTTCCATTGCTTATGTGACTTGTGTTTATAGCTCACATTCAATTTCTATGAGACGGCGCTGGGAGGGCCTTCAACGCCAGAAGGGGCCTTGAAGGTTACCTTTGACCTACAAGAAAGCAGACCCAGAGAGGGACAGTGCAAATCCAAGTCACACAGGTGTGAAGCAGGACAGCAAAGGCTGGAACTCGGCTTCCCAGGACTTCCTGGCTTGGGGTGCTGACACTTGGGTGCCGACAGGTGGTTGTCAGCGGCAGAGGACTCTGGGAGGAGCCTCCGCCTCAGGATGCAGCTCTGGGAAGGCGTCCACACCCCCACTCAGGGCTGTCTTCGCCCACTTGCTATGCCGACTGTGCACCCAGACATCCGCAGGGCGGAAGGCTTTAGTGGCTAATCAATAGCCCAATAGGACAGGCTGCAAAGACCCAACCCAATTATGTTGTTCAGAATTGTGTCTGTAACTAAAAGGCATCTGAAATCACTGAAATCACTGAAATTGTGTCTGTAACTAAAAGGCATCTGAAATCACTGTCACCATCTCTGAGGGGAGAGAAATGCAGTCATTATGTCCAATTGGATTTACATTGACTGTTGGGGAGACAGTGCCTCCTGCAAAAGCCATTACTCCGGCGCTGCACAAGGTACACACAGGCGCACACAGCCTCTCCTTCTGTGGGAGACTCTGGGGAAGGTTCTGGTCTGCTCATTTGATGCTGGTGGCCCAGGGTACTATCGACAGGGCGACTTTCTGAGGTTCATCTTGAGGTTTTAGATCTCACAATTCCATTTCCTCTGAGGCAGGCAAAACACATATTGCCTTAGAGGGTGACGTGGAGAGATGAAGTTTGTCCTGCAAACCGAGGTGTTCTGCAAACCCCCAAATGGAAGAGGATACGTCAGGGTGAGAAATCTTTTTGAAATTAGTTAAGATATTCGTAGGTCAAGTCATCTGTGTGACTTGGAATGGCAATAGGACAATCCCAGCAGCCTCCAGATTGTCTGCACAGAGGGGCCCTTGAGAGTAGGTGGTGGGACACCAACTGACTCTGCAGACAATTGACGTAGCTAAGTGTTTACCATAAAAACAAATATCAAAAGACACGTCATTCTTCAGGGAAAGCAAGGCTCATAGGTGTACATACATGGGCTGGTGCAAAATGCAGATGGGAGGGTTGTGGAAGGCTGTTCGTCACCCTCTGTGGGGTTGACGGCAATTAGTTCCAGGGAATGAAACAGTGGGTGTAGAGGGAGCCCAGAAAGGTGAAGATTTTTACTTTGTAATTCTTAGTTGTAATTTTCTACCTTTCGATATTTTTTAAAAGAGTTGTTTTTTTTTTTTACCACAGGGCTGCTATTTTTTCCTTATATTTTAGTTTTGAAATATATCAGGCATAAGGAAGAGAGCACAAAACACAATTACTGTGTGAAGAATAATTGGGCAGTGAGCCCCAATGTGACCACTCCCCAGGTCAAGATAGGAGCCTTGCCAGCAGCCCCGCAGGCCCTCTCTCTCCTGCACTGTGCACAATTACTGCTGTGGATTCGAACTCGGCAATAGTAGCCTTCTGTGGCAAACCTTCCCAATAATTAAAAAATATTTTATTGTGCTTCCGTCTTACTATTTCAGGAATAGGTGTGGATTGAAAAGAGTTGCACCATCAATGAATGGTGCAGAGTCCAGTGTGAGAATGCTTAGGAATCAGCACTAAGGCTCTCTGTGAATGGACACTTGCATGGTTTGTCCAGAATAGATAAAGCTGCGGTGAGCAATCCCTGGGACCGTGGCTCTTCTCCCCTGAGCAATTATCAGAGAGCCCCTAGGAGTGGCATTGTTGGGGCAAAGAGCAGGAATTTCGTGGTGGATAAATGCCATTTCAAAAACCCGTTCCCATACTGCAGGCCATCTTCTCTGTGACAGCAGCACAGCACAGCAGCTGGAGGACTGGGGGAGGCTCTTCCAGGCAGTGGCTACCAGACTGTGGCCACCTTCCCTGGTGTTAGCGCCACCCTTCTGTCCCAAATGGTGCAACCTACAGGAAGGTGCTGGGAGTCTGCTGCAGGGCCCCCCCAACCTTGGATGTGTCCTGCCTAGCTGTTGATGAGCTCAGAGCCTTTGTCAGTTTAGCTTTGAAGATTCTAGAAGGGCACTGGAGCTTAGCAATTCTGGCACAGAGGAAGGACAGTCTGTCTTATCTCCTTTCATCTCTGTGACCTCACCCAGGTCTTTCCCCTGGCAAACAGGTGCCCACCTGGCTCAGCTTCCAGCTCCAGCACAGGGAGCTGCTCGCCCTGGAGGATCCTCCCGAGCGCTCAGGACTAGGCACATCATCAAGGCCTGCCTTGTGCCATCCAATCTGAGCACCTATTATGTACTAGGAGCTGTGCCAGACTCCAAGGACTCAGTGGTGAGCACATCAGTCTTTCTGCCCTTGTGGAGGCAGCACGTGTCAGAGCCTGGCACTAGTCAATGTGCACTCAGAATCAGGCAAAAGCCCACATCCAAGTCCACGGAGCTCCATGGTATGCTGGGGGCAAGTAAGAGGCCTCTGAGTTGGCTCGGGACATCAAAGCCCATGCAGGGAGCTGAGGAGGGACAACAGAGCTCAAACAAAGTCTCTGGCTCTAGGAGAACTGGGATGCTTTCCAAGGAAGGGCAGGACGGGGAATAGCGAGGCTTCAGTCCTGAGCAAAACAGGGCCGGCATTCTCCAACCGCCCAAGGCCAGGGGCGTGGACAGCCATGGACCTCAGGAGGCCAGGAGCCAGCTGCCTTGCAGAGACTGGGCTGTCCAGACCCTGGGGCCCATCTCTGTGGCAGCCGGGCTCCTCACTATTCTGAGGAAGGGTGGCCATTCGCCTCTTAGACTGCAGGGTGCAGAATGCCCAGAGGGCCTCACGGAAGGAACTAGATGACACAGCCCCAGCTCCCCGGAGCCTCCAGCCTCTGCCTGCCCCAGCGGAGGGCAACTTCAGCAGCCCCCACAGTGGGGTGGCCCCAGCAAGTTTGAGGTGTTGGATATAAGCTCTTCTCCAAGCCAGAGTATCTCTTTGGGCTTTGCATTAACCAGGCCCTCAGGAAGAGACGGAATATGTGTCCCAAAAAAAGGAGGGCGAGAAGACTCAGCCCAGGAGCAGACCTAACCGAGTGAGGCTGGAGGGTGCCAGGCCTCGGCTCAGGTCTCGCCTTCCTGCAGCTTCTCTAGGCAGCAGGGAGGCAGCAGCACCCCCAGCACTTGTGAGGCTCTGCGCAGGCAGTGTCCATGGCTTTGGGGAAAGATCAGGGTCGCCTTCCCTCAGTCACCTGTTGGGAAGGGAGAGAGAGGATGCTGAGGAGGGAGGGGAGGGAGCACAGAAGGCCTGCCCCACCTCTTCTCATCTCGGGAGGAAACCCAGCAGCTGCCAGGTGAGAGGCACCCCTGGGGCTTGGTAGCACCAGCTGGGCCCCTACACCTCCTCTGAGACCCTTCAGCCTACAAGGTCTGAGAAGGCTCAGCCCCAATGGGGGGAAGAGGCCGACCCCAGGGCATCACAGGGCACCGGGGCAGGGAGCCTCAGAAGAGGACACTGTCCCTGAAGGATGCCGGCCACCAAGAAGCTTAGAGAGGCCACGGTGGGGGCAGGCCTTCGAGGCCCAGGTGGGATCCCCAGTATGAGATGGGCAGACCCCTGCAGAAGGAAGCACTCGCTCCACGCAGGGAGGAGCTTAGTAGGACAGCAGATCCAGTGCTCCCCGGGTCCTTAGTTTAAGCTGCCAACACCCTAGGTTGGCATGTCCTAAACAGAACCTACCTCCTCCTGGGTCTTGGTCTCCATATGACCAGAGGATCTGTAGTCCTCCTGCTGTCCACACCACAGACATTCCATGGGGAAGAAACCTTAGGGAATCCTCAGCCCTGTTTTTCATTCCCACCCTCATATTTTTTGTTGTTGTTGTTGTGGACTTCTGCTTTCAAACAAAATGCTACTAGGAAGCCAAACACTTAAAACATAAAACAAGAAAACCACTGAGGTCAAAGCAGGGCTGGGAGACTGGCTCTTCCGTGGGATTCAGCAAACGCCTGAAGAAAACCCCTGGCCACTTTGACAAACAACTTTAGTGAACCCTGGGGAAAATGAGGCACAGAGACGGGACCCTGAGAGGTCAGAGATTGGGTCAGCTTGTGCCACATTGAATCCCCAGCCCCTAACAGTCAGTCTGTTACAAAATAGGTGCTCAGCAAAGTCGTGCTGGGTAAGGGACAGGCAAGCAAGGCTGACAGCCTTGGCACATCATCTCTAATCCTCCACAAACCAGCGACATTGTGAAGAGACTAAAGCAGGCTTGAACATTAGAGAAGGTCCTTAATGGCCTGTGTTTTTAAATTTACAGGACTTGAAAGGATTTTATTCTCTGATCTAAATAGCAAGAATAAAAGCCGGGCACTGAAGGGCCAGGATGAAAAGTGGCCAGGCTTTGCATTCAAGATGGAGGCACCTCCGTGGCCCTGCATCCAAGTCAGCTTCAAAGTTCTCCTCCGCTCAGCGCAGATACACATTGGTCACCATGGCAACATCTGAGTCACCCAAGCCACCCACCCTGTGCATCCTGTTGTCAACCGTGATGTGTGCCCAGATTCCAGAGAGCTGGTTGGGGACCTGGGAGCCTCAGTGGACCCTGCCCAGCTCCTCAATCATTTGACATGGCTTACGACTTCTCTTTCCCAGGAGAACTTCCCAGTTCCCTGAACTTTCTCCAAATACAATGTTCTGTGATGTTAATAGTCACAAATTCTGCTGTTTGGCCATGTGAGAGCCTAGACAAAGGACAAGGTAAGTTGCATTTAGGATACAAACCCCCCCCCCGGGGGTGACTGACATCCTGCCTTCATTTTAAAGAAAGAAAGAACCTGGGAGAGTGTCACACAGACAGCAGGTCCTGCTAAGCTTCTCTCAGAGTTGCCATCCTGAGGCAGCAGGTCACCCCTCAACTGGCCCAACGGTACCTTTACCTGCAAACACGTGAGTAGCCCGCATGCCCCACATCCAAAGTTCACTCTTTCCGGCTGGGCTCTAAGGCCTGGCACGGCGTAGTCATTGGACACAGGCCTGTGACTGAGGAATGAATGAAAAGTAGCCAGAGTCACCCGGGAGCTTCTGATATGAACAAGTGCCACAGGCTCCAACTGAAAGCAGCGGCTGGGGGACTTCTGAGAGACAAACTCTGGGCTCCTTGCCAGGTGCCACGGGTCCCTCCAGTCAGGGTGGGAAGAGAAGAGCACAGAGGGACAGCCCTCCAGGCTTCCAGCCTGGGCCACTGAAAGGTTGGGGCTGCCTTCACTGGGATGAGGAGGGCCATGAGAGGCGGGTTGGGACAAGCCCAGGTAGAGGTGCCGGGGGGGAGGGGGAGTCAGGAGTTCTGAGGACAGACAGGGGCAGAGGCAGCATTTATGATCAGACCAGAGGGGGAATGGACTGGCCAGCAGTCAGGGTCTAAGGTGCCTTCCCCGGGGCACAGGGGACAAAGCAGGGGGGCCAGCAGATGAGAGTGTCAGGCAAGGGTGGTGTTTCAGGAGACACAAGAAAGTAACAGGCACAGGCTGGGGAAGGACACCTGTGACCAGGGAGCCAAGGACACCAGGTGGGGAGAGGAAGAGTGCCCCCCGTGTCCATGCTGGGTGCTGGTGCTGGGGTGCCCCATCTTGTTGGGGGCTGTCCGGGCTGCCACGCCTGGGGACTGCAGCCTGGGGGCTGGGTCATGTTGACAGTGTACTGTAGCCACCACTGAAACCGCAGGGGGAGCATCCTACAATCTGTCCCCGCTCCCTCATCACACAGGGAGGGGACCAGGAAAGCTGAGAGACCTAGTCTGACTCCACAACAGGCCTCCTAGACAGGGTGAGGCACTGCTGGGGCTCTGAGAGCTAGCAGAGCTGGGCAAGGTGCCTTGATTGGAGGCTGACCAGGCTATCCAGGTGCCAGAAGTCTGAATCGTCAGGCCACAACAGGGCGGTCTGGAGGGTTAGGGTCTGGTCGTCTAACTGCCTTCCCCTTCACCCTGGCCATCTCCGATATTCTCTATGGACTTTCGGGAGAGTGAGCAAGCCTACCACCAGGCAGAAACCAGGCTGCGGGCTATTGGTGTGTCTCCGTCAGGACCAATTATGGGCTCTTGTCAGTTTGAGACTCAACCCTTAGATTCAACCCTTAGGTTATGTTTGTGCAGGTGGATGGCGGATGTGGCAGCAGGGACCTGGTGCCTGGTGGGATGGTAGCTGGACCTTCATCTGGGGAGGACCTTGGCAAGGACTGCAGGATCACCAGGAGGCTGGTGTAAGGGGCACAGCATTTCCTTCTGATGGACGCCTCTTGGCCAGCGGGGGAGCAGGGTTGGTGAATGCCTACTCAACTCAGGGCTCTCTAAGCCCAAGACACAAAACTATTCATTCAAAATTGCTAGTGTAGGAAAAAATGTAGAGTGTGAAAAATACGACAAATTGAAAAACATCACAACACTTCGAATACAAAACCATTCCACCATGATCAGAGCTCATGATCAGAGCTCCTCCTGACCACAGGAGGTCCCAAGCAGGCATGGGACTCTGGGCTTCAGCTGGATCAGCTTCCTGGGAACCCACCGCTGCCCTCTATGGCCCCTAAAGGGACGCAGCAGACCCTGGTCCTTCCCCTCAACTGGGGCCTTTTAAGGCTTGGCCCAGGCCCTCACCACATCTGGGAGGGGACGGCCAGGGAAGGTTCCAGCAGTTCTGGGCAGGTTCAGCCCAGGGGTCTGGCACCAGCCGTCAGGGCCAAAGGCTGGGACCCAAACACCAACATGGAGCTTCCCCGGGGACTGGGGAGGGGATCCTGTGAGCAACAGGTGTTCACCGAGGACCCACCATGCGCCAGCTCTGTGCCAGGGCAAGGGAGAATCCCCGTGAGCCACGCACACAGCCATGGTGGCGGTGGTCCAGGGTGGCTCCCGGGTGGCAGGCAGTTAAGGAGCCTCATGGCGGGTCGGGTTCCTCTCTCCCCGCTGGCCAGGCGCCCTCACAAGCTGGGGCAGCAGCCTGCCCTGAGCAAGGCATACAGCAGCCCACAGGCCACTGTCCCGGAACACCAGGTCACCTCCTGCTGGTCACCTTTGGTGACAAGGCAGGACTCCCACACCTCAGAGGGCAGCAAGACCAGGGGCTGTCCCAGGCAGTCCTCAGGACACACCCAGAAGCCGACTTCCGCTTGTCAGGGGTCCTCCAGCAGGTGGGGCACATCAGAGGTTCCTCTTCTCTGGGGACAAGGCGAGAAGCATCCCCTCCCTTGTGTTCCCTTCCTGGGAGGCACCTGGAGGCCCAGAGGCACCTCTCACTGGCCCAGAGAGCCGGGTCCTCGCGGTCTGGCGGCGCCACCTGGTGGCAAGGTCGGGGAAGCGCAGGTCCGCCGCCGTCCAAGCCGCCCCTGCTGCTGTGAGCCCAGGGAAGAGGGTGGTGCCCCAGAGGATCCTCAGCACCTCACACACCTGGGACTCTGCGGGGCGGCGCCCAGCTGAACACCGATGCCGACTGCTCTTCTCCCCAGAGCCCGCTGGCACCGCCCCTGGGGGGCCCCCATGGGGCCTCCCGGAGGGGCTCCCTTCATCACCCTCTACCCATCCCTTTGGCTGTCACTTGGAACTCATCACTTAGCCCCTGAACTTCCTTTTCTTCTTTTTTTTAAAAAGGTGGCGCTAGCAATACCTCTTGCCAGGCTGGCAGACAACTGGCCCGACACTTCACCACCGCTACAGCACTGCATGCCACCAAAGCTTTGATCCAGGCCCAGGGAGGGCAGAAATGAGCTGCAGGAGGGAAGAGGGCATTTCCCCAGAGTAGGAACACAGCAGGTGACCAATAAACGGCCCTCCTCCACAGACCAGGAGTGGCTGGGCACCTTCTGGACCTCCTAATTCAGGAGGCTGAGTCTGGTAGAGCTGGGTCCTGCAGGGCAGCTGAGAGGATCCCCAAGTGAGGCCCTAATCCCCCATCCCCCCCCTCCACCCTGCAAGAAGCAGCCTCCTCCACACCAGGAGAGGCCCTGAGTTTGCAAGTGAGCAGGAATGGCACCCTGGGGGACTGAGGGATTCCAGTCCTGGGAGGCCCCACTGCCCAGAGGCCCTGCCCTGTAGCACCCCTTCCCACACTGGAATCCACCTCTTACCTTTCCTCAGGCTGCTGTCCCCATCACTGTTCCCACAGGGAGACGGTGCGTGGTTATTGCAATGGTTTCAAACCTGATTGAAGCATCAGAGTCACCTGAAGGGTGTGCTAAGCTCCAGCCTTGGGCCTCAGCAGGTCTCAGGTGGAAACTGAGAATCTGCTTCTCACAGTTCCCAGGTGCACTGGTGCTGCTGTCCACTGACCACTGACTTAGAGTCAGACTGGGCCTGGGTGTGAATGCTGGCTGCTTGGCCTCACTTTCCTCATCTGTAGAATGGAGACCATTGGACCTAACCCAGTGCTGCCAAGAGCATGGGCTGAGATGCTGCACAAAGGGTTGAGAGCAGGCTGAGGCACAGGGCAGGTGTGCAGAAAATGGAGGGTGCTGTCATGGCATTTGTGTGCCCTAAGGACCATGCAGAGTCCCATCCCCAGCTGACCCAGCAAAGTGGGGGTGGAAGGATTAAAAGGAGAGAGAACAATGAAGAGAGAAACATGGTGGTTGTATTTGTGCAGCTCAGAGTTTGGAGAGGACACAAAAGGCAAGCACCCCATTCCAGTCCTGTAACAGGGAAGCAGTGGGAGGATGGGGGACAAGAGTGACCACTCCAGGAGCCCAGGTCACTAGCTGGAGGGATCACAGGTGGAGGGAGCCTCAAGGCTAGTCTTCCTTCATCCCAGAGGGGAGACAGACATTCCACCCTGCTGCTCAGTGCTGGCCACACATTGGGACCACCTGGGGACCTTTGAAAACCCCAAGTCTAGACACACCCCAGACCACTGGCATCTGAGTCTTGGGATTTGCTATGGACTGAGTGCTTGTGTCCCCCAGGAGGCTTAGGTCTAAGTGCCAGCAAAGGTGGAGCCGCTGGGAGGCAATGGGTGGGGGGAGGTCATCAGGGTGGAGCTCTCAGGATGGGACTAGTGCACTCAGCCTGCTCTCAACCCTTTTTGCAGCGTCTCAGCCCATGCTCTTGGCAGCACTGGGTTAGGTCCAATGGTCTCCATTCTACAGAACAGGAGGTGAGCTTTGGTGACACATGTGTTCAGATGCTGTGCCTGTATCCTGATGGACTATGGTTTGTTTTCATATTGTTGAGACTTTGTGGATTCTGGATGCTCATTTTTAATTGCATCTGTTTTGCAAATGTTAACCAAGCAAGAGGAAGTAAAGTGACCTGAGATCCCTCTGTGTGTGCATACACCAGGAAGAGGA
Organism: Ictidomys tridecemlineatus; assembly: GCF_052094955.1. NCBI lineage: Eukaryota > Metazoa > Chordata > Mammalia > Rodentia > Sciuridae > Ictidomys > Ictidomys tridecemlineatus. The sequence continues at coordinate 12,590,482 of NC_135477.1, forward strand.
CCTCGCAAGACCCGGCCCTGCTGGCTCTGTCCTCACACATCCAGTCTCCAGAACCAGAAGAAAACTGTGGCGATGGCACCCTGAGGTCACAGCAGCTGGTTACAGCAGCTGGGCTAAGATGAGGAAGGGGCCAGGCACCTGAAGCCCTTGATCCCCAGGTGTCAGTGTGAGTCCAGGGCTCCATGGAGGAAGGAACTCACCTTCCTGCACAGGAACAGCCCAAGAGGCGGGCATAGGAGGCAGGGCCAGGAATGGGCAGGATGTCACCCTGGGCCACTTCCTCAGATCCAGGGAAGAAGTCTGACTAGCAATGAAACAAGCAAATGGGCAGGACTTTGATTTGCATAGCGTGCAGCCTCAGGTCCATGTTTGCATAGGAACAGGAGTTGCCATGCCTCAGGAAGGGACTGGCTGAGGGCTCCCCCAGCCTGTCAGGAAGTGACTTCCAGGGTTCTGAGGATGCCCCTGGCTCATCTTTGGATGCCCTGAGCCTGGACAATGGCCAGCAGCCCACGGGCCCAATAGCCCCTGGGTTCCACCAAGTGTTCTCCCTTGGGTGGCCAGTCTTGATGGCCTCAGGGTTCCAGGGGCTTTGCTGCATCTCAGCTGGGCTAATGAGCTTGGAGGATGCCGAGAAACCTCAAAAGCCCAGCACCTGGGACTGCTCCCCAAATCCCACTGGGGGTGCTCTGAGCCTTTGATGGATTTTTGTTCAGTTCCATGGGCTGAGCTAGGCCCTCAGGGGCTGGAGGGACAGAACGTCTGAGGGTTGTGGAGAAGAAGGGGAAGGTCAGAATGGAGGAGCCCTCTGAGGGCTGGTGCTCAACGCTGGGCAGAACCTGAGACTGAGCAGAGACCGGGAAGACAGCGCCTTCCTTTGCTTTCCAAGGATCCTCCCAGGGTCTCCCCTGGGCCCTGCCCAGCAGCTTCCTCCACCATTCCCCAGGGACTCACTGACTGAGCTCACGGGACCCAGGAGGAGTCTGAAGACTCTCCATTGAGGATGCAGTCAGGAGATGTTTCTAGTAACCAAGGAGGGAAACATCAAAGTCAGGAGCCCGCAGGTCTCCTGCTGCCCAGATGTCCCCAGGACTCACTCTGACATAAAGATTATTTTGCGAGAGTCATTTCTTAGGGAGGAGATCACCGGAAGTCCCGGTAGAGGAAGAAGCCAAACCAGGAGACGAATGAGGCCAGGGGACAGTGTGTCAAGGAGGACCTGAGGCTCATGTCCCCTGAGAGAAGGGGACAGCATACAGCATCCAGAGTGACCCCAGGCAGGGGCAGTGGAGCAAGGCACTGCATAGCCACCAGCTCCCTTTGGTCATTGAGTGATGCTCATGGAAGCATTTGGTCCTTGTCACTTGCAGCTGGCCTGACATGTACCCACACTTTAGGGACCAGAGATGGAGCACAAAGGGAGGCAAAGGGAGCTCTCCCAACAGGACGTAAGGACAGGGCATGAAGAGCATCCAGGCACAGGGCAGTGAATTCATGTGTCCCTCCCCCCACAGGAACTGGTCCAGTGTGTCCACCCACCCACGAGGGCATCAGGCTACACATACGGCCCACTCGGGGGACACCATCACATGCAATTAGAGAAGTGGTCCACATAGAATCCAGCAATCAGGATATGTCCCAGCCCCCATGCACTCAGTGACCTTGCCACCAAGTGGCATCAGGGGCGGGACAGGACTGCTCCTACATGCACTCATGCAGTCATTGGAGAGAAGGGGTTGCTAGGCCCCCTGTGCCCTCCCAGTGACGGTCAGGAGCAGCTCAGGAAGGTCTACATGGCTGAAAGTACAATTCTAATGACGAAGGGAGATAACCTTGGGTCACAGGGAACCAGTGAGAGCACTGGATACTTTCCTCCGCATGTGGCGGAGTTTTCTAAAAATGTGCACAAGAGATTACCTGCACTTGGGGTGAGGAAATGAAGGGCTTGTAGTGGATTTTGAAGGGCCACAAGGCCAAATTCAGCCTTCATTCAGGGCTTGTCCCCAAACCCCAAGGTCTCGATGACAAGCTTCAGTGTCACTGCTCAAACCACACTACCCCCAAACAAGGAGAGAAGCCAGCTCGCCTGTGTGTCTCTGAGGAGTGGACAGAGCCCTCACTTCCTAGGCGGGTGGCAGCACCTCCCTGTGGCCAGGCACAGCAGGCCGTCCCTGTACACGTGCAGGAGCCTGTTTTGCATCAGCTTGAAGGCGATGCACAGGATCTCCATCCCGATGATGATGTACAGGGAGAAGAACAGGAAGAAGGTCGGGTGGTCCAACTTGGTGTCCCCGAAGCCGATGGTGGTCAGTGTGATGAAGCAGAAGTAGAAGGCGCTCTCGAAGTTCAGGTTGGTCTCCCACATGGGGAGGATGGCAGCAGCACAGGAGATGTAGGCCAGGACCACCAGGGCGATGACAGGGAGGGGGACGTCCAGTCTCTCCACCTGGCACCCCACCTCGTCCAGGTTGCTGAGGATGGAGGCGGACAGCCTCCCCAGCGCCAGCTCTGGACACGAGTTGCTCCTGTCCATGGTCCGTGGGGCCAGGGCCAGCAGGTTCTCTTTCTCTTGTGGGAAGAACAGACTCTTCAACAGCTCTGCGTGGCTGCCTGGGTCTGAGGGGCACTTGCTGGACTTGGGGCCGCGGGAATCTTCAGCGCTGATGACGATCCGAGGGACAGAGGCCACCCCTGGCTTGGCGATGGGCTTCCTCCTGCAGCGCAGTCCAGAGCACCACTCAGAAGGGGCGTGAGGGAAGAAAGGGAGTTTTCGGAACTGATTGTAGGACTTGGACAGGATGGTTGCCAGGATGTCCCCTATGTCCGTGAGAACCAGGAACATCAGGGGGATCCCAAAGAGGGCATAGAGCATGCACAGGTACTTGCCAGGCTTGGTGACAGGGTAGATGTGGCCATAACCTGAAAAAGACGATGCAGCCTGGGGTTCATTTCTGTTCCCAACACCCCCCACAATCTTTCAAGACACCCCTTTCGTTTCCTCTCCTTGGCCTGATGTTTACAATGTGTCCAATTCGTCCGTACCCACAGGAGACCCCAGCAGTTGGGTATGGGCTTAGCATGCACAGGGCCTGGGTTCAAGTCCCAGCACCAAACAGGAAGGAATGAAGGAAATTAAGATATGCTGCTCAAAGCCCTCGCCACCTGCTGGGTATTGTGCCTGCCTTGGAGGAGGGACAGAGGGTGGGCCATCTCCTCCTAAGGATGAGGAAGCACTCATCCACATTCCCGCCTCCAAATGGCCTTGTCCAGGGACAGCCCATGTTTTGGGGAGACAACCCCCCTTCATGCCCTGTGGCTGTCTCTGAGGGTCTCTATAGGGGTGGTCTGCTCACTTGGAAGGGCAGGAAGAGCTCAGGAGAGGAAGAGATGCTTTGCCACCCAGCCCACCACCTCTCCTCCCTCCAGAGACTCTGGCTGTAAGAAGCCACCCTTGTCCCCTGACTGTCTGGCCCACCCTCTGTGTCTGCACATGGCACTCGCTAAACACCATCAGTGTGCACAGCGGTGTGCGCGGTGCTGGGCCAAGAGCAGGATGGAGCACAAAACCAACACAGCTGCTGCCCACGGAGCCTCACAGAGGAGCAGGAAGTGACCCAGTGACAGGGAAGCTCTGAGCCCCCAGGGTGCAGAAGCCACACCTGGCTCAGGTCCCAGCCCTGACCTTGCTACGCCATTATCTGACTGCTGGCTTTCCAGGTTTCATGTCTGTAAAACACGGGGACAGTCCCTACACAGGGAGGGACCAGCTGGAAGGACGTGATGAGGCTGGGGCCTGCCCCACAGTGGGCCACTGATGGTCTGGGTCCTGGCCCTGGAAAGCCGAGGGCTGCATGCTGCGGGGTCTACTGAGCTTCACGGGGTCCTATCTCCACCCTCAGAAGGGGAAACTGAGGCTCAGGGAAGGAAGCCACATGGCCAAGGGCACACCTGTGAGGAAGAGTGGAGCGGGGAGTGCAGTGCACAGGGTGCTGCAGGCCCGGCCTGCTCCCAGGGTCAGACCAGGTCCTCGTCACCCAAGAGCACTGGCCACCTGGGCTAAGGAAGGGGCAGGCAGGGGTCACCACACGGGGCAGGGTCTTTCTGCCTTCACCCCCACACTGCAGAGGACAGGAGCAGACAGATGTCCCACCCCCAGCACATGGCTGGGTCCTCGCAGGGCCAGCGTGGATGGCCTTGACAGGCAGAGGGAACAGCTCTGCTGCTTGGTGCCTGTGCTCAGTGCCCGATGCCATAAAGCCTGATTAATACACCAACATGCAGCCCAATTATGCAAATTAATTTGAAGCAATTCCCAGGCTGGCTGGGCGCCAGCCTCCACAGGACTGCAGCTCCCTGGGGTGAACGGGCCACTGGTTCTGCCTTCCAGGAGCAGGTGGCATCCGGGACCCCTACCCTCCAGGACACGGTGAGGGTAGAAGGGGTGGCCCTCTAGAGGTCTCGTCCATTTTCATGGGTCCCAAACCTCCACACTGCTCTGGCTGGTTCCAGAGTGGCACCCCTTGGGGGCAGGGTTGGTTCCATGAGTGCACGCATCTTTCAGTGCACATTGGGTGCTTACTGCATGCAGTGGTCACATGCTGTTGGCCAAGTGGGTGTGGCAGGCAATCTTGCTGAGCATCTGGATCACAGGAGGCAGATGGTAGTCAATAGCACACCTGCCAGGATTCATTGCAGATGGGGATCAGTGGCAGGAAGTGCAAGTGCCAACTTCTCTAGGCACCAGTCTAGATTTAGGATCAGGGGAGGTTTCTTGGTGAGGGGACTTGAGTGGAGATTGGAAGGATGACCAACGAGTTCCATGTGCAGAAGGGGCAGCAGCATGTGCAGAGGCCCTGTGGTGGGTCTGTGGTGTGGTGAGGCAGTGGGTGCACTGTCGTCCATGCGGGAGTCGGGCGCTTGGATCCAGCCTCGCCCACAGGCCAAGCTGTGAGCTCAGGGCACAGGGCACAAGGCTGTGTCTGCCCAGAGAGGACGCTGCTTTCTAATTTCCTACAAACTCCTCACCCCGGCTGAAGCTGGTACCCTGTGTGACAGGCTGAGAGAAGGCCATTGTGGCCAGTACACTAGGACGCAGGACAGTGGACACGTGCTGTGGGTCTGTGGAGGTTGGCGGGGCCTAAGGGCTCACAGGAGAGAAGTGGTGGTGTCTTGGTCATTATGGAGGGTGGAGAAGACCCTCCAGATAATCCCAGGCTCATTCCTGGAGTTGGCTCCTCCCACCTGGCCTGGAAGGGGCGGGGCTCTCCCAGGGCAGTGAGGATGATGAGGGAGGAGAGCAGCTGGGCCTCCTGGGAACCTGAGTGCCCTGAGAAGCCTCAGTAGCAGGAAAAGGCAGAGGGGCTTCACACCCAGGGGGAGGGGGAGGCCATGTGGCCTCAGAGGCAGAGACTGCAGTGCTTCAGGCACACTGTGCTTCAAGGACAGCTGGGCCACCTGAGGATGGGCCAGGAGGGAGGCTCCTCCCTGACCCTGGAGAGCCCCGCCCACCACTCCTTGAGTTCTCCAGTCAGAGCTGCTGGTTCCCAGCTGCTGGCCCCAGAACTCCAGAGAGGACAGGTCTCTGGTTTTAGTGGCCCCCGGGGAGGGGGAGGGGGGTTCCTACAGCAGCCACAGGAAGGAGCACAGTCCCAGCTGCACCCTGAGCAGCTGCTGCACCCCCAGGGCTGGCCAGTGCAGGGGGCGGTGCTCAGGGGGATGGTGGGAGGCTTCAGCACCCAGCTGGCCAGGAGCGGGCGGGGCTGGGCCCTGTGGGATCAGGACAGGCAGGAGGGACTGCTAGACAGGGGTGTGTCAGAGACCTCCGCAGCTAGGGGACAGTGAGGACTCTGGGTGTCAGAAAGGTGCTGGGGACTAGTGCATACAGCAGGCGCCCTCTGAATGCTGGGCGATGGGGTAGGGTGCTGGCAATTCCCCACCCTGGGAGGATTCTGCACGTGGCATCCAGAAACACAGAGACACGCGGCAGTGTCTTGGGGCAGACAGGAAGCCTTGACACCTTGCTGGGTAACTTTGCAACCTTGGCCAAGGGCTCTAGAGCATGCTGCCTCAGTTCCCTCAGGGACAATACCTAGTACCCAGCACGGGGGGTGGGGGACACTCACTCATTACATGTCAAGTGCTTGAGACAGCGCCCAGCCCAGAGCGAGATTAGAAAGCAAGAGACCTTGACTCCTGAGCTTCTCAGGACCCCATGTCGGGAGCCTCCACGGGAGGTGGGCAGAACGCACTGTGTGGCTGGCAGCAGGAGGTTTTGCAAGATGCCAATCAGTGGGACAGGACGTTTGTCCTCTGGACACCTCTACCACAGCCAGGAGGCCAGCTGCTCATGCAGAGGAGGCTGGACACAGGATGGACGCTTCAGACCCAAAGCCACCTGCCGCTCCCAGGAAGCCAGGGGGAAGCAATGCGTCACCACCCTGCTCTTCCTTGAAGTGCGTCTTGAAGGGCACCCAGTGGGGACGATGGAGAGGGTGGAAATTCACTCTGTCTTTTACACATTACACTCCTTGCAAATGTAGCCTGGCTCTGATGGACATCCTCGCCCCTGCCCATGTCACTCAGGACAAAAGCCAGTGTTCACATGGCCAAGAAGCCCTGTGTCCCCCACTTCATCTCCACTCTCCCCTCACGCCCTCGGCTCCAGCCACGCTGATGGGTTTACAGCTCCTCACACCAGCCAGGTGGGCTCCCACCCCAGGACCTTTGCACTTGTGTTCACTTGGCCTAAATCCTTTGCACTCAGCATACCCACAGGCCTGTTCCCTCACCCTCAACCTGTTCCCATGCCACCTTCTTGGGGTTCTTCTGTCACCACCCATGGCAGGCTTTGTCCCTTCCTTGCCCCTTGCCCTCTTTACTCTTCTCCATAACATCCTTAACAATCTGACCCACTCAGTGTCACCATCTGAGTATCGACTTTTGTCTGCTTTATCCCTGGACACCCACACTCTGCCCCAAGGACAGTGCCTGGCACTTCAATAAACAGTTGTTGAATGAGCACATTCACTGAGCATCTGCTTTACACCAGGCAGGTGTGGGTGGGGTTGGGACACCAGGAAGAGCAGGCAGAGGTGGCCTGATCCTTTGGGGTCTCTGAAGCTCTCCTGGACAGGAGCCCACAACCTGAGCCACGTGATCTCGCTGGAGTCCAGGCCTGGGGTGCCAGCATAGATTCCTGTGCCCACGCCTGGCATGGGCCCACGGAGCCAGCAGACCTCATGGATGTCAGTGCTGGTTAAGTGGAACCACAAACAGAAGCCAGCTCACTTCACAGACAGGGACAGCCCCAGCTCTCCTGCACCCCTGCAGAGGTCAGGAGAGGCTCCCCAGTAGCCACTGGTAATCCCCAGCTCCCAGACAGGGTCCCGGGGTTGCATTTACTTGACTTTAAGGAAAGGTCCTAACATTTCTTGAAAAGACCTAGAAAGTGCTCCAAATCCCCTCCACAGCCAAACGAAGGCTGGCAATCTCCACTACGACCAGCATCCAGTGGACAAGCAACAGAGAAGTCTGGTCACACAGCCCACAGCCAACGAGGGTCTGCACCCTGGGCCTGAGGACCTTGCCTATGCTCCTGCCCAGCCAGAGGCTCTCCTGGCAAGGGGTGGGGCGGTTTTCTGAGCTCTAAGCAAAGAGCCTTTGTGGCTGCCTCTGAGACAGAGAGGAACTCCAGAAGAGTGCTGCGCCCCAGGGCCTGTCCCAGGAGGCAAGGCTCAGAGCACATGAACCCCTCAGAGCAAGGTATTATCTACCACAGTTACCGGATGCTGCCCTGCATAATGGAGAACCACGCATTTCCCACAATGCACTCTGACGTCCCAACACAATCAGGGCTCTGCCCTCTGAGTACTTCACTGCTCCAGCACTTTCCTCTCTGCGGCAAGGGGTCCATCCAGCTGGCCATGGCTGGGGACGAACCCGCCTCACAACTGTCAGCTGCCCTTTCTCAGCATCAAGGCCAGGTGCTTCTCAGGTGACCCAGAGATCCAGGGCAGGAAGCAGTATTCTCAGAGGGACCTTTGAACATGTTATTGATTCCAGCGTGGAACATCTCCAACATCCTTCTGCAGCTGTGATTACTGTGCAGCCGGGGTCCTAATTGACTCAGACACTGGGCAGTGGCCTGGCTTTCCTGAGACCTAGAGCAAGCTAATGCATTCCACCAGACCAGAGATGCTCAGCCTGGGCTCCCCTGGGACCGCCTGGAGCGCTCTGAGAGATACTGATGCCTGGGCTTCCTCTGGAAAGATTCTGGCCTGATGGGTCTGAGGCAGGGCCCAGCCATGGGAGTTTGGGAAAGGTAGCAGGGTGGTTGCCGCCTGCAGCAGGCCGAGACCCCGAAGTGCAGGCTGGTGCTTCCCCAATGGTGGAGGACCCCAGAATCGTGGAGAGCTCATCAGGAATGAGTGACTGGCCCCTGCCTGTAGCTTCTGGCTCAGCGGGTCTAGGATGGGCCTGAGGATAATCTGCATTGCTGAGAAGTTCCCCAGGGCCCCTGAGGCTGTGGTGCAGGGCCACACTCTGAGGACTCTAAACAATCTGTGCTTCTCTACAGGGGCCTCTGGAAACATCTGGAGACATTTCAGGTCGCCACAGTGGGTGGGTCAGGGGGAGGTAGAGATGCTGCTCAGCCCCCTCAGTGGGCAGCTGCCCCAACAGAGAATTGTCCAGAGCAGGAGGCCACAGGGCTGAGGCTGAAGAGCGAGCATTAGACCAATCCAAGTTCCTGACTGGGGTTGACGAACTGTGTACTTGGCTCACCTCGAGCATCTCCTCTGTTGCTGCTCTCTATGGCCTGTCTCTCCTTTATGGGGTCTGTGAGCTGTGGGTGCCCTGGGACGGCAGCAGGGGATTTGATCTCAGTCCTGCCTCTGACCTGGCGGCCTTCAGCCCTCTCTGGCCAGTGCTCCTTCAGCTGTGGAAGGGGACATCCCAGCTCCTCGCTCCTGGAGCTGTGGCCCACAGAGCCCCTGCCCCCAGGCTGGCACCCATCTCTCGTGCTGTGCTCCATTCCCAAGGAAGCAGCTGCCATCTAGGTGTCGGAGACTCTGAAGCCCAGTGCTCCAGCCCTGTCCTCCCCCAACCCCCCAGGTCCCTAGGACCACATTTCCAGCAGGGCTGGGGACTCACCCTTCACTGTCCCCTTGTTCAGCACCTCTGTCCCGGGCCCCCATCCTCACCACCCCCCCCAAGCCTGCCCATCCCACCCGACAGAACCTCTGGTGTCTCCCAGGAGTCCTCCTCACCCTCCCAGCTCTGGATTGTCCCCTGAAGTCTTCCTCTTGCCCTCCACCAGCCTCACAGCCACTGTCCTAGGTCAGGTGTCATGGTCTCTCCCCTTGACTGCTGCAGAAAGGTGGTCTCTGGGCGGTGCTGATCAGCACACCCTTCCCTTGCTTGAAGCCCTTTGGTCACTCAACGGCCTGAGGGTCAACCCAGCGTCCTGAGCCCAGTGGTCAGCCTCCCTCTGGCTCTTCCCTCTGTGACTTAATCTGCTTCTGCTCCTGATGCTCCTTGTGCTTTGGGGCTTTGGCTAGTGCCGTCCTGAGCCCGGAGGGGTCCCCCCACCTTGCCTCCCTCTTTCCTGGTTCTCCCCAGGTCTCTCTGCAGGCAGGCTGTGGCTTGTGGCTGAGCCACTTCCGCTGTCCCGCCCTTGCCTCCACACTCACCCACGGTGCTAAACACCGTGCAGCAGAAGAAGAGCGCGCTCAGGAAGGTCCAGTCTTCCGGCTGGTGCAACCATTCGGGGTTCATGGTCTGCAGGTGTTTCCGCACGTGCTGTGTCTTGCCTTCCGCAACTGGAGAAAGAGAGGAGAGTGAGGCTGCCCTTCAAGACAGCACTGCCCAAGCACAGGGACCGGCAACCCTGTCCTGTGGTCCCCATTAACACCAAAGCTTGGCCCTCGTTTCTGCTCCTCAGGTCCCTGGACCCTGTGGAGAGCAGAGAGCCACACAGCCCCATGGGAGGAGCCCTAAGAGAAAGGCCCTGTGCCCGCTGGAACTGCTTGGCAGCCTCGGGGAGCTTCCTTAACTTCCGGAACCTCCCTTCCTTTCACCTTTCAAAGAGGGACAAACCTTCTTGCTCTGTCTCTGTTGGACCTGAAACCAAAAGGCTCTCTGGACACCTGGCTGAATCCCGATGCAAATTACGCCCCTCACCATGGAGCATATGGGCTTTGGTGATCACACTGGGTCCTCTGGCACCAGGTGCCCTCCCTTATGGGCTGGGAAGCCTAGGGTTCCCTGCATTGGCCCCTGGGCCAAGAGGGCAGAGTGGCAACCCTGGCTTCTTGGAGTGGTTCCTGGGTAGTTCTGTGGGCCTAGGCACCAGTGGGCTTTGGGAGCCCAGAAGATGCCACCAGAGGTACCGTCGGAAGAGAATGGCCCATGGAGGATTTGAGCACCAGCTGACCGGCACCCGCCTGGGAGTCCCCACACCTGGGTTCCAGGCTCAGCTCAGATTCTGCCGCAGAAAAGGACAGGAGGCTGCTCTCAGCCTCCCACGTGGGAGGCAGCACAACACGGCAGTGACAGGTTCAGACTCTGGAGTCCAGGTGCCTGGGGCTGAATCCCTGGCTCCTTTTTTTCTAGTTTGTGAACTTGGACAAGTTGTTTAACCTCCCAGTGCCTCAGTTTCCTGATCTATAAAAGGGGACCATTCACAGGCTGGGGCTGGGGCTCAGTGGTAGAGCGCTTGCCTGGAAGATGTGAGGCACTGGGTTCCATTCTCAGCACCACATAGAAATAAAAAATAAAGGCCCATCAACAACTGAAATGGATAAATAAATAAATAAATGATTTTTTAAAGGGGGGGGGACATTCATACCCAGTGTAAGGGGTTCTCAGGAGGATTTAGAGGGACCCTGTGTGAAATGGGATTAGCCCAGGGCCTTCACTTATGGAGTGTTTTAATATCCAATGAAAATCAGTACAAAATGAAGCTGGGCCAGCTCTGTGTTCCTAGCCCTTGCTGTGCCTGGGAATCACTGGGAAAACCTTTTAAAAATAAGGTTTCCAGCCACCCTTGCAGATCCTGTTTGAGTGAGTTTGAGAAAGAGCCTAAGAATAGGCTCCCTGAATAATTCTGATGCGTGGGCTGGTTAGGAGAGCCTTGCACTTGCTGGAGTCCAGTCCTTGTGGTGGCTCCAAGTGTCCAGCAGGGGCCATGGCATCTCCCAGTACACAGGGTAGGCCTGTGTCTGTCTGCAAGGGAGCAGGGCCCTCCACAGAGGGGATGCTTCCCACTTGGGCCAGCGAAAGCACCTGCTCCCAAAGCAAGGCCAGCCGTGGGAGGGGCAGAGAGCCCAGGGCTGAGGCCGGCTCCCGGGGAGGGAGGCAGAAGCTCCCGCCACCCTGCTCCTGCCCTGGCCTCTACAGCCTGTTCTTCCTTTGTCTTGAACTTATTTCCTCTCTCTTGTTTTCTCTTGCTCTGTTGAATACACCTCTGTAAGCTTCCTTTGGGGAACAAGAGTAGAAACAAGAGATTCTGCCCAAGGGGAGAGAACACCTGTAAAGTGTGTCTGTCTGCCAGAGGCTTCCCGTCCCTGACCTGCTGTGCCTCCCACGGGGTCCCTGAGATTGGCAGGTCTCGGGTCTCTCCAGGAGACAGGCAAAGCTGGGAGGGCAACAGCTGAGACGGGCCCCAGGTTCTCCTGGTGACCCCTCCCCTCCCCAGCCCCACAGCAAGCAAGGCCTTTGAAACTGGAAATAGGGGAGTCAGGCAGGCTGCTGGCTCATCCTAGGGATCCAAGCCCAGCTTGGACGATTCCTTGAATTCTAGTCCCAGGAAAAAAATCTCAGGTCAGGCTGGCATAGTTCTGAGGAGCAGCAGAGGAAGCCCCCGCTCCACCTCTGCCCCCCTCCAGCCCAGACCGCCAGATCTCCAGGCATCCTCCTCCCCAAAGCCTGGGAGGCTGGGTGGAGCTGGGAGCAGCCTTTGCAGAGTATCCGGAGGAGACTCAGTGCTCTTCCCACCTTCTTTGCAGCACCCGGAGAATCTATTAATCTCCCAACTTCCAAGGGAGAAACTGGAGGCTCAGAGAGAAGTCTTTTGCCTAAAGTCGCTCAGGAATTGGGAGAACACAGGCAACAGCTCCCAGACCCAGCCTGCTCCCAGGGAGCTGTCTTCACCCAGGGGGAAAGGCTGCCCCGCCCAGGGAGGCACCTACCTGTCCCATTGCATTCCAGGATGCCACACAACTCGTGCAGGAAGGCCTTGAACACCTCTTCATCTTCTGGCCTCAGGACTGGGCTGCCCTCAATGGCAGAGAAGAGCGCAGCACCTACTAGTGCATAGGTCACCAGGCAGCAGAGGAAGCAGAGGCCAGGGAAGAGCTTCCCCATGGCCTCTGGGCAGCACCACCTGGCCTGGGGCGGCCCCTCGGCCTCCATCCTCCTAGAGCATGCAGGACAGGGCAGAGCAGGAGGAGCCTGGGCAGGAGGCTGGAGCATCCAGGCCCCGACAGGGGGAGGACGGTGGGAGTGGCAGGAGAATGGCCAGGCTCCAGCACTAAGTGCATGGTGTGTGGCTTCCCCCAGGAAGTCCGGAAGCAGTCTTGCTGTGTGGGAATTACTGACTGCGCTCCTGCTGGTCGCCCCACCCCCAAGTTTCTACAGATCCTCCTGGGCAGCCTGGAGCTGCTGGCAGGGGCTTTGGAAGGGCGACATGGGTATTGTCTTCGGCTTTGTTTGGCCTTTGCCATCCTGAAACCACAGTTTCCACTTCCAAGTACCAAACCCAATTTTTTTGTGTTTTGTAAGGAACTGTCATCCTTCCTGAGGGTTGTCTGTGACACCCTGGCCTAGTGTGCCTGGTCTCCCAGACAGGCAGCGATAACCGCGCAGCCAGGGTGCTATTTCCAGGGGCCTTATCATGTGTGGGTCTAGTTATTGGCCCCCTCTCCTCACTGTCTGTAAGGGAGGGAGGAATGGCAAATGCCTCCTGCCCACTCAGAACAAGACTGGATGTTTCCATGCGCTGGGAAAGGAAGGGGGAAAACCTTGACCAGACCTCAGACCTCACCAGGAGTCTACACGGAATGGAGCACAGGTGTAAGTGTAAAACAAAAACCCCAAATCTTTCTAGATGAAAACAATACCTAGGGCACCCACCCTGGGCCTGCAGAGACCTCTGACAGGACCTCACGAAGGAGGCTGGGTGCAGATGGGGTGGAGGGGGGTGCACAGGCAACTGGCGCCTTCCAGGCTTGGAGACGGGGCTTCCTCCCATCCTCAGTGCAGCAGGGGAGCGGTGCAGTTCATTGCCTCCGTGTCAAATTGAAAGAGGTGCAAGTGCAGGCCCCCACTGCCTTCCACCCCAAGCTCCGGGCTCTCTGCTGGACTGGAAGTTTCCTTTTGAACTCTGCCTCATGACCGATGCAGCAGGTGGACCTAGCCCCCATGATCAGCCACTGAGACACCTCATCCAGTGATCTTCCCCCAAAGGTGGTTGTTGGCCTTGCAGGTCCATGGGGTGCTGCGGAGCCTGCCCACCCTGCTCAGGAAGCCAGAGGGAGAGGCAGGAGACTCATAGCTGTCAGGGGGCCCAGATTCCTGGCGGCTCTGGCTAACACCATGTGCCCGGCTGTGTGCTAAGGTCATGATGATGGTGGTTAATCGAATCCCGATTCCTGGAGCCTCCTGCAGAGGGAAGGCATTTGGAGAGAGGGAGGAGGGACCACACCATATCCCTGCTTTGTCTGTGTCTCCAGTCCCCAAGCTGAGGAGGAATGCCTATGTGTAAGTCACCCAGAGCCCAGCAGGGCCAGGGCGTGGGGAGGAGCTGTCCCTCCAATCATTCAAAGGGCTCTGGGGACCCTCAAAGCCACAAACCCTCCTCGGGTTGCTCCTGTGAAGCGTGGGCTCCTGGGTCACGGGGGGATGGAACCGGGATGTGAAGATGCCTGCCTTCCTCATCCGGCCTTCCTCCCTCCCCCCTTCCTCCTTTCTTTCTTCTTCTCTCCCTCCCTTCTGTCCCGAGTTTCTCCACAGATGCTCCCCGCCTCCCCAAGCACCAGCACACGGCAGGGGTGACTCTGGTGGCACTTTGCACTGACAATGCGCCAGCATCTTGGAGGATGAGTGCCTCACAACGAGGCAGATGCGCTCATCCTTTTCCCATTTCACGCGGGGACCCTGAGGCAGCTGCAGGTCAGCGGCTGTGAGATCACACAGCACTTGTGCATCGGAGCCCAGGCCACCTGGCCTTACCCCGACCCTGCACTGTTCCCTCTGTCCCTGACCTTCTGTGTCCCCAGCACACAGAACCAGACTGGTGCTCCCTGTCCTGTGGGGCTCTGGTGTGGCCCAGGAAGGGCCAGGGAAGGACGAGCCCACAGCCCCATAAACACCCAGCAGCTTGGGACTGTGTCAGGTGAAACAGAATGGGAGGGGGCCTGATTTCTCTGGGAGGGGTGGAGGGTTCCCTGTGGAGGTGACATGTGGCCTGAGGTCTGAGCACCACTAGTGAGGCACAGAGGGTGAGGAACTTCCCCCGCAGAGGAAGCAACCCAGGCAAAGCTCGGGGCTCAGTGGTCCCTTGGAAGAGACCACTGCCCTGGGGAGGGAGGACAGGGCAGAGTGTGGTGGAGACCCTGGTTGGGGAGTGAGGCCTCCAGGGCTGGGAAAGGGCTGGTCTTATGCCTGGACTCCATGTCCCTGGGCCGGCACTGAGATCACTGTGGTAAGGGCCTGCTCCAATCTGGCCTGCCCACCGCTGGTTCCCTTTGGAGGTCCAGCAGGGTGGGCTGGGCGGGAGGGGCCAGAGGAGGTGGAGGTGGTGGGACGCCTCAGGCAGAGCTGTCCCCAGGAGCGTGGTTGCTCACTAGTTTCGGTCCCTCCTGGCCATGGGGATTTCTCCAGCACTGGGTTTTCTCCATCCTGCTCAGTGGATCACAAGATCTACACCTCTCAACATGGCCAGGTCTCAAAGGGAAAGTGCTGCCCATCCCCTTCTATGGGACAGGTAAGCATCTCTTCCCGGAGGCCTCCCTTTGGGCCTGCTTTCCACAGCCAAAAAGTTTAGACAAAAGAAGGGCTTTCGGGTGAGCAAATTGATCTCTCCCTGGCCTGCAGGAGGGGAGCAGTGGCACTGCAGGAGGAACAGGGGAGTGGCCGTGGAGTGCCACCAGACTCTACTGCCTTGTGCTCCAGGAGCAATGTGCAGACCCACGAGCTGCAAGGGACCTGTGGCTGCTGCCTTTACTCCCCCGATGCCAATACGGGCATGGGCAGGGAGGGCACAGAGCATAAGGACAGAAGGCAAGCACTCAGCCAGTGCCAGCCTGGGGACAGGGGCTCTGTGGGCCTGGACACAAACTCTTAATGTAGTCCAGGAGCGAGGGGCTGGGATGTCCCCTTCCACAGCTGAAGGAGCACTGGTCAGAGAGTGCTCAAGGCCACCAGGTCAGAGGCAGGACTGAGATCAAGTCCCCTGCTGCCGTTCCAGGGCACCCACAGTTGATGGAACCCATAAAGGAGAGACAGGCCATAGAGAGCAGCAACAGAGGAGATGCTCGAGGTGAGCCAAGTACACAGTTCGTCAACCCCAGTCAGGATCTTGGATTGGTCTAATGCTCGCTCTTCAGCCTCAGCCCTGTGGCCTCCTGCTCTGGACAATTCTCTGTTGGGGCAGCTGCCCACTGAGGGGGTTGAACTGCATCTCCACCTCCCCCTGACCCACCCACTGTGGCGACCTGAAATGTCTCCAGATGTTTCCAGAGGCCCCTGTTGAGAAGCACAGATTGTTTAGAGTCCTCAGAGTGTGGCCCTGCACCACAGGCTCAGGGGCCCTGGGGAACTTCTCAGCAATGCAGATTATCCTCAGGCCCATCCTAGACCCGCTGAGCCAGAAGCTACAGGCAGGGGCCAGCCATTCATTCCTGATGAGCTCTCCACGATTCTGGGGTCCCCCACCATTGGGGAAGCACCAGCCTGCACTTCGGGGTCTCGGCCTGCTGCAGGCGGCAACCACCCTGCTACCTTTCCCAAACTCCCACGGCTGGGCCCTGCCCCAGACCCATCAGGCCAGAATCTTTCCAGAGGAAGCCCAGGCGTCAGTATCTCTCAGAGCGCTCCAGGCGGTCCCAGGGGAGCCCAGGCTGAGCATCTCTGGTCTGGTGGAATGCATTAGCTTGCTCTAGGTCTCAGGAAAGCCAGGCCACTGCCCAGTGTCTGAGTCAATTAGGACCCCGGCTGCACAGTAATCACAGCTGCAGAAGGATGTTGGAGATGTTCCACGCTGGAATCAGTAATGTGTTCAAAGGTCCCTCTGAGAATACTGCTTCCCGCCCTGGTTCTCTGGGTCACCTGAGAAGCACCTGGCCTTGATGTTGAGAAAGGGCAGCTGACAGTTGTGAGGCGGGTTCGTCCCCAGCCATGGCCAGCTGGATGGACCCCTTGCCACAGAGAGGAAAGTGCTGGAGCAGTGAAGTACTCAGAGGGCAGAGCCCTGATTGTGTTGGGACGTCGCAGTGCATTGTGGGAAATGCGTGGTTCTCCATTATGCAGGGCAGCATCCGGTAACTGTGGTAGTCAATACCTTGCTCTGAGGGGTTCATGTGCTCTGAGCCTCGCCTCCTGGGACAGGCCCTGGGGCGCAGCACTCTTCTGGAGTTCCTCTCTGTCTCAGAGGCAGCCACAAAGGCTCTTTGCTTAGAGCTCAGAAAACCGCCCCACCCCTTGCCAGGAGAGCCTCTGGCTGGGCAGGAGCATAGGCAAGGTCCTCAGGCCCAGGGTGCAGACCCTCTTTGGCTGTGGGCTGTGTGACCAGACTTCTCTGTTGCTTGTCCACTGGATGCTGGTCGTAGTGGAGATTGCCAGCCTTCGTTTGGCTGTGGAGGGGATTTGGACTCCAAGAGCACTTTCTAGGTCTTTTCAAGAAATGTTAGGACCTTTCCTTTAAGTCAAGTAAATGCAACCCCGGGACCCTGTCTGGGAGCTGGGGATTACCAGTGGCTACTGGGGAGCCTCTCCTGACCTCTGCAGGGGTGCAGGAGAGCTGGGGCTGTCCCTGTCTGTGAAGTGAGCTGGCTTCTGTTTGTGGTTCCACTTAACCAGCACTGACATCCCTGAGGTCTGCTGGCTCCGTGGGCCCATGCCAGGCGTGGGCACAGGAATCTATGCTGGCACCCCAGGCCTGGACTCCAGCGAGATCACGTGGCTCAGGCTTGTGGGCTCCTGTCCAGGAGAGCTTCAGAGACCCCAAAGGATCAGGCCACCTCTGCCTGCTCTTCCTGGTGTCCCAACCCCACCCACACCTGCCTGGTGTAAAGCAGATGCTCAGTGAATGTGCTCATTCAACAACTGTTTATGGAAGTGCCAGGCACTGTCCTTGGCACAGTGTGGGTGTCCAGGGATAAAGCAGACAAAAGTCGATACTCAGATGTGACACTGACTGGGTCAGATAGGTAAGAGGAAAGGGATAAGGAGGGGCCAAAGCCAGCCATGGGCAGTGAGAGAAGAACCCCAAGAAGGTGGCATGGGAACAGGTTGAGGGTGAGGGAACAGGCCTGTGGGTATGCTGAGTGCAAAGGATTTAGGCCAAGTGAACACAAGTGCAAAGGTCCTGGGGTGGGAGCCTGCCTGGCTGGTGTGAGGAGCTGTAAACCCATCAGCGTGGCTGGAGCAGGGGCGTGAGGGGAGAGTGGAGATGAAGTGGGGGACACAGGGCTTCTTGGCCATGAGAACACTGGCTTTTGCCCTGAGTGACATGGGCAGGGGATGCTGGCCATCAGAGCCAGCCTCCATTTGCAAGGAGTGTAAAGTCTAAAAGAAAGAGTGAATTTACCACCCTCTCCATCGTCCCCACTGGGTGCCCTTCAAGACGCACTTCAAGGAAGAGCAGGATGGTGACGCGTTGCTTCCTGGGAGCGGCAGGTGGCTTTGGGTCTGAAGCGTCCATCGTGTGACCAGCCTCCTCTGCATGAGCAGCTGGCCTCCTGGCTGTGGTAGAGGTGTCCAGAGGACAAACGTCCTGTCCCACTGATCAGCATCTTGCAAAACCTCCTGCTGCCAGCCACACAGTGCGTTCTGCCCACCTCCTGTGGAGGCTCCAACATGGGGTCCTGAGAAGCTCAGGAGTCAAGGTCTCTTGCTTTCTAATCTCGCTCTGGGCTGGGCACTGTCTCAAGCACTTGACACGTAATGAGTGAGTGTCCCCCACCCCCCGTGCTGGGTACTAGGTATTGTCCCCGAGGGAACTGAGGCAGCATGCTCTAGAGCCCTTGGCCAGAGCGCACTGGCCCCAGCAAGGTGTCAAGGCCTCCTGTCTGCCCCAAGACACTGCCCCGTGTCTCTGTTTCTGGATGCCACGTGCAGAATCCTCCCAGGATGGGGAATTGCCAGCACCCTACCCCACCGCCCAGCATTCAAAGGGCGCCTGCTGCATGCAGTAGTCCCCAGCTCCTTTCTGACACCCAGAGTCCTCACTGTCCCCTAGCTGCTGAGGTCTCTGACACACCCCTGTCTAGCAGTCCCTCCTGCCTGTCCTGATCCCACAGGGCCCAGCCCCGCCCGCTCCTGGCCAGCTGGGTGCTGAAGCCTCCCACCATCCCCCTGAGCACCGCCCCCTGCACTGGCCAGCCCTGGGGGTGCAGCAGCTGCTCAGGGTGCAGCTGGGACTGTGCTCCTTCCTGTGGCTGCTGTAGGAACCCCCCCAGGGGGGCCACTAAAACCAGAGACCTGTCCTCTCTGGAGTTTTGGGGGCAGCAGCTGGGAACCAGCAGCTCTGACTGGAGAACTCAAGGAGTGGTGGGCGGGGCTCTCCAGGGTCAGGGAGGAGCCTCCCTCCTGGCCCATCCTCAGGTGGCCCAGCTGTCCTTGAAGCACAGTGTGCCTGAAGCACTGCAGTCTCTGCCTCTGAGGCCACATGGCCTCCCCCTCCCCCTGGGTGTGAAGCCCCTCTGCCTTTTCCTGCTACTGAGGCTTCTCAGGGCATTCAGGTTCCCAGGAGGCCCAGCTGCTCTCCTCCCTCATCATCCTCACTGTCCTGGGAGAGCCCCGCCCCTTCCAGGCCAGGAGGGAGGAGCCGACTCCAGGAATGAGCCTGGGATTATCTGGAGGGTCTTCTCCACCCTCCATAATGACCAAGACACCACCACTTCTCTCCTGTGAGCCCTTAGGCCCCGCCAACCTCCACAGACCCACAGCGTGTGTCCACTGTCCTGCGTCCTAGTGTACTGGCCACAATGGCCTTCTCTCAGCCTGTCACACAGGGTACCAGCTTCAGCCTGGGTGACGAGTTTGTAGGAAATTAGAAAGCAGCGTCCCCTCTGGGCAGACACAGCCTTGTGCCCTGTGCCCTGAGCTCACAGCTTGGCCTGTGGGCGAGGCTGGATCCAAGCGCCCGACTCCCGCATGGACGACAGTGCACCCACTGCCTCACCACACCACAGACCCACCACAGGGCCTCTGCACATGCTGCTGCCCCTTCTGCACATGGAAATCCTTGGTCATCCTTCCAATCTCCACTCAAGTCCCCTCACCAAGAAACCTCCCCTGATCCTAAATCTAGACTGGCGCCTAGAGAAGTTGGCACTTGCACTTCCTGCCACTGATCCCCATCTGCAATGAATCCTGGCAGGTGTGCTATTGACTACCATCTGCCTCCCGTGATCCAGATGCTCAGCAAGATTGCCTGCCACACCCACTTGGCCAACAGCATGTGCCCGCTGCATGCAGTAAGCACCCAATGTGCACTGAAAGATGCGTGCACTCATGGAACCAACCCTGCCCCCAAGGGGTGCCATTCTGGAACCAGCCAGAGCAGTGTGGAGGCTTGAAACCCATGAAAATGGACGAGACCCCTGGAGGGCCACCTCTTCTGCTCTCACCGTGTCCTGGAGGGTAGGAGTCCCGGATGCCACCTGCTCCTGGAAGGCAGAACCAGTGGCCCGTTCACCCCAGGGAGCTGCAGTCCTGAGGAGGCTGGCGCCCAGCCAGCCTGGGAATTGCTTCAAATTAATTTGCATAATTGGGCTCTATGCTGTGTATTATTCAGGCTTTATGGCATCGGGCACTGAGCACAGGCACCGAGCAGCAGAGCTGTTCCCTCTGCCTGTCAAGGCCATCCACGCTGGCCCTCTGAGGACCCAGCCATGCACTGAGGGTGGGACATCTGTCTGCTCCTGTCCTCTGCAGTGTGGGGGTGAAGGCATCTTTATGTCAGAGTGAGTCCTGGGGACATCTGGACAGCAGGAGACCTGGTGGTGGCACGTGCAGGCTCCTGACTTTGATGTTTCCCTCCTTGGTTACTAGAAACATCTCCTGACTGCATCCTCAATGGAGAGTCTTCAGACTCCTCCTGGGTCCCGAGAGCTCAGTCAGTGAGTCCCTGGGGAATGGTGGAGGAAGCTGCTGGGCAGGGCCCAGGGGAGACCCTGGGAGGATCCTTGGAAAGCAAAGGAAGGCGCTGTCTTCCTGGTCTCTGCTCAGTCTCAGGTTCTGCCCAGCGTGGAGCACCAGCTCTCAGAGGGCTCCTCCATTCTGACCTTCCCCTTCTTCCCCACAACCATCAGAGGTTCTGTCACTCCAGCCCCTGAGGGCCTAGCTCAGGGCATGGAACTGAACAAAAATCCATCAAAGACTCAGAGCACCATCTGTTGAATTGCCGCGGGGGGCAGTCCCAGGTGCCGGGCCTTTGGCAATGTGTCCACATCCCTCCAAGCACATTAGCACAACTGAGATGAGGCAAAGCCCCTGGAACCCTGAGGCCATCAAAACTGGCCACTCAAGTGGGAGCACTTGGTGGGATCCAGGTGCTATTGGACCCGTGGGCTGCTGGCCATTGTCCAGGCTCAGGGCATCCAAAGATGAGCCAGGGGCATCCTCAGAACCCTGGAAGTCACTTCCTGACAGGCTGGGGGAGCCCTCAGCCAGTCCCTTCCTGAGGCATGGCAACTCCTGTTCCTATGCAAACATGGACCTGAGGCTGCCCGCTATGCAAATCAAAGTCCTGCCCATTTGCTTGTTTCATTTGCTAGTCAGACTTCTTCCCTGGCTCTGAGGAAGTGGCCCAGGGTGACATCCTGCCCATTCCTGGCCCTGCCTCCTATGCCCGCCTCTTGGGCTGTTCCTGTGCAGGAAGGTGAGTTCCTTCCTCCATGGAGCCCTGGACTCACACTGACACCTGGGGATCAAGGGCTTCAGGTGCCTGGCCCCTTCCTCATCTTAGCCCAGCTGCTGTAACCAGCTGCTGGGACCTCAGGGTGCCATCGCCACAGTTTTCTTCTGGTTCTGGAGACTGGATGTGTGAGGACAGAGCCAGCAGGGCCAGGTCTTGCGAGGTCCTCTTCCTGGTGTGTGCACACACAGGGGGATCTCAGGTCACTTTCCTTCCTCTTGCTTGGTTAACATTTGCAAAACAGATGCAATTAATGAGCATCCAGAATCCACAAAGTCTCAACAATATGAAAACAAATAACCATAGTCCATCAGGATACAGGCACAGCATCTGAACACATGTGTCACCAAAGCTCACCTCCTGTTCTCCTGAGTGCACTAGTCCCATCCTGAGGGCTCCACCCTGCTGACCTCTGTCCACCTGTTGCCTCCCAGAGGCCCCACCTCCCTGGCACTTAGAGTTTCCACCTAGGACTCCTGGGGGACACAAGCACTCAGTCCATAGCAACTCCCAAGACTCAGATGCCAGTGGTCTGGGGTGTGTCTAGACTTGGGGTTTTCAAAGGTCCCCAGGTGGTCCCAATGTGTGGCCAGCACTGAGCAGCAGGGTGGAATGTCTGTCTCCCCTCTGGGATGAAGGAAGACTAGCCTTGAGGCTCCCTCCACCTGTGATCCCTCCAGCTAGTGACCTGGGCTCCTGGAGTGGTCACTCTTGTCCCCCATCCTCCCACTGCTTCCCTGTTACAGGACTGGAATGGGGTGCTTGCCTTTTGTGTCCTCTCCAAACTCTGAGCTGCACAAATACAACCACCATGTTTCTCTCTTCATTGTTCTCTCTCCTTTTAATCCTTCCACCCCCACTTTGCTGGGTCAGCTGGGGATGGGACTCTGCATGGTCCTTAGGGCACACAAATGCCATGACAGCACCCTCCATTTTCTGCTCACCTGCCCTGTGCCTCAGCCTGCTCTCAATCCTTTGTGCAGCATCTCAGCCCATGCTCTTGGCAGCACTGGGTTAGGTCCAATGGTCTCCATTCTACAGATGAGGAAAGTGAGGCCAAGCAGCCAGCATTCACACCCAGGCCCAGTCTGACTCTAAGTCAGTGGTCAGTGGACAGCAGCACCAGTGCACCTGGGAACTGTGAGAAGCAGATTCTCAGTTTCCACCTGAGACCTGCTGAGGCCCAAGGCTGGAGCTTATCATGCCCTTCAGGTGACTCTGATGCTTCAATCAGGTTTGAAACCATTGCAATAACCACCCACCATCTCCCTGTGGGAACAGTGATGGGGACAGCAGCCTGAGGAAAGGTAAGAGGTGGATTCCAGTGTGGGAAGGGATGCTACAGGGCAGGGCCTCTGGACAGTGAGGCCTCCCAGGACTGGAATCCCTCAGTCCCCCAGGGTGCCATTCCTGCTCACTTGCAAACTCAGGGCCTCTCCTGGTGTGGAGGAGGCTGCTTCTTGCAGGGTGGGTGGGGGGGATGGGGGGTTAGGGCCTCACTTGGGGATCCTCTCAGCTGCCCTGCAGGACCCAGCTCTACCAGACTCAGCCTCCTGAATTAGGAGGTCCAGAAGGTGCCCAGCCACTCCTGGTCTGTGGAGGAGGGCCGTTTATTGGTCACCTGCTGTGTTCCTACTCTGGGGAAATGCCCTCTTCCCTCCTGCAGCTCATTTCTGCCCTCCCTGGGCCTGGATCAAAGCTTTGGTGGCATGCAGTGCTGTAGCGGTGGTGAAGTGTCGGGCCAGTTGTCTGCCAGCCTGGCAAGAGGTATTGCTAGTGCCACCTTTTAAAAAAAAGAAGAAAAGGAAGTTCAGGGGCTAAGTGATGAGTTCCAAGTGACAGCCAAAGGGATGGGTAGAGGGTGATGAAGGGAGCCCCTCCGGGAGGCCCCATGGGGGCCCCCCAGGGGCGGTGCCAGCGGGCTCTGGGGAGAAGAGCAGTCGGCATCGGTGTTCAGCTGGGCGCCGCCCCGCAGAGTCCCAGGTGTGTGAGGTGCTGAGGATCCTCTGGGGCACCACCCTCTTCCCCTGGGCTCACAGCAGCAGGGGCGGCTTGGACGGCGGCGGACCTGCGCTTCCCCGACCTTGCCACCAGGTGGCGCCGCCAGACCGCGAGCACCGGGCTCTCTGGGCCAGTGAGAGGTGCCTCTGGGCCTCCAGGTGCCTCCCAGGAAGGGAACACAAGGGAGGGGATGCTTCTCGCCTTGTCCCCAGAGAAGAGGAACCTCTGATGTGCCCCACCTGCTGGAGGACCCCTGACAAGCGGAAGTCGGCTTCTGGGTGTGTCCTGAGGACTGCCTGGGACAGCCCCTGGTCTTGCTGCCCTCTGAGGTGTGGGAGTCCTGCCTTGTCACCAAAGGTGACCAGCAGGAGGTGACCTGGTGTTCCGGGACAGTGGCCTGTGGGCTGCTGTATGCCTTGCTCAGGGCAGGCTGCTGCCCCAGCTTGTGAGGGCGCCTGGCCAGCGGGGAGAGAGGAACCCGACCCGCCATGAGGCTCCTTAACTGCCTGCCACCCGGGAGCCACCCTGGACCACCGCCACCATGGCTGTGTGCGTGGCTCACGGGGATTCTCCCTTGCCCTGGCACAGAGCTGGCGCATGGTGGGTCCTCGGTGAACACCTGTTGCTCACAGGATCCCCTCCCCAGTCCCCGGGGAAGCTCCATGTTGGTGTTTGGGTCCAAGCCTTTGGCCCTGACAGCTGGTGCCAGACCCCTGGGCTGAACCTGCCCAGAACTGCTGGAACCTTCCCTGGCCGTCCCCTCCCAGATGTGGTGAGGGCCTGGGCCAAGCCTTAAAAGGCCCCAGTTGAGAGGAAGGACCAGAGTCTGCTGCATCCCTTTAGGGGCCATAGAGGGCAGCGGTGGGTTCCCAGGAAGCTGGTCCAGCTGAAGCCCAGAGTCCCTTGTTTGCTTGGGACCTCCTGTGGTCAGGAGGAGCTCTGATCCTGGGCTGGCGTGGTGAGATGGTTTTGTATTTGAAGTGTTGTGATGTTTTTCAATTTGTCGTATTTTTCACATTCTACATATTTTTCTACACAAGCAATTTTGAATGAATAGTTTTGTGTCTTGGGCTTAGAGAGCCCTGAGTTGAGTAGGCATTCACCAACCCTGCTCCCCCGCTGGCCAAGAGGCGTCCATCAGAAGGAAATGCTGTGCCCCTTACACTAGCCTCCTGGTGATCCTGCAGTCCTTGCCAAGGTCCTCCCCAGATGAAGGTCCAGCTACCATCCTATCACGCACCAGGGCCCTGATGCCACCTGCACAAACATAACCTAAGTGTTGAGTCACAAACTGACAAGAGCCTGAAAATGGGCTTGACGTGAACACACCAAAAGCCCATGCCCCCGTGGGAGTGTTTGGGGTTTGCTGAGTTCTCACGCTAGCTATCACAATCAAATACAGACAGGATGGGGATGGGAGCAAGAGTCTTTATTGGGGACTACCTGCTGGCGTGGAAGGGACATACAGCATTGACCAAGACAGAGTCAAGCTTGATCTCTCAACAAAGAAGGGAGCTGGGTTTGTTCGGTGGTAGTGGTGGGCTACAGTTTAAGAATATTTATTGGCATTCGGTGCATTTCCAAAACCGTTTTCTTCTCCTGGCAGTATGCACTTTAACCAAGGAGGGAATGCAGTCCACTGATCTTTGTCCTGGGGGATGAGTTGCTGCAGCTGTTAGGAGAACACACTGGTGGGAGCGGAGGAAAACACTGTTCACTTGAGTAACAAGCCGAGGGACTCAGGGGTTTGCTGTTTCCGTGACTCCTCAGTGGTTTGGTCCTTGGTGCAGAGAGCTCATGGAGGCTGGATCCTGGTTTTAATGATGTAACTGACTGCTGAGGCCAAGAAGACTGAGATGGTGGGGAGCAGGGGGTGACCTGATCCCAGAACATGGCAGATGGGACTTCCACCTCCCAACTATAGCAACTCTTAATAAGTAACCCCCAGCTCAGTCCAGGTTGGTCAGAGGTCCTTTACATCACCTTATCTGGCAACAATAGGAAGAAGGAACCTTACTGGTGGCAGATGTCATTAAAGGTGCCATAGGTCTTCTATGCTTAATGCTCAGTATGCAACAAAAAATTAATAGACAGGAGAATATGGTTGAATTTAATTGAGAGGAGCAAAAAGTTGACCCACAGATGAGGCCGATGTACAGTTAACAAACAAGGGCCTTGAAATAACTGTATGTCAATTAAAAATCAAGTAAGAATTTTAAGAGTTAAAAATAACTATAAGTGATAAGTAAAAGAAAATAAAAAGATTGACAAATGTTTGAATAAATAATTCTATCAGAATTTGTAAGTCTATAAAAGACAATCAAAAGGATATTCTGGATTTCATACATAAAATAGATGAATTCTGAGGCCAACAGAAGCCACAGACTGGGAGTAAATGTGTCCAAAAGATATACCTGGTAGAGGACTGTTAACCAAAACATGCAAAGGAAACGTGGCACTCAACCATGAGAAAAACAACAGCCTGATTTCAGAATGGGCAAAAGATCTGAATAGATGTCTCACCGGGGAAGAAATACAGGTAGCAAATAAGCAGATGAAAAGATGCTCCCCAACATGTATCATGAGGAATTGCAAAATAAAACAAGAAGATAACACCACACACCTGTTAGAAGGCTAAAACACTAGCAGCCAAAAGCTGGTGAGAGTCTGGAACAAGAACTCCCCTTCATTACTAGTGGGAAGACCAAATGGTACAACCACTTTGGAAAATGGTCTGGCAGTTTCTCAAAAAAACGAAACATGCTCTTGCCATATAAGCCAGCAGTCATACTCTTTTTGGTATTTACTCAGATGAGTTGAAAACTTATGTCCACGTACAAACCTGCACACAGATATTCATAGCAACTTTATTCAGTTGCCAAACCTAGAAGCCTACCAACATGCCCTTCAGTAGGTGATGGATAGATAAACTGTGGTACATCCAGACAACGAAATGTTGTTTGGCACTAAAAATTAGCTATCTGACCATGAAATACGTATTACCAAGTAAAAGGGGCCAATCTGAAAAGCTTCATGCTACATTGCCCCCAACTACAGGACCTTCTAGAAAAGGCAAAACTATGGACACAATAAAAAGATCAGTGGTTTCCAGGGGAATGGGGAGGGGGGGATGGGTAGGCAGAACAGACAGGATTTTTAATGAAACGATTTTGTATACGCTCAATGGTAGATACATATCATTATTCACTTCTCCAAACTCATAGACTCTACAACACCATGAGCCATGGTGCTTCAATTGATAATGATGCACAAGTGTAGAATGAACCTGTCTCTGATGTGCCATGTGGGGTGGAAAGTTTATAGTGGGGAAGGGTGCCTGAAGGGGAGACACTCTAGGCTGAACTGTGCTATAAACCCAAAATTGCTCTGAAAAAAATGAATTAAAAAATATATACATATATATATAAACACACATATAGTAGTAAATAGACATAATAACTTTATTTATTTACTTATGTGGTGCTGAGGATCAAACCCAGTGTCTCACATGTGCTAAGCAAGCGCTCTACCACTGAGTCACAACTCCAGCCCCAAATGAAGCCTATTTAAAAAAAAAAAAAAAAAAGTCTTGCTACATGAGTTTGACTGAAGACTAAGCACAGTAGAAGAGAGAATTAGTGAACTGAGATCTAGTTCATAAGTCCAGTCGAGATGCATTAAAAAGATTGACCCTCACACCCAAAAAGAGACAAGTTACATGAAGTAATTTTTTTTCTAAACTGGACAGCAGGCAACCAAGGACAGTGATCCTGAGAGAGGGGACACCTAGGATTGCCCAGCTCCCTGCCGCACAGCACCTAGGTGTGGCAGGGCTGGGGAACTGTGTCAGAGCTGAGTGGATCCCCAGAGTTGAGCAGAAAGAACCAAGAATCTGCGGAAACCAAGACAGCTAGCCCTGCCCCAACAGAGACCACCAGGGGGAAGGGGGTTTTGAGGATGCAGCCCATAATAGGTGTCTCATAAATGTTTGTTTTCCTCATTCTGAAAGGCATCTTCCAAAGAGGCAGACTTTCTGTTTTTTTGGGGGGGGGAGGTAGGGGAGTACAGGGGATTGAACTCGGGGGCACTGGACCACTGAGCCACATCCCCAGCCCTATGTAAGGAAGGGTGGAAAAGCTCCATAAACTCAGCAAGCCCAAACAACCGTTTACCTATCTGAGATTTTATCAGCAAGACCATAGTGGCCAGTCGCAGAAGAGAAGGGGGGGGGGAGAGGGAGAGGGAGAGGGGGGAGGAGAGGGGGGAGAGAGAGAGAGAGAGAGGGAGGGAGGGAGGGAGGGGGGGAGTAAGAGAGGCAAAGTAAGAGAGGGGGAGAGTAAGAAAGCTAGCACACACAGGGTATTGATACTTTTGGGCTTAACACAGGATGAGGAGGCGCAGGGCAAGTGGGCTGCTACTTCTTCATTGGCAAGTTCTAGCCACTTCAGGGATTGGAGGTGTGCCATTCAAAGTTCACACCATTCACAGGGATTGGAGGTGACGGTTCGCACTCCGTTCAGTGTGTCTTGTACCTGAACTCCCGGAAGAGAAGCCCTCCAGGCACCACCTTTACCAACACCCTGTTTTATATTTTATTTAGATTCAGGGTCTCACTGAGTTGCTTAGTGCCTCGCTTTTGCTGAGGCTGGCTTTGAACTCACAATCCTCCTGCCTCAGCCTCTGGAAGCCACTGGGATTACAGATGTGTGCCACTACGCCCGGCTAAGACATCAGAAATATGTCTCTGTCCTCCAGTAGAAATGACCCTTCCCAACAGAGCGTGGCCAGTCCTGGGGTGGCCAGGAGACTGATACCGCCAGTTATTGGTGACAAGTCCTGCTTCCCCACATGTTGAAGTCTGAACATTAGAGAAGCGCGCCGAGGCAGGCATATGAAGCAGGTTTATTTTAAAAGGGGTAACAGAGACTTCTCCTGGGAGGGAGAAGGGGGCCATAGCTGGTACCCTGGTATCTCAAGAAGGGAGGTGTTCTGCCCTCCTTATTTGTCCTAGGCTTCCTTTGTTCTCCGGCCTCTTCCCCCTGATCTTTCTCCTTCCTGCTTACCTGACTAGGCCCAGGAATGCTTGGTGGGGTGGCCCAAAGGTGAGATACAGGAGGGCTGAAGGGGGAAGGGTGGATGCAGCAGCCAAGGACACATTAATTAACAACTTCATAACTCCCTGTAGGGAGGGGCAATTCCTGGGACAGGTTACCTTGGCAAAGGTTAGAGCAGGGGAAGGTTCTAGATAAGGGTGGAGGAAGGGCTCTGAAGGAATTAACATTTCAATCCCTCAGGGGACAGTGTCCAACTTCCCAGACTCACTCAAACTGGCCTCCTTGATCCTACCTGACTTGATTTACCTCTCTATTCTCACTGCCTGTCTAATTCTGGCTTCCATAGCAGAGGGTCCACTGGCTGAGCCAGACTTGGACATGTGCATTCCTGTGGCCCTGCAGAAGAGGGCTGGTGTGCCAGTTAATCGTGTCTACAAAGGAAACACGCAGTTGCATTGAAATCCCTGTGCAACTCAGATTCATTCTTCCCCAAGATCTGAATTTTTAATGCTTTAATGTTAGAGAGGGGAAGTCATTCGGAAGCTCAGCAGAAGTTCAACACCACAAAGGGCACACACCCTGCGGCTCATTTCTCCAACCTGTTGCCCATTTCTGAGAATGTTCCTTGCAATGCATAATTTACGCCCTATACCCGATGCCCATTTCTTAAGAGGCTAAGGTCAAAAGAGCCTGGAGTCTTCCATTGAGTGGTGGTGGTGGGGGGGGATGACAACTGTCTAACTGAAATATTCCACAGTGTAGATGCTTACACATCAAGATCCTGAGCAGCTCTGATAAAACGTAAATCATGGCAGAGAAAAGGTAAAGTACACATTTAAAGTAACAGCTAAGAAGCTTCTCTAGGATGGTGGGGAAGATCAGTGCTCCCAGTTCTGGGCTCCTGGCTGGGGCCTGATACCCCTGGACATGAGCCTCTCTAAGGGTCAAGGTGGCGGCTGCAGGAAGGCTGCTTCCCCTTTGCTCTGGGGCTTGGAATCCAAGCCACGGGAAGTACTGCTTCTCAGCAGGTGGGTGAAAAAGGGCATTCCCTGAAATCCAACACTGGTTAGTCAGAATGTGCTGGAGACTGAGAAATCTGGAGCCATCTAGAGGTGGCCAAGCTGCAGCTGCTGCTGCTGTGGGAGCCTGGAAATCAGAGCAAACACTGTCACCCTGTCCCAGCAAGCGCCCGCCTGGCGGCCTAGGGTGTACCTAGAGGCAGAGCAGGCACAGGAGAGATTGTGCCAGGGGGATTCAGGTGAGAAACGCGCAGGGGAGCCCCTTGGGCTTCTCCTGTGAGTCTGGCAGGTGGGACCAGCTGAAGCCTGTGAGTGCTCTAGGGGTGAAGGCTGGGAAGGTGGCGTCCCTGGGCAGCAGAGTGTGTGGAGCTCCTGCCCCGTGAGTAGAATTCCTGGGAGGCTCCTGAGATCCAGGCCCTGGGGGTTTGTGATCCAGTCTCTCCAGAGCAGACACGACCCAATACAGAGGCTGATTAGAGCTAAATCCCACCTGAACTCCCCCAGAACTGCCCCAGCCCCACTCTGGGAGCACACCAATCTGGTCCCAGAAGACAAACTCCAGCTTCCCGTCCCATCCTACCTCAGACTGCTGAGAAGGGAAGCTGAGAATCATTTCAACCAGCTTCGTTCTTAGGCCGCTCCAAGGAGCAGCTTAGATAGCCACACAAAAGAGGAAGCAGTTAACAATACCCAGCCCTTTCTCACACTCAGTCCACAGCTTAGGAAGAAAGAAAGACAGGTGGGCATAGACAGCGACCTTCTCTTCTCATGGACTGTTTTGACCACCTCAGTGGAAATGACTCCTTCATTTTTCATTAAGAATCTTTTTCCTTTTGTGTGTGTGTGTGTGTGTGTGTGTTTTGTGTGTGTGTGTTTTGTGTGTTTTATTGCCGTGCTGATTGGCTCATGGACACATACACATAAACATATTTGCTTCTTTTTTTTCTCACCTTTACCATCGTTTTAATATAGTTATTTTTCCTTACCTTGACTTTTGAGGGTCAGGGGTTTTAGTTTGTATATTTTGGTTTGGTTTTGTATTATTTTCTTTTGTTTCTCTCTTCTCCTGATAATAGAAAATTCTATTGTTCTCTCTTCCTCTCCCCCTTTACTTTGTTCATCCTACTTTCTCTCCTGCTTCCTTACAGCAATCACCTGCTACATCTCTGCTGCAGTCTCTCTGTTCACTTCTTAAAATTGTAAACTCTTTTCTACCTTCCCATTCACATTTTGTTTTCACGTAATTAACTGTATTTTTACCATCTTTTAGAACTGATTGGTTTATATAACTTCTGCCCCACCATTGATACTTTTAAAGTTATTACTGCTGTGGATGACATAGTTGACACCTGTTGTTTGCTTTAATGCCAGATCTGGTTTATGGTTACTTATTGTTTTTGCTATTGGAGCAATTGTGACCCCACCATTTTTTGGTTTTGGTTTTTTTGCTTGTTTGTTTTTGTAGCAGTTCACATTGTAGATGTCATAGTAGAAACCAGGTGTTTATTTTCATATTGTATGTTTTGCATTGGTAGTTGCTATTGTTTGTTTTCCCCTATTCTGTGAGGTGTTGGGAACCTACAGGGATACTACAGGTTCACAGGGTAGAGACTCTGCTTCTGAACTAAACTCACCCAAAAGACAGCACACCTTGCTCCACCACAAATTAATGATCAGCTATATTTTAATACAAAGATTAGAAGAAATAAAAACTCAAACTAATGACCAGGCCCCAAATAGAAATGGCTAGGGGTAGGCCCCCAGATCCCACCTACAAACATCACTGCAAAAACAGAAAAATAACACAAAGACTGTGGACACCAACCTACAAGGGGGTCTCAATCCAGATCACTCCAGGACACTTGGGCAAGTGAAAACTGTTCCATAAAAAGCGGACCACACAAAAGAGCAGAAGAGATATCTCTCCCAACAGATGTATAAAACCCAACATAGGAATACAAGAAATATGAAAAGAAAAGTTAACATGACACCTCCTAAAGTTCATAATTCATAATCACAAAAAATATGGAAGTGAATTAAATATCAGATAAAGAACTCAAAAGAATCATTGTGAAAATGATCAATTGATTCCAAGAAAACAGAAAAACTACTAATGAATTGAGGTAGTCAGTATAGGAAATGAATGAGAAATTCAATTCAGAGGTAGAAATATTGAAAAAGAATCAGGGCTGGGGATGTGGCTCAAGTGGTAGCGTGCTTGCCTGGCATGCGTGCGTGAGGCATTGGATTTGATTCTCAGCACCACATAAAAATAAAAATAAAGATACTGGGTCCACCTAAAACTAAAAAATAAAATATTAAAAAAAATTTTTTAAAGATGTAGCAATATAAACTATCAAAAAGTTTTTTTAAAAAGAACCAAACAGAAATCTTGGAAATGAAAGTCACAATAAATTGAATAAAATGTTTAGTTAAAAGTCTAATAGAGTAGACCTTGCTGAAGTCAGAATCTTAGAGCTGGAACACAAAGTGGTCAGCCTTGAACATTCAGACAGCATTAAAGAGAAGAAAATAAGTGACCATGATCAGAATATACAAGAACTCTGGGACAAATTTAGCAAAATACATTTAAGAATCATTGGAATTAAGAAGAGCTGTGAGATGCAGGTTAATGGAATGGATAACCTCTTCAGGGAATTAATAACAGAAAAATTTCTAAACCTTTAAAATGAGATGGACATTCAGATACAAGAAATATTCAGAACTCAAAATAGACAATATCAAAAAAGAACTTCTCCATGACACATTATAATTAAAATGCCTGACATACAGAACAATGATAGAATTTTAAAAGCCTCAAGAGAAAACCATCAGGTCATATTTAGAGGCAAGCCAATCACTTAACAAACAGGAGGGCTTGGAAGAATGTGTTCCAAGTTCTGAAAGAAAACTGCTGTCAACCAAGGCAAAGCTATCCTTAAAAATCAAAGCAAAAATACAATTCTTCCAAGAAAGCAGAAACTAAAATAATTCATGACTACTAAAGTGTCACCACAGAACTTATTTAAAGAAATACTTCACATAGAAGAAATTAAAAACAAACCCCAGAGTTCAGAAATGAAAAAATTTTATGTGAGGAGTAGCTAAGCAAATGAGAAACAAAACCAAATTAAACATGATAAATAAATCAAAATGACAGGAACTAATAAACATCTCTCTATAATAACATTGAATGTAGTCTCAACTCTTCAATTAAAAGACATAGGATAGGGCTGAAGATGTGGCTCAAGCGGTAGCGCGCTCGCCTGGCATGCGTGCAGCCCGGGTTCGATCCTCAGCACCACATACAAACAAAGATGTTGTGTCTGCCGAATCCTAAAAAATAAATATTTAAAAACTTCTCTCTCTCTCTCTCTCTCTCTCTCTCTCTCTCTCTCTCTCTCTTTAAAAAAAAAAAGACATAGGATAGCAGAATGGATTAAATAAGACCCAACTATATGTTGTTTGCAAGAGATGCATTTTGCAGGCAAAGACAGCAACAGACCAAAAGTGAAAGAATGAAAATTGATATACCATACAAATGGAGCCTGAAAACTAGCAAGAGTGGCTACTCTCATGTCTGACAGAGCAGACCTCAAACCAAAATTAATGAGAAGAGACAAAGAAGGTCACCTCGACCTGGTAAAGAGAACAATCCTATAACAATAATAAATATTTATGACCCAAACATGAGTGCAACTAATGACATAAAAGAGATACTACTTAAATTGAAGTCTCAGATAGACTCCAGTACAATAATACTGGGTGATTTCAACACACATCTCTCACCATTAAATAGGTCATCCAGACATAAACTTGTTAACAACTCTTTGGACCTAAAAAATATTATAAATCAAATGGATCTAACAGACATCTATAGGATATTTTGTCCAATAACAGCTGAATACATTTTCTTCTTAGCAGCTCATGGAAACTTCTCCAAGATAGACCATATTTTAGGCCACAAAACAATTCTTAGCAAATACAAAAATATGCTACAATTCCTTGCATCTTATCAGATCATAGTGAAATGAAATTAGAAATCATTATGCCAAAACTCTAAAGAAAATACATAAACACATAAATATTGAGCAATATACTTTTGACTGATGAATAAGTCAAAAAATTCTTGGACTCAAATGAGAATATTGACAAAACAAACCAGAACTTCTGGGAAACTATAAAGGAAGTTCTGAGAGGAAAGTTTATAGCTATGAGTACCTACAGAAGAAAAATCCCAAGTAAACAATCTAATGATGCATCTCAAGACCCTTGAAAAAGAAAAATAAACCAATTCTAAAACCAGTAGAAGGAAGGAAATAATTAAGATCAGAGCCCAAATCAATGAACTTGAGAAAAAAGTAATTCAAAGGATCAATGCAACAAAAGAGTTGGTTCTTTGATAAATAAGATTGGAAAGCCATCAGCCAAACTAACCAAAAGAAAAAGAGAGAAGACTCAGATTAATAAAATTAGAAATGCAAAAGGAGAAATCACCATAGACATCATAGAAATTCAGTGGATCATTGGGGAATATTTTGAAAACTTATACTACTATAACTTGGAAAACCAAGAAGAAATGCACACATTTCTAGAAAAACACAATCTTCCAAAACTAAATCAAGAAGACATAGAAAACTTTAACAGGCCAACAATTTGTAATGAGACATAAGCAGTAATAAAAAGCCTTCCAACAAAGAAAATCCCAGGATCAATTGGATTTTCAGTTGAATTCTATCAAACCTTTAAGAAAGAACTAAGGCCAATACTCCTCAAAATTATCCCATGAAATAGAAAGGGATGGAAACTTCCACATTCATTCTATGATGCCAGTATCACACTCATACCAAAACCAGATAAGGACACATCAAGGAAAGAAAATTACAGACCAATATCCCTGGTGAACTTAAATGCAAAAATACTTAGTGCAATACTTAAATGCAAAAATATTAGTTAGCAAATCATGTTTAATGACATTGTAAGAATATTATACACCATACCCACTTTGGTTTTATTCCAAAGATGCAAGAATAATTTAATATATACAAATTGATAAATGTAATTCATCACATAAATAAAGAACAAAAATCACTTGGTCATCTCAATAGAGGCAGAGAAGACCTCCAACACAAATCAGCACCCATTATGATTTAAAAAAAATTTTTTTAACTGAATAAAGTAAGATTAGAAGGCACCTACCTCAACATCATAAAGGTATATGAAAAAAAAAACAAAGCCAATCTCATAGTAAATTGGGAAAAACTGAAAGCATTTCCTTTAAAATCTGGGACGAGTATTCCCACTCACTACTCATATTTATTATAGTGCTAGAAATTCTCGTCAGAGCAATTAGGCAAGAAAAGGAAATAAAAGGGACAGAAATAGGAAAGAAAGAAGTTATCACTGTAGATGATATGATCCTTCCTATACCTAGAAGATCCTGTTACAACTAATAAACAAATTTAGCAATGTAGCAGGTTACAAAATCAACAGCTTTCCTATATACCAACAAGAAATTTGCTAAGAAAGGAATCAGGAAGTAGGAAAACAATTTCATTCTCAATAGTCTTTTAAAAACCCTCAGAATAAATTTAATCAAGGAGGTAAAAGACTCTACAATGAAAACTATAAAACACTGAAGAAAGAAATTGGAGAAGACCTACGAAGCTGGAAAGACCTCATGTTCATAGATAGACAGAACTTGTTAAAATGGCCATGCTACCAAAAGTAATATACAGATTCAATGCAAACCCATTCAAAATACCATGTCATTCTTCACATAAATAGAAAAAAATGGTCCTAAAATTCATTTGGAAGAATAAAAGACCCGGAGTAGCCAAAGCAATTCTAAGCTAAACAAAACAAAACAAAACAAAAAGCAATCCTGGAGGTATCACAATACCTGACTTCAAACTATACTATAGAGCTATAGTGCTGGGGTCCTGCCCCAGGGGGTCCAGGGGGTCCTGAAGGATGAGACAAGGAGTCGTTCCGTTGGAGCAATCTCCAGAGAGAGAGAGCTCTAAAGCAGCTTTCTCTGGGTCATCTTTTATTACAAATTTTCTCATCATTATGGATTCAGAATATGCCATTGATTTTACAATTTCCAGATTTTGCCAAAATGTGACATTTCCTTAACAAACATTATGGGTATAGAAAAATGTGTCATCGATTTACATTTTTCCAAGATGTGACATTTTCTTATAAATCATTATGGGAACAAAATCATCAATAAAATGTGTCACTAATTTGCATTTTTCAGATTTTCCCAAGATGTACTATTTTCTTATTAACAGATGCCAAACTACGTAACCAGACTCTAAGTCTCCCAACCTATCATTAACCTTTAAGTTTAAAGTACACCTGGACTTTATTTCTAATCTAAGATTCCCATCTAAAGAAGTCCCCTTAAATCTTCTACTTAAAATATCCTAAAGTCTATAAATTATTCTTAAAGCATCTTAAGGACCCATACAGCTAAAAACTTAAGAATTCTAAACTTAAGAATCTAAATAAAATAATATTTTTAACATTATTCTGAAAATGTGTCTTATAAAGCTACTTTAATCAATTCCTATATTTATTCTCATAAAACTGGTTGAGCTGCTTTCTCAAAGAGTTTGTTTCTTAGTCAAGGTATACTAGTTCTTATATCTTTGTAATCTCTCTCACTGAAAGGCAAGTTCTGAGCATCAGTCCACTTACTGCCAATATTAACTATGCTCATCATAAGTCTCTCTGTGAGGTAAAAGAGGATTTATAGAAAAGGGGGGGAATGCATCTTTATTTGCCTTAACTTTCCTAAGTGTATAACTTAACTTTCCCTTAATCAAACAAAACTACATATGGTGGGCTTTGTGCAATAAACATAATAATTAGGCTTTCCAAGAGGCCAGAGATATGGGCTTGGGTTCTTAGTTGATATAATCAATGTGGTGCCTAAAGTTCTTATGACCTTTCGGAGAATGACTGTAGTTCATTATCAGTTTTGTCCTCAATGTACCAAGATACTAGAACAGGCTTCTATTTTGTCCTCAATATGCTCAGAAGTAGCAGAACAGCCTTCAAGGCATGAACTACCTGTTATGTTCTAGCCATCTGAAATTTAATTCGGTTTAACATACTCATGCCTCCTGTCAGAATGTGAGCATGAAAATAAAAAGTCCCAAGTACATAAAAAAGGGTCTCATGGTTTCGGTTTCCCACCAGCTCGGCTTTGCCAGCACTTCTCTTCACTGTGACCTTCTCAAGACAGCGGGAGGGCGAGCGCCTCCACCACTAATAGTAACAAAAACTGCATGTAACTGCAGTCCATAGTTGGCTATAGTAGGAAAAACAGTGTAATACAGACACACAGACCATGATACACAATAAAAGACACAATAAAAGACCACATAGATAAAGTCATCTGGTCTTTGACAAAGACGCCAAAACCATATATTGGGGAAAAAGACAGCCTTTTAAACCAATAGTGCTAGGGAAAAAGTCATCCATATGTAGAAGAATGAAATTGGGCCTTTATCTCTCATTCTATACAAAAATGAACTCAAAATGGATCAAAGACCTAGGAATTAGAAACTATGCAACTCCTAGAAGAAATTATAGGACCAACACTCCAGCATATAAACCTAGGCAACAACTCTCAACAGGACCCTTGGTCTCAGGAAATAATGCAAGAGCTAATAAATGAGATGGCATCAAATTAAAAAGCTTTTGCACAACAAAGAAAACAATTAGGAATGTGAAAATAGAACCTACATAACGGGAGAGAATCTTTGCTAGCTACTCCTCTAACAGAGGACTCATATCCAGAGCATATGAAGAACTCAAAAGCTTTACACCAGAAAACTTAAAAAGCCCAACTGATAAATGGACAAATTAAATAGACACTTCTCAGAAGAAGAAATAGAAATAGTTGACAAATGTATGAAAAAAATGTTCGACATCATTAGCAATCAGGGAAATGCAAGTCAAAACTATACTGAGATTTCCTCTCACACAGTCAGAATGACAGCCACCAAGAATACAAATAATAATAATAACTCCTGGAGAGGACGTGGAGGAAAAGGAGCGCTTTCACACTGTCGGTGGGATTGTACATTAGTACGACCCCTACGGAAATCAGTATGGAGACTCCTTAAAAGACTAGGCATGGGACCATCATACAACCCAGCTATACCACTGCTTGGTATTTACCCTGAAGAATTAAAGTCATGTTACTACAGTAGTACATGCATACCCATGTTCGCAGGAGCACAGTTCACAAGAACCAAACTATGGAACCAGCCTGGGTGTCCAACAATGGATGAATCGATAAAAAAAAAATGGGGTCTATATACACAATGGAGTTTTATTCAGCCATAAAGAAAAATGAAATTGTCTCCTCTCTAGCTTCCACATATGTTATATTGTTATATTGTGTGTGTATGGATACATAACAACAAATCCCATCATTATGTACCAATAAAAAAGTGTGATGCACCAATATAATGTAATATAACTATCAGGCACCAATAAAAAAATGTAAAAAAAAAAAAAAAGATTAACATCTCCTTTCTCTTAAAATTGGGCTTGGTCATGTGACTTTCTTTAGCCAATGAAATGGTAGCAGATATGAAACCAGAACAGGTTTTCCATGTTTTTGCATTTTGGATTGGCCTCCCCCGCTTGCTAGGCACCATATGAAGAGCATTCTCTGGGAGCTGTTGGCCCCAGACACGAGGAGCCCACCAGAACTCTTCTGCCTGAAGCAAAGTTGACACAAGCCCCCAAACCTGTGCCAGATCAGAGAATGACCAAGGAGTTGTCACGAGTTGTTGGATGGCGGAGGATGTTGTCTTTTCTCCCTGATGATGCTTCCTTTGAAAGACGCTTCCATGAAAAGTAAAACCTAGAGCTAAAAGGAAATTAAAACAAGGACTCAAATAAATACCTGCCCAAGAATGTTCATAGCAGCATTTATTCACAACAGCCAATGGGTAGAAACAGCCCCAACATCCATCAAGGGCTGAGTGGATAAGCAATATTGCTATGTACATACAGTGGATACGCCGTGGTTTGGACCAGTGTTCCCCAAAAGTCCGTGTGTTAAAGGCTTGGTTCCCAGGAGGTGCCGTGAATTTTTAAGAGGTGAGACCTTATGAGAGGACTTTGGATCAAGGGGATTGTGGGACCCTAGATGCTCACTTTCTACTTCCTGGTGAGGACCTGAGCAGTTGGCTCTGTTATACATTCCCCACAATGGACATCCTGCACCTTCCCCAGAGGCCTAAAGTTGTGGGGCCACCCAGCCTTGGGCTGGAACCGCCAGAACTATGAGCTTAAGAAACCTTTTCCTCTTTAAAAGTTAAGTGCCTCAGGCATTTCATTGTAGTAATGCAAAGCTGACTAATACAGTGGAATATTATTCAGCCAAGAAAGGAATGAAGTACTGATACATGCTACAAATTGTGGGAACCTTAAAAACCTTATGTGAAATTCAACAAGCCAGGCACAAAATAAGAAATATTGTTATGGTTCCATTTTTAATTAATATCCAGAATAAGTAAATCCATTGAGGCAGAAGGCAAAATCAGTGGTTGCCAAGGACTGGGGAAAAATTGGGACTGCATACTGGGTACCGAGCTTTCTTTGAAGAAGATGAAAATATTTTGGAACTATAAAGAAGTAATGGTTTACATGACATTGTGAATGTACTAAATGCTGCTGAATTGTTCACATAAAAACAGTTGATTTTAAGTCATGTAAAGTTTAACTCCATAAAAAGAGCAGATTCTGTTCAAATGGGATGTTTAATATGCTCAGGATTTAATTAATCCACCTTGAAATAGGAGACACTGGATCTCAGGAGCTTGCCAATTGTAATCTGTGAGTTAATTTGCAAGTGGATTTAGGTAATCCATCTGTAAACCCATTTTAAGATTAAGATTGCCTTTAAATGATTCTTGAGAGTAGGAGCAAGGCATTAAGAGGGAAAGAAGCTAAGTCAACTGATCTAGTTTCAGGCACGTGTTCCTTCCCAGGAAGGGTAAGGCTTTGGAGACATCATCCAACTCCCTCCTAAATCCCTGTTGGTAAACCTCGCCTTAAAGTAAATTTATCGCCGACCATCTACACTAGCTGCCACAAGGGGGCGGTGGTGTCCAGACAATGGCCTCCCGGTAGAGCAACAAATTAGTAAGGAAATCTCCAGGTGCAGATTCTGAGTATCACTGAAAAGCAGCACTTAAACCATCAGCCATTTAAATACGTGTGTGTGTGTGTGTGTGTGTGTGTGTGTGTGTGTGTGTGTGTGTGTGTGTGTGTGTGTGTGTGTGTGTGTGTGTGTGTGTGTGAAGGAGAATACTGGATCTGGAAAAGGGTCTTCAGAAAGCATCAGGTCCAGCCAGGTTATTTTACAGATTTAGATATTGGTTCAGAGGGGTCAGTCACTGGCCCAGAGCCACAGAGCGGGCCTGGAATTCAGGTCCAGTGGCCTCTGTGGTGCTCTTGGAGTCACAGCCTCCTGCCCCCTGGAGCTTTTCTGGTGCATTCAGAGAGGTTGTGCCCATGTGATGACACAGCACATCAGGCTGTTGTACCCACAGCTCACCTCCCTTCACCGCTGCCACCAACATCCCCCATCCTTGGCCATCTTCTCCCAGGCCAAAAGCATTAGCTCTTCTAAGTCTGAATCTCTGAATCAGAGCTGGTGGCCCGAGAGCAGTCACAGAGCACGCTGTCCACTCTGGGCAGAGGAGCTCTCAGAGCCGCGGCCATCTGCCAGGACCTGTGAGGACACACCCAGCAGGACAGGCGAAGCGGCTGATGCAGTCCAGGGGTAAGCCTGCACCGGCCTTTAGGCGCGCTGCCCTTGACCTGTGACCTGCCTCAGATCTAGAGCCCCTTCAGGAAGTCCTCCAGTCAGCAAGCCCCAGCCAGAGGCTGGAGAGAAGTAGGGAGGGGGATTCCTGCAAAGCAGGCTAAGAAACAGCCCAGCCCAAAAGGAACTGCCCGTCTGTCGCAGGCCTGAGGCCAGTCTAGGAAAGGGCAGCCGCGGTGCAAGTGCCAAAGAGGCACAGCACAGACTTCAGGTCATCTGCACAAACCAGTGCCTCCCCACAACACGCGGGCACATTAGCAGGGCTGGACATCCAGATTCCTTGGAATATGACCAGGCAAGCCAGAGGTGATGGCTCACTCCTTTAATCCTCGCTCCTCCAGAGGCTGAGGTTGGGGAATCACAAGTTCAAGGCCAACCTGGGTGAGAACCAGGTTGGAAAGGGCTGGGAATGTAGCTCAGAAGTGGAATGCTCCTGAGTTCAATCCTCAATATCGCAAATAATAATAATAATAATAATAATAATAATAATAATAATAGCTGGGCGCAGTGGCATATGCCTGTAATCCCAGTAGCTCAGAAGGCTAAGGCAGGAGGATGGCAAGTTCAAAGCCAGCCTTAGCAAAACTGAGTTGTTAAGCAACTCAGTGAGACCCTGTCTCTAAATAAAATACAAAATAAGGCTGGGGATGTGGTTCCGTGGTGGAGTGCCCCTGAGTTCCATCCCCAGTAACCCCATAAAAATGATCATAATAATAACCTGAACAGGAAGTCACTTTGTAGAGCAGGCAGCTGACTCTTTGCCCCACCACCATAAGAAGAGAAGGTCTTTCCTCCTGTTTCCTGCTGAAAGCCCAGGAAGCCTCCGTGACCTAAACTTCTAGAAAAACCAGAGCTGGATCACTTTGGGGAACCACCACCAGAGGGAACTCCAGGGATAAAACTGGGTTTTGCTCCCCGTGGGTTTATAAAGGAAGGGACCAGGGTGCTCTCTGTTCCAGCTGGTCCAAATATCAGCCTAAAAAGCCCAGCATTTCACCTGCACCCCCAATTCGTGAAGCACGTGGTGGGATGATGCTGGAGCTGCAGACTTACAGAACCGCTGTCCTCCCTGGTTCCAGATGTGAGGAGTCACTCAGATGGTCCCCAAAGCAGAGTCCTGTCTTTCTGTGCGTCAGTCTCCCTCTCCTCCAGCCTTGAACTGCTCTTGCGCCTGAAGGGAGCCCAGGCTGTGTGACCTCCCAGCATGAGGGAGTTCCAACTTTGCCCCTCGGCCTCCCTCTTCCCCAAGCTGCCCCGTGGAAAGGTGGCAGCACAAGTGCGACAGACTCTGTGTCATCCAAGAAGAAATGCCCTCTGGCCACTAGCTTCCCTGTGTCCCTTTTCCCTGCAGACCCTCGTCTGGGTTTGGGCTGGGAATGCAGGCCCTGGGGTGTCTGCTGCCAGGACGAGGTGAGGAGATTCTCCCAGCAGGAGACACAGCCAGAAGTGTGACAGGTTCCACCTTAGGCGACTTGTGCTGAAGAACAGCTGGACTTCAGAAGGTTTTCTTTCTTGTTAACCTGCAAGAATGTCACAACCACTTTTTAATTCCCCCCCCCCTTCTAAGGATTATTTTGTTCCTGCAGCTGTTTCCTTTTCTAGGTGTTTAGAGACAACTGGCAACAAAAGGTGTTCCCTTGAGCCTGTGGCCTTTGGTTTTCGCGCAGCACAAAGGCCTGACCTAGTGGGGGAAACCGAGGGATTGGCCCTGACTGCAGGTTTTGGGGTTCAGCACGGGTTGCTCTAGTGGGCTCCAGAGTTGGAGGAAGCCAGGGAAGTGGACTTGCCGACATGGCCAGGTGCCCCCGCCTGCACACAGGAGGGCAGAGACGGGCACCAGGAGAACCATGCAGCAGAGGAGCTGAGCATGCAGGCGGCAGCCGCGGCTGGTGAGGTCTGGCTTCAGAGGACAGTGTCCCCTGGCTCCCCTGGAGGGCTGAGAGATCACTGCCCCAAGGCTCTGGGGGGCACCTCAGTTTCCCTGGTCTGCACCGGCAGGTACTCCCCGGGGGGGCACTTCGACTCACCAAGCTGACATCAGGACCAACAAGAAACTGCCACTGTCCCAGGCCTCGTGTGAATCATGACTCTCTGAGGTGGGTGGACGATGGCCTCCGGGTTTCTGGGTTCACAGGGAGTTTGGCTCCCTTGCTTCTTTTTTTTTTTTTTTAAAGAAAGAGAGAGAGAGAGAGAGAGAGAGAGAGAGAGAGAGAGAGAGAGAGAGAATATTTCAATATTTATTTTTCAGTTTTCGGCAGACACAACATCTTTGTTGGTATGTGGTGCTGATGATTGAACCCGGGCCGTGCCAGGCGAGCGCGCTACCGCTTGGGCCACATCCCCAGCCCCTCTCCCTTGCTTCTTGTTCAGGTCAAAACCTTGGACTCCTCATCGGAGGTGGTGCACAAGCAGGGTCCTGTTCAGGGATGACCAGGCCCTTCACCTGTGGTTCTCAACCACACACCAGCTGGTACCTCGTCTGAAATGGCCCAGGGCCTCCACGCCACTGGCCACGGACCTTCCCCTCCCAGCTTCCCCTAGCTACCCTCCTGTCCCCTGTCGGGTGTTTTATAATTTGCAAAAAG
Source organism: Ictidomys tridecemlineatus (assembly GCF_052094955.1). NCBI lineage: Eukaryota > Metazoa > Chordata > Mammalia > Rodentia > Sciuridae > Ictidomys > Ictidomys tridecemlineatus. Next base: position 12,633,141 of record NC_135477.1, read on the forward strand.
TCTTCACTTTTGTTATTTTATTCCCATTGCACAGGTGAGGAAACTGAGGCAGGCCAGCATCCCCAAGTCTCTGACAAACTGCAAGCAGAGAGAGTTCCAGGCTGCTTAAGGGACAGTCCCCAAGATGATAATGACTTTGTACGCTAAGGCCTCCGAGCAGATGACCCAAAGCAGAGGTGCTTCCTGCTGATCCAGTGGGGGAGGGAGGCTGAGCTCTGGGGAACTCAGAAGAGCCACCGGGACTCAGGGACAGTATGGCTCGATTCTGCCTCTGGAAGGCTGATGCCCCAGGAATGTCCTGTGTCACTCTGACGGATGCCCTTGTATTCGCCACTCAGCACTTGGCCTGCTTTTCCCCTCAGTCTTTCCCCAGAGAGGCCTCTCACTCACTTTCAGGATGCTTGTGATGCCGTCTCAGCAGTGCACATGACTCAGACTTGGAGGTTCAGAGTGTCACTGTCCTTGGTCACATTGACTGGTGGAGGCATAATCACACAACCCAGTCAGAAGCTTTCGGGTACCTGCTGTGATTGTACAGAGATAGGCACTCTCTTTCAACACTTAAAACCTGCGATGATGCAAGCCTGGAGCATCTGGCAGCAATTTTGTCACCATGAGGATTCCGAGAGACAGACAGTGGTTGGATGATGACATCATTGGTCTCTGGATACCGCTGTGCTTGAAATCAGTCTGTGATCTAGGAACACCTTTTTTTTCCTCATGACCCAGTTTGAGTTGGCTGGAAGGTCTTATCCAGCATAGCATCTGTTCTCCCACGAATGCCAGTCTGACTGTGACAAGGTACTCATCCCATTTCTTGGCATTGGGCTTGCTCTTGGTCCCCATCTCTCTGGTCTAGCAACATGGAAGCTGATTGAGGATTCTGGTTGCTCATCCTTTGGTCAGGCAAGTCGATTTATGGAATGAGGGCCAGTTACAATGCCCAGGAGGAAAGAGCCAAGCATCCAACTCTGGTCTGAACCCCAATCTGCCTTCTTTCTGCCTTTGTGTAAGGATGCGCTGGGCTTCCCCGAGGCAGGGAGCTGTCTCAGTTCCGCCTGCTCCGGGGAGCCTGTTCCTCATCCACAAAGTGAAGGGGATGGACCAAATCATTCTAAAATGCCACTGTAGCTCTGACATCTGTTGTCCATTTACCCATTCTCCAAGAAAAATTTTAAAACTACAGCTTCCCCAGGGAAGAGTGGGCTGTGACCAGAGGGCTTCATCTGGGAAAGCCTGCCGTTTGAGGAAAATGGCTTCAGTGGGATCTGCATGCACACACCCACCCACAGTAACCCATGGCCCTAGAAATGTCTTGGTTTGCAAGAAAAATAAGGAGGAATCAGGGGGAAAGGCGTCGAGGTGGCTTGAAGAGGGTACCTCCTACTTTACCCCGTGCCTCCCATCCGTCGGCACCATCGGAACCAGCAAAGGCAAGCGCGCTTCAGGAAGAATCCCGACTTGTACCGAGGTTCCCGGGAAATTGCATTTGGAGAGCAAAGGAGATTGGCTGTGAGTAATTTGTTTTTCAAATAGCTCCGTTAGTTGGTCCACATTGTGTTTTTCATTCCACCAGAGCCAAAGGTGGCGTTTCTTTTGTTTATAGTATTAGTGTTATATTATTGGTGATCTCATTGTTCTTGTTTGTGACATGTTTACCTCAGTGGGACAGTGATTATAGAAGGCAAGTGGGAGCCAATCTACCCACCAAACCTGCCGAACTAAAGAAAAAGACTCCAATCTGTCCCGCGGGGTGCATATTACTCCTCTCTTGGATTGTTAAATTCTAATTATAGGCTGTTGATCTCCGTTAGAACCATTTATAAGCCTAAATGCTGTTCTGCAGCGTCTTTTGCCAATAGGTGTGTTTCCTTCTCATTGTTGTGTAAAACATAACATTTGTGCATTTGGAGGGCTAGCACAGGTGAGTGGTCCCAGCCTGTTGGATGGAGCTAAATATGACTCAAAACTGGAATAGGTAGGGGGCAGGATTCCACTTCACCTGGGTTGGGTTTTTTTTAGGAATTTTTCAAACTCCTGGACTTTAGTGTGCTTCTTTCAGAACCCAGCTCAAAGGCCTCTTCCTCAGAGAAGCCCTCCCTGCCCACACTGATCTGGGCACAACAGCTCTCCCTGCCTCCCTAGCACTTGTACGGTGGGTCCTTTCACAGGACTCCAGGGGTTATTTGACCACACCTTTCCACTGGACAAAAGGCTGCAGAGGAGTCACGTGGGGTTCATTGTGATGCTCAGCACGCAGTAGGCATGTAACAAGTGTTCTGTGCGTGGTATTTGGAAAAGGTGAATCATGCTACAGAAGGAAAGAAAAAAACAAAAGAAGATGCATTCAGTCCCTCCGTGGTGTAATGTAATGATGGCAAGCAAGTCAGCAATCACAAGTAAAATTCGTAGGAGTTTCTTGTAGAGCGAGGATTAACAAATCCCTCAGGAGACTTGGGCAGAACTCACAGATGGTAAGTCAGCAGCCTGTGTGACGTGTTAGAGGTGACTAGAGTAAATGGCATATGTGATAGAACCAACCAGAGCGCAACGTGCCGTTGGAGGTAAAGGACCAGCTGCAAGGTCCAGCCATGCTACCTCGGGACTGACAGCTGTTTCCCCTAAATCAGACACCCATTGGTGACACCATTATGGTCCCAATTGTGTTCTGCCCAAGAAACACAGATAAATACATAGCTGTTTAGCAGGCGAATGGATGTGCTCCTGCTGTGGCCAGGGGAACTCCTCCCTATAGCTTTCCAACAGTGAAGTGTGTGTCATTGCCTGGCCACCTTTGGTCCCTTCACTTACCCTACTTATGGTCCTCGTAATGACAGTATTAAGGGGGAAAGTTAATGACAGGGGGTGGAGAGAGAGAGAGAGAGAGAGAGAGAGAGAGAGAGAGAGAGAGAGAGAGAGAGAAATGTGAACATGGCACATTGCATAACCCAAGATTCGTGATAGATCTCTGCACCTGCTTCCACCTATGCCTCGACTCACGCCATCTCTTTCCTCTTGCTTCTCACTATTTTAAATGTATTCAGTTCTCTGTGGACTCAAGCATCCAAGCTTGCTCTGCAGGCCTTTCTATCCTGTCACCTCTAGAACAGGTTGCCTGGTCGTGCATTTGGAGGCTAACTTCCCTTACAATATATTGAAATAGTGTTTTGTGAATAGTCTACTCTGACTAATAATTAGGGTGAGGGCTAGGGTTAAACAGGTTTCTAAATCCAGCTACCAATTTTTTTTTGAAAAGTCATTCAACAGTTCTCCATTGTGAGCTGAGGATACAGGATGAGAAAACAGCCCTGACCTCCACCCTCATGTGGCGGACAGCCCAAGACAAGATAAGCTGATAATCAGGCAAATAAATGTGAAGTTTTAACAAGGCTAAGTCTTGTCAAGAGAAGGTGTGTGGTCCTCTGAGAGCACATGATGGGGGAATTTGACCCTTTCAGAAAGGGAAGGATTAATTAAGCCAAGGATGAGGCATGAGTGCCCCAGGCCTTGCTGGTGGCTGAGTGAAGGGCTCACCAATCAGCAGAGGCACTGGAAAATTTATTATTCTTGCTGGTACAGGCTTCCACCATACCTAAGCTCATTTGGAAGTTCATCCTTCTTCTCTGGACTAAGCACTGACCCCAGGCTGGGGCTGTAGCCTTGGGCCCTGGGTTCAATTCTCAATATACACATAAAAAGTTAGTCTTGTAGTAATGTCCCCAACTCCAGCCTCAAATTCAACTTTCAAACCCTCCTTCCTCAGTTAAAATCTCACTGAATTCTGGCTTTAAGATCAATAATCAAGATATCATTCCCTGGTCTATGTTTAAATGGGGCTGGGGATGTGGCTGCAGAGTTGAGTGTTCCTGGATTCAGCCCCAGTACCTCCCTCCAAAAAATTCTTTGTCCAGATTATTTGTTATACCAACCATGAGAGGTACCAGTACCTCACATGGCTCAGAGAGAGAGGGTAAGTAACTTGCCAAAAGTTATCCTTCAGGTAAGTGAAAAAAATCAAAATCCATGTGGTTCTGACCCTAGAGATGAAACCCAAGGATAACCAAGAAGCCCTTAAAAAGAAAAGAAAATCCTACCAGCGTTGAGCCTCTGCACCAAACCCCAAGACTCCCAAGTGTGATCAGAAATAGGCTCAGTACAATCTTCCAGTTCAGATCTCACTAGACTCCCAAGCACAATCCCCATCCCAACCCCACTGGCAGACTGTAGCTGGTGAATGAACTTCTCTGGGTGCTCCCGGGCTCTGACCTGTAAAACTGAGAGAAGGGCGTGGAAATACCGTGGCCCAAGGACCAGGGAGAGGATCGCCCCTGCGAGGCCAGAACTGGCCAGAACTGGGCACCTGTGCGAGGCCGCCTTCCCCTTCCCCGTCGCCTGCGGGTGGGGAAATGATCGCAGAATCATTTTTCTCATTTCTGGTTCAGAGGAGCCTCTCTCTCCATCGCAGCGGGGCTTGGGGGGAACCTGCCTAGCACGCAGACACGGGCATTAGGGACACACAGGTGACAGCCGGGGGGGAGGGTGGCGGCCCGGTGGCGTTCCTAAGACCCCGCGTGAGGGTGCAGATGGGCTGGGGGGTGCATTTGTAGTGGGGGTGGGGCAATCTCTGAACACCCAGGGGCATCGGGTTCTTCACCGCGAACGTGGGTGGGGTTTGTTTGGGGGGCGGGGTTTTGTGTGTTTGTCCCCGGTGTCATAACCTTGGTGCTTGCCCGAGCTGCCCAGCTGTCCAGCTTGTCACGGGTCTCTAATCAGCCTGCTGCTGGACGTGGCAGGACTCCGGGTAGCCTCGCGCCTGGCCCGCCAGGAAAAGCCCCGAACCACCCTTACGGTCTCTGGGGACAAGGCTGGCTGCGGCTGGGAGAGCCGGGGGCGCGCGCGGGCGGAGCCGTGAGCCCGAGGTCGGGGTGTGCCCTCGGCGTCCTGCCGCCAGGGGGCGCCGAGCCCCGCCAGCCGTCCCGCGAGTCTGGGAGCAGGTGGAGGGTGCGGCGGAGGGTGCGCGGGATGCCACCGACTAGGCCTGGAGAGTTCCCTGGCCCACCCGAAAGCACTCTCAGGTCAGTGGTGGGCACTCTGCTCCGCCACTGGGGAGTCGCGGGTGAGGACAGAGAGGTTGACTTGGGCATTGACTGTGACTGGGTAAGGGCTGGGGGCAGGGCCTGACACTCAGAAGGTGTTCCCTAAGTATTGGCTGAAGAGCCCAGGGAGCAGCCGGCGAAGAGGCCACAAGGCCAAGTCCACTTGTTCCAATCTCGGTGCCCGAGTCACTGGAGCTTCAGTGTAGGTAGGCGAATGGGGAGGCCTGGGGACCGTGGGGCCCAGAGGCGACCCTTGTCGCCTCCTGTCGCCTCCCTGGGACCCCGCAGGCATGGCTCCACCGCAACTTCTTCAGTGGGTTTCTCAGTGGCCGCAGGGCCTCGCCTGGGGCACGGGAGGTTCCTTTTGGGATTTCCTAGGGCAAGCGTGGTGCTTGGGTGAGTCAAAGAAGGAGCCTCAACAAGTGGGTCTCAAGACACCCCTGGAACCAGCTGGTTGAACGGGAATGAATGCCACAGCTGGGGGATCCCGGGGAGCCTGTTTTCAGCTTCTGCTAGTGACAGCGCGGGGCAAAGCAAAGAAAGTAGATTGAAACCCAAGAACAAAAACTTGTGCTTTCTAATGTTACACAGCTCAGAGGCGGGCCCCCGAGGGAAGACTGGGTTCAAGTCCATGCTCGGCCATTTAGCAGCTGTGTGATCATGGGGAAGTTGTTTAACTTCCCCAAGCCTGCTTCCTGCTTTGTAAAATGGAAATTTAAACACATTAACAGCGGCTTCTCTCGGGATAAGTGGGATGAAATGGGATGGTGAGTGCATGGCGAGGAGCCTTGTGCTTGCATGCTTGGCAGAGGTTGGGCAGGTGGCAGCTGGCAGACCCCGTGTTCTCCGACAGTCCTGTCTAGATGCAAGCCCAGGCGGAGCAGAGACAGTGTGTGAAGCCCTCCACATATCGAAAGTCTGGACCCTTGCGGGAGAGACTCCCCCTTCCAGAGTCTGGGCCTCTGGCACTTCAGAGCTGATGACACTGCTGAATATGCCCCTCCTGAAGACCAGCAGCTGAGACACTCCTGGGTGGTACTGCAGGTGCACACCCTATAGCAAGATTCCTGGGGGAATTTTCAGCAGCCAAGGACAACCATCAAGCGTGGCCTTGATGAGCACCTGACAGCACCTTAAGGACATTATCTCAATTCTCACATCCCGGAAAAAGCAAAGGAAACTGGTGTACAGAAGGGCAAAGTAACTCAAAGTCACAAAGCCAGGTGGCCAAGCTGGAAACCCAACCGGATCTGTCTACTGATGGGAGGATCCTCCCCTTCCCAGGATGGTCTGAACGCCTACCTCTCTATCAAGCTTAGCCCCCAAACCTGGGACAAGCCATCAGGTTGGGCTGGGAAGGGCTGGACATGTATTGAGGTCCTGGCCCCTCTGACCAGGACAGCATCTAAAGGCCAAAACAGGTTGAAAAACTCTTCCTGCAGGTACCTTCAGTGCCAGACAGACCTAACGGATGGAAAGGAGGTTGACCTTAGCACCCCACCAGATTGTACTAAGGCGCTCAGGGCTCCAGCCAAGTTTACCCCATGTCTCAGGTGCCCTTGGGCGGGTCTTCAGGGACCTCGAGCACCTCTCCACCTCTGGGCACCAGAAGGATCCGGCCCTTTACCGGCTTCCATTCTTCCTCTCGGGAGAGGGACCAAGTGACCACGCAAGATGACTGAGATCTGGTGTTCACTAAAGAATGAACATTCCCAGCTCCAAATGGTCTCCTCTGTACACAAGCCTCCTCCGTTCCCCTGGTGTGCAGTCGGAGGTCTTCCCGCAGCCTCCACATCTCCGACCCCTTTGCTGGTAAACATCCACCAAAGTCAAGAAGTGAAGCGCTGCAAACCACGCTGGGGGCTGGGTCCTTTTGGGGGGAGGAGAAGCCTTAAGATGCGGGGAGGAAGCAAGGCGTGGGGGCCTTCACGAGGCCTTCACGAGGCCTTCACGAGACCCCTAGCTGTCAGGGATGTGGCCAGGAAAGGAGAGAAGGATTGACCCCGAGAGCGGCGTAGACAGATCTGCCGCCGAGCGGGGCAGTTCCGAGGCCGGCTACCAGGGGGCAGTACTGCGCAGCGAATGCGACCCAGCTCCTGCCGGCCGCCCAGGGCAGCTCGTTCCAGATCCCCTGGGTCTCTCAAATACGCAGCAAAGTTCCTCCCGGGCGCTACTGACCCCACGGCGGGGTTGCCCTACTACTTGCTAAAGGGTCACGGTCCTCTCCCTGCGCGCGCAGCGTTCAGTGCGGACGTCCTGGCTGTCCTCACCTGATAAAGGCAGAGGCCACTAGTTGATTTCCCACCACTGACTTGGCCCTAGAAAAGCGTCAGCCGGGAAGCGGGCGGGGTACCGGCTCCGGTTTTTGCAGGCCGCGAGCGCACGGGTAGAGTTACAGGAAGGACGAGACCTTTTCCACCTGGGCTGAAGTCCCCGAAAATGCAAATACCGCCTTTGAGAGCAAGAGAAAGTGCGCGAGGCGGGCCCCGTCTTGCGATCGTTTTCCGGATGCATGTAGAAGTCTGTCCTAGAAAAGGTCTTACAGAAGGCGGAGGCCCCTTCTCGGCCAAATGAGATCCATCCCAGAAGGACAGGTGGAGTTGGGTGATGGCCTTTCGCTCCAGGACACGTCGCAGGCCCACCCCAGCCCTGGAGTCCGTGTTGTTTGGGAGCCGCCTTTCTGTCTAGCCTAGAGAAGTCTGTGTCCAGCTTCAGATCCTCAGAAGCAATGGGCAGACGGGACCGGTGACGCGCACGAGGCTTCCCCATCCGAGGGGCTTCCCCATCCGAAGGGCTTCCACACCCTGTCCCGCCCAGGAGCAAGATGCCGAGCCCTCTGGCTCCAGGGCCAGGAGTGAGCTCAGGGAGCTTGAGGAAACAGAAACCAGACATGATTGATTCTCTTGGGGTTCGGCCTCCTTTGCTGGGATTTTTGTTTTTGTTTTTCTGGTAGGCGCTTTGCAATAAACAAAATAAAACAGCATTGCTTGTAGGTGTGTGAACGCTGCTAACTGTTCTTTGAAGAATTCACACTTCAAAATTGCTTTCTGTGAGCGCCGAGGAAGAACTTATAAACCACCGTTATGTAATTTGAAACCATCAATAGCCCCTCTTTAAGGTTGTCTTTATTGTGGGAAGTCAAGGTAATGATTTTGTCGCTGTCTAATTTCATCCCAATGTACAGTGTCGCTTTTATAGCCTTTCAAAGGTAAGTGAAAGACGTCAATCTGGAGACCTTTTTGTGGCCGATTAACAGTTTAAACTGGTTTTCTAACCTTGTCACAACTATTGGGCTGATAAACAAGATTTCTCCCCACACATTAGCAAGTCTGCAAATAGATCATTTTTTTAAAGAAAAAAAAAACAATTCTGAGCTCCTCAGTCAGAAATAAAACGTAGGTCCACAGGGGTGTGTGTGTGTGTGTGTGTGTGTGTGTGTGTGTGTGTGTGTGTGTGTTTCTCACCTCCCAGAAGAGGTATTTACAAATGATTTCTCAAGAGCTGTTTGTGTCCTGGTTGTTATTATTATGGCTATTATTGTCATAATCTTGGAAGAAAGTGAACAACAAGGTGACCACACAGAGATGAAAATCAATGGGCAAGCGGGCACTGCATTGACTCTACCTTATTGTAGGAAATGTCCTCTCATTAATCATTTGCAAAGCTTGGCGCTGCTGCCCTCTTTGACACAGAACCGTCCAAATAGAAATATTCCATTTTATTACAAGTGGTATACACAAGAAAATATTTTAGGTGGATACTGTTGGGACAACTGCGGAAGAAACGACGCAAATGAGGCAAGACTAACCACCGTCATGGGTTGCCGTTCATCTTTTCTGTGCCACTGGAAAATAGTTATTAATTCTTTAAAATAGAAACAAAATGACAAACTGGACAATTTGAGACTTTTTTCCTTTAAAATCAACTAGGTTTAGGCCGATCCCCGCCTCCACCTTTTCCCTGATGCAACCGAAACCTCTAACTCCCAGCCGGGTCCCCACCAAGGCCCTAGAGCCCCGCTCCCAGGGTCACCCGAGGGTTACCTTTGAGTGCGGGAGCGGCCTTTTTCTCTTAAGGGAGGGGCAGAGCGAAGGAGGAATTTTAAGAGGTGGGATCCGTCGAGTGGCCCAGCCTGACACCCAGCCCCGCAAGGTGCTAATGGAGGCGACACCCCGGGCTTGGAGGGCCACCGAGATTCTCCTCGGTGGTTTTGTCTTCCCGCCCCTCCTGAGCGGGTTGCACGAGTTTAGGGCTCTGCCGGGGAGGACCGAGCGAGAAGGCGCTTCTGAGCTCGGCGCGGGTACGGCCGCTGACAGGTCCGCGCCTCCAGGCCCCAGGCTGGGCCAGAGGCCGAGGTGAGGTCCGCGGCCAGCGGGGACATCAGCTGCCAGAAGGACCCGTCGGCGCGCGGGGAGACGCACGCTCCGAGGCACTCGAGCCACCAGCTCTCCACTGTGCTCTGGAGCCCTCCGTGCGGGTCCGCCCGGGGACCGCGAGGGCGAGCGACTAGGGGTAGGAGGGGGTGGTCTCCCGCGCACAAAGAAAGGACGCGGGGTCCGAGGGCCACCCGCAAGGAGCAGAAAGCAGAGCCCGACAAGCACCCGCGCTCCTGCTCCTGCCCGGCGCGGCCCAGCCTGGGCCGCAGTGCCCAGGGAGGCTCCGGGTGGCGCTGTCTCCTCTCCTTCTGCAGACGCCACCTCCCGGGAAACGCGCGCACCCCACCCTGCCTGGCGAGGTTCCCGACTGCCACTGCCGAGGCTCAGTCCCCGGCGCGCGGGTCTCCGGGATCGCCCGCAGAGGGAAGCCGGTGGAGATCAGAGTCCCCGAAGGGAACCCAGACGGGGACAGAGGCAGCGGCCGAGTTCCCAGGTCGAGCCAAGGGACCCAGGACCGCGCGGTCCCTGCCCCGCCGGACGCAGCTCCGGCCCTACCCTGCCTCTCCCTGCTCGCCGTCCCACGCCTGGCTCAGTCCTGTGCCTTAGTCGTTCCTCTCTCTCCTGGGGGTTTCCACCCTTCTGCTTCTCTCCCCCTCCCCCAGCTCCTTCGCCGACCTCTTTCCTCTCCACTTGTCCCCCGCCCCCACTATTCTACTTGTCGCCGATAGAGCCCCCCAACAACTCCCATAAAGCCAATAAACCAAAAATGTCAGCACCACTCAAACCCGTGTGCGTCTCCAGTCGCTTCTAGGAGGCAAATTGACAAGGGGTGCATTTGGATCGGCTTCCCGGTAGAGACCCGAAAGCTTTCAAAAACTCTGTCAGGAGACAGCTGGCAGTTTTCTTAGCACCTCTTCAGCGGTTGAGGACTTCATTCTCCTCAGACACCCCCAGCCCAGGGACGTTAGCCCATTGCCCAGGTGGAAGACATGGAGCAGGGAGGTAACCCCAACTATTATAAACTTCATTCTTCTCATGTGATGGATGTCAGTCTTGTGACTACAATCTCTGCCTCTTGTTTTCCCTTCTAATTTAGTTTCTTGATGTTTTCTTGGATGGTTTAAGCAACAGGAAGAGAGGGCAAAGATAACCCCATGCCTTTCAATAGAGTGAAATAGCAGCCTGGAATTACAGCCACATAACTATCAAAAATGAAACTGTGTTTGTGAAAATCTGTAACCCTAGCTATGTAATTGGACACATTCATGAAAAAGGATATTGCACAGGTGAAAGTGATTTTACAATTGCTTCCATATTTTTAATATTTTTCAAAATTGTTGAGAGGACTTTCCCTGAATACAATGGCTGAATGTTTCAACTTGGAAAGTTCAGTATAACCTTAGTCATCGGAGGGCTACAGTTATCATAAATTGCCTTTAAAGTGTGTATTAAAGTGATTGAAATTTGTTTCTTCAAAAAAAAAAAAAAAAGGCTCTGAAGCTGTATACTTCTGCCCTTACCAGATAGACTTTCCTGAAACTTTCCTAGGAACTTTTTCTTGAAGAAATTTCACATTAAATATAATGTTTCTGGGATTCGTTATTTTAAAAATAAAATAAAAGGGGAAAGGAGGAGGAGGAAGAGGAGGAGTTGGAACCCAACCATCCATTTTCCTGCCAGTCTTTGATTCAGACATTTCCCTGTATGCCCAGCTCTTACTCTTGTGGATTCCAACATTTTCAGGCAGAAACATTTGCATTCCTGCAGATCTCTGCCCATGGCAAATCCTGAAATGATACAGGCTTAGTCATCCCATGCCTATCTGGGTGGTCAGGATTTGGGGTGTGGGATCCCAGCAAATATTTTGGGCATGCTGAGAAGAAATACAAAAACTCCTGACCGGATTCATGGAGACTGAAGACAGCATTCAAAATAGTCCCTTGTGTCTGCAGAAGCACTCTGATGCTGAGGAAGAGGAGGTATTATGTTTGGAGTTATCCAAAGTGTCTATACGCTTTCATATTTATTACTAATTATCATCCTTTTTCCAGTTCTCGTTTCGTTTGGTCAGCTCTGAGTACCTGAATGGTCACCAAAGAACTATTTGCTTTGGTTTCTTGCCATATTTTTTTTGTAATAAACTGAACTGAGTCTGCCTAATCCAAATTCATATACTTTGATTTTGTTCTTTAGCAAATAGATTTTTGAATCAAAGATTTTTTTCTGCGTCTACATCTTTTTTTTAAGTTGTCCCCTTTAACTTTATCCGTGTACCAGCTCAGCCTATTATTGTCCTCATTTATTCTCACGACCACTTAAGAATAATAAAATGTTTGTTCATTTACTGAGCAAATTTCCAACACACCTCCAAAAGTAACATCACCTACTGGAAACAGTTTTTTTCTCAGGGAGTCCTAGCCAACCCAGAAAAGTGAGGGAGAAAAATGAGATAATCACAAACAGGCAATTGAGGGCAAAAACATTGTTTTTGTCTCACTTTTGGATTTTTTTTCAAATGAATGTTTTTAAATTAGAAAGCTCAATTAATTATTATAACAAAATATAAATTGCCACCTTCCAGTGGGTATTCAGGCCTATATCCATTGGTCCACCATAAAACACATATGAACTATCAAAAAGTTCTATGTCTAACCCCAGATGCTCAGTTCCCATTACAAACAAGCTGTTCTGTGTCCTTTTTTATAGAGAGGTCTGACTTTAGAGGATGTGGAAAACTTGGAGGGATACCTGAGATGATGTAATTATTATCGAAATATTTGAAAGGAATTTGAGAAGAACAAATTACTATTTCCATGTCTCTGTCAGCCCCAAGGGCAGAGAATTTAAAATGGGAGGGGAAAGGGCCATTTTCAGGAAATAAAATGTTTGCTCAGAGAATTCTAAGCAAGTCAATTATTAGTCCAAGCAGGAGCTGGTTTTTGTTTTTTTGGTGTGTGTGTGTGTGTGTGTGTGTGTGTGTGTGTGTGTGTTTAATATCCACCTTCTCGTTTGTTTTACTCAATTCAAAAAAAATTTCCCAAGGGAGGGGCGTACTTGTAAAAAAAATGTCTCATTAACAGCAAAGATGAATTGGACCTCAACTTTTGAATGCTATTCGGGTTTAATGGAGACTGTGGAAGTTCATGGAATGAAAGAATAATGCCAGCTTGCATTTGGACTATTTTCCATCTGTGTGGTAGAGTTTAAACTGGGTGTTCTACAAAAACTTCAGTTGGCTGAAGGACGACTTTGGCCCTGATTTTCATGTATTTTTGTTTCAAAAATGAAAGGGTATTTGTTATTTTTCCCAGATTTTCAAATTTTAAATCATTTCTTACTTTGTATCTGATTTAAATTTTGATTTGAGGTACACTTTAGAAAGTCTCTGCGTTTTATATTATGTTTACTAGGCAAAGAGAGAGAGAGGGTGGGGGGAAGTAGGGAGGTACTGAGTTTTTGAGTCAAATGGATTATTGGTTTCTTTCTTTAGGCATCCTTAATTGGTACTTTTTTTAAAAAAAAATATTATAAAGATTTTCTCTCCAACAAATGCAGAACTATATGGATACAAAGTATGTCAGTCTGATCATCAATTGTCAAGTGGAGAGAGGGGACCTGGGCGCGATATGGCAGCAAGAGGATCCTAGCTAGTAGCAAAGTGGGCTGCCGAGGATGCTTTTATGGAAAGCCTGTTTGTCCAGTGGTTGATGAAATTCAAACCACGTAAGGTTCTCTCTCTATAGTTCAAAAAACTATAGAGCCAGTATTTCATTTATCCCAGGTACCCTACCTACCCTCTCCCTACCCAGCGACACCCCAGTTCTGAGCACCTCCAAATTCGAGACTTTTACAACCGAATGGAAGCTGCTCCGAGGGGCTCCGGAATCAACAGTTTCTGCTTTAAAAAGAAGGTAGTGGTTCAACCCCTTGTTTGTTTTTGCCTCAGCATTTCCCTACCAGCGGGGGACCATTACCGGGGACAATGTTCTATTCCATTGTCATTATCTCCTACAGAACTAAAACAATGCTCTGTTTGGCCTCCCAGGCGAAAGGGATTTGTTCTGCTCTTGCTTAAGCAGAGTTTCCGACTGAGTTTCTGCCCCAGTCACTTGATATCCAGCAGGGATACCTGGTGACAATTTTTTTTTTTTTAAATCTGCTATCTTGTGTTTTGTAATTTCATTCTCTGAGAAATAGCACAGAAACTCGATTCTCAATCAAGAGAAGTCACACTTTGGCCGAGAGGAGAGGATCTGCTCAAGCGTGGGAACTCCATCATTTCAATCAGTCGGATAGGATTTATTTATGGTTCTCTTGGTTTTTGTTTGTTTGTTTTGTGTTATTGAATAGCAAGCCCTAAGAGGGGTTTTGTAACATTTTATTGCTGAATACCAGACCTCAAAAGGTTAGAAACCAGAGGATCTCAGATATTTCCCATTAGCCCATGGAGTTTCATTTCTGCTTCTTTTTAAATGCATAAGTACATTAGAGAGGAGGATATATAGACACAGGGGGATATGAAATTTCTAGCATTCATGACCAATGTTGATGGGCAATAACTCTTTGGAGCAATTGCATCATACTTGAGATCATCCATAAAAAGTAAAATAAACCCACAGATGATCAACCCTCAGACCCTCCTGCCTCGCTTGCACCCACACGGGCCTCCAGCCCTAAATGTTTTCACCTGAAAAATGTTTCATAGAACTAGTGGTGGAAAGCCTTGTTTGTCCTGGAGCTGAGGAGTCAGTAGGACACTTACAACTTTGTTTTGCCCTTGAACTTGAGGCAAATCCGTTGTCAGCTTGGCTCCAGTTGTTGCTATCACTTTATTACTCTTGTTTAGCTATAAGTAACTTGAGAAGTCCAAATGTAACAGCTGCATATAATGAAAGTATAATTGGCCATGACTAGGTACCTGGGGAGATTGAATCCCATGCTAATAAGACCAAGGTCTTACCCTGCTGGCTTTGCTCTGAAAGGGTGATGAATAGACCTGTCTCCAGCAGCCCCATAGCCTGGTGGGTCAAACCTATCCCCCACATGACTGGCAGAGAGATAGCTAGAGCTCAGGTCCTATTGGAGAGCATGAGAGCCACTGGAGGGAAAAGATGGCACAGGGTTAAGGAGTTGGGGGGTCAGGGAAGCAAACAAATTTGTTTGAATCCTGGCTCCCCGAGGCTTTCTCCTGAGCAAGAGACTTGGCACTCAATTTCTGTTGCCTGATCTCTAAGAACAGGAGAAATAAAAGTCACAGGACTCCATTATGTGTTAGAAAGCCTCAATGACAAGGTGCACATAAAGCATTCAATACTCAATATTATTGATCATCATTGTGATTTTTGCATACAAAGAATAGAACCATCCATCCAAGATGCCAGCCTTATAGTTGTCCCCTGTGTGTCCTTCTCACTGGAATCTCACTCAGTGGCTGCTACGATTACACATCTCACTCTTAGTTCCCAGAAGACTTAGGGTTAGGTTTGAGGAGAACTTTTTTCAGTTGGTATGTTTGGATTACATATTCATGATACCATCTACAAATCACAGTGGTCTTCACAGTCATGATGATTCTTTCTTTACAGAACTCCCAGATATCTTTCTGACTTTTTTTTTTTAATGGTGCTGGAGATGAAACCAGGGCCTCATGCATGCTAGACAAGCACGCCACCATGGAACTACACCTCCATCCCCTAAATCTTGCTTTTAGAAGCAGGAATAAACAGGAGCATTCAATTGTTCCATGTAAGTCTAAGGGTTGAGGACATCATATTTTATTTTTCTTTAAGAATATGAGACATGTGTCACAAGAAATGCCTAAAATTGGAGAGACCTACTTCTCAAGTAAACCGCAACCATGTGAGTTGATTGGCAGCTTGTAAGAAGTTTCTATTTCCCCACTGCTGGGCTGAGATTCAGAGAAGCCTAAGAACCAAAGAGATACCCTCTATTTTTTTGTGATATATATATATATATATATATATATATATATATATATATATATATAGAGAGAGAGAGAGAGAGAGAGAGAGAGAGAGAGAGAGAGTGTTATGGGCTGTCTTTAGTCCTCTTGCTCTAGAGTTTCGTAGTCCTGAATTTACTAATTCTGAAGTGTTAGACAGTATTTGAAAGGGTCGTGCTTTTGACAGAACTACATTGGTTGAGCTATAAAATGATGCTATTATCATCACTGGATGTGTGTTACATTTGTAGACAAGCTAACAAATGAATTAAGTAACCCCTATATTTCTTTAATTATTCTAAAAACTTTCTCATTGTATGTTTTCAAACATCAGGGGCTTTGCTTCTAAGAGAGAAACTGTGCCCAGTATGTTCTGCCCTGAGTTTTGATCCATGAAGCTCTTTCTTTTGTATTTTTATTTATTTATTTTTTAATTTTTTGGTTGTCAATAGAACTTTATATATATATATATATATATATATATATATATATATATATATATATGTGGTGCTGAGGATGGACCCGGTGCCTCACACATGCTAGGCAAGCGCTCTGCCTCTGAACCACAGCCCAGCCCCCATGAAGCTCTTTCCTGGTTACTCTCTGGGCATCAGTTGTCCTATTCCTCTTTTTCCATCCAGTTCCTACATTCTTTATTTCCTGTTAGCCCAGAATATAGAAGCCTCCCCATCACGTGGGCTGCTTCCCTTCTTTGCTATTTCTTGGACGGAAGCCCAAGCCTGGTAACCGCACCACACTGGCAACAGGAAAGGTCCTTGCTCTTAAGAACTTATGACCTAGTTATGGGCACAAATGTGCACAAGAGGATACCTAGAGGTAGAAAGCAAGGCATGAGATGTGATGGAAATGGGATCAAGAAGAGAAGTGTGACAGCAGACCCCACTCTGACCTCACTTGGGACAACTGTAAAGCTGGGGACTCCCTCCATAGCCAGCACCCCTTGAACACCCCACAACCTGGTGAAAATCAGATGAGATGGTCTGTAGAAGTTTTTTGTCAACTACAAATAAAGCATATATATGGCACTGGGGTTGTGGGGTTGTGGTTATTATTTCCCATCAACCTTGCACATGTGAGGTACTGGGTTCAATCCTCAACACCACATAAAAATGAAAAAATAAAAATATTGTGTCCATCTACAACTAAAAAAATTAAAAATATATAGGAGACCTTGTTAAATCATAAACTGCAGGAGAAAAATAGGATTGTTATAAAACTTGAAAGGGTATTAGAGATGATAAATGGTAGGTTCAGGAGCATGGTGGTATGATTCTTTGAGGGATAGAGGGAAGAGGGGTTCATGGGAGCAGGTGCACAAAGGTCCTTCTGTTGTTAAAATATAGGTTCCCACCCACTTGAATCTAAAGTATGAAATATGATATGTCAAGAGCTATATAATGTTTTGAACAACCAATAAAAAATAAAATAAATAAAATATATAGGTTTCCTCTGCATCTTGGGCTTAGTGGCAGTTATACAAATGCTCTTCATCTCATTTTATAGTTTTTGGTATATTATGCAGCAAATATGATAATATATGCATATATGTGTGACTTGAGTAACTGAGTCTAAATAATTACATTTTACTGATACGAAAACTGAGGTCTAAGCTGGGTGCAGTGACACATACCTGCAATTACAGCAACTCAGGAGGCAGAGGCAGGAGGATCACAAGTTCAAGGCCTGCCTTAGCAAATTAGTGAGAACTTGTCTCAAAATAGAAAACAAAAAATAAGAAAAAAAAGGGTTGAGGAGTGTAGCTCAGTGGTAAAGTGATTTAATCTTCAGTACAAAAAGAAAGAAGGAAAACTGAGATCTAAAGAAAGAAGAAAATGATTGCCTAGAATCAAACAGCCTTTTACTAGCTAAACCAAGGAGGGGTTTGTTTGTTTGTTTTTGGTACTGGGGATTGTACCCAGGGGTGCTTACCCACTGAGCCACATCCACAGCCCTTTATATTTTTTTTTATCTTGAGGCAGGGTCTCACTAAGTTGCTTAGAACTTCTTTGAGTTGCTGAGGCTGGCCTCAAACTTGCAGTCCTCCTACATCAGCCTCCCACGTGTCTGGGATTGCAGGCATGCACCACTGCCCTTGGTTAGTGGTAATCTCTTTTGTGAATCAAAGTTTTCCAGAGGCTGCATTTGCATTTGGGCACTTTAAGCTTGTTTGAATTTTGCAGATTGAAACATCCAGACCTTGTGGGGAGATGGAGGACATTAGGAAGTCAAAGAGGTATCAGACTATCTTTTGTTTCTTTTCAGGCTCTGTGTCTGAACTGGCATTTCTGTGACTACTTGATAAATATGTGCTGTTTGACAGACATCTGTCCTCTCCCAACCTAAGGCTGGGAATGAGCGGGCACCTGAATCCTGTAGGAATGTCCCCCTCTGAATCTTGTAGGCTTCCTGGCCTCTCTGGAGTCTGCTACTTGATGACCCTCACTTCTTTCTTTTGTGACTATAAAAGCCCATGTAATTTCTTTCACAGAGGGACGCGTCCTTGGGGAACCATGTCCTTTGGGAGCCTCTGTTAACCTGAGTTTGATTCCTGGAGCATGGACACTCATATTTGTCTGAGAATAAGCTGTTTTCTTATTTCCATGAAAACTGTTCTTATTTCCCATCAACACACCATTGTTTCCTGTCCCCCTCCGTATGGATTTTCTCTGTAATCTTTTCACTGTCCCTAGTCCATCCCCTCCTCTCACTGCCTTTGCCCCTGTGTGGGTGCACTTGAGCTTGGTGGAAGGGCAAGTGTGGGGCTGGGTAGGGCTGCGGTCCAGACCCCAGGTGGGGTCTTAGCTGAGTGAGTGTTCTATTTATTCACATGGAAACCACAACATCTCCCATTTATGTTTCACAAGGCACTCATGTAAAGGCTCCCCAAGGGTATCAAGTGTTCGCTGTGCCCGTGTGTACATGCACAGGAAGGGGGACATACACCTTCCTGCAGCTGTTGCTACACATGAGAGACACATACACTCCTCTCATGTCCCTTGGTATTTTCTCTGAATCTCTAATGAAATGTCTCCCTCTTTGTGGTGTGAGAACATCACCTCCTTGCTGGATGGAAATCCCTTGATGCTAGGGGCTGACACTGAGTCATCTGCATGTCCCCTGCAGAGCCTGGGGCCCTGCCAGGAAAGAGTCTTGCTCTGCTGACTAGGGGCCCAGTGATCCAATGTACAAAGGAGGCCTTACAGTGTGGCCCTTGTTTCCATTCCACCTTTGAGCCTTTCCTCCAGCCTCAGATGGAATATACCCAAGACTCTCCAAGCCCACCCTGCAATATCCAGGTTAAGCCCCACATCTTCAGTGAAGCCACTCTCCATGCCACGGCTCCCCCTCTAGCCAGTCCTTCCTTTCTTCTGAACTCTTTCCCCAATTTCAGCCTGAACCACAAAGTTCAGCCCTCAGGGATGTTTTGATCTATCTGTCTGTCTGTCTATTTATCCATCCATCCATCCATCCAACCATCTATCCATCCTGGAGATTGAACCCAGGGGTGCTCTACCACCAAGTTACATCTCAGTCCCTCCTTTTTATGAGACAGGGTCTTGCTAAGTGGCCAAGACAAGGCTCCAACTTGTGATCCTCCTGCCTCAGCCTCTCAAATCACAGAGATCATAGCTGCGCCTATGCCACTAGCCACCACTCCTAGCAAACTGCTGATCTTGTAATGTAAGATTGGAAGTGTCCTGAGCTGTGCCACCATGTCTCAGGGGTTCCTCCGATAAACCAGAGGCTCTGTGCTCCCTGAAAGCAGGTATCAGCACATCATCTGGCAGGTAGGTGCTCAGTAAATATCTGTTGGTAAATAAATGAAGAGTCTTCTTGCTGAGGTCCCTGATTACACTTTTACCTCCCCATGACTCATTCTTCATGCTACTAAAGAAAGTCTTTTAAAAGCATAAATTAGATCATGAACCCTCATATGGCTGCCCATTGCTCTTAGAGTGAATGCACAACTCCCCCCGCTACCCACAAAGCCCTCTACAACCTGGCGCCTTTTCTCCTTCCCCAACACCTCTCCCCCTGCTCCCCTGCCTCAGCCAGACCAGCCTCCCTCCATTTCTGAGGACTGCCTCAGGACCTTGGCACTTGTCTTTCTTCTGCCTGGAAAGCTCTGGTTTAGTAGATGCTTGGCCAAAAGAGTGACAGTCATGTCTTCAATTCATATCTCTTCACAGCACTGCCTTTGGCTGAGTTGGTCTACTTGATTGACAAGTGTGTGCCTTGTATTTACCTTCTTCACTGCTGTGTCTTTATCCACTTAGGAGTGTCCAGCAATTAGGAGACATTCAGTAAATGAACAAATGAAAAAATTATGTCACATTCTTAAGGACTGAATTGGGTCCTTCCTCCAAATTCATATGTTGAAACCCTAGCTCCCAAGGTGATTGTGTTTGGGAAGAGAGTATGCAGTAATGTAATGGAGGTTGCATGCAGTCATCAAGGGGGATCCTGATGCAATGAGATGGGGATCCGTATAAGAAAAGGGAGAGCCCCCAGAAGCCTTTCTCTATCCATATGAGCAGAGGAGAAGCCATGTGAGGACACAGCCAGAAGGTGTCCATCTAAAGCCAAGAAGAGAGTCTTCACCAGAGACCAGCCTGATGGCACCTTGATCTTGAACTTCCAGCCTCCATTCAATGAGGCAATAAATCCCTCTTGTTTAAGGTGCAAGCCGGTAGTGTTTCGCTGCGACAGTGCTAGCGGATTAAGACATGTGCCATCACTAACCAGCTGGCCAGCCTGATGAGTCCCAGCTTCTGTTGTGCCCGAGTTTCCTCATCCATAAAATGGAGCTAAAGGAGAGAAAAAAAAAGTCCTTTCCTCATCATGGCATGGTCAAAGATTAAGCTGATACGTGCCAGGCCCCAGAACACGATAGTAGCCTTAGCTCTTTGTACTGTACTAGGAGAGCAGGCTCCGTCGAGTTCAGTGAAGGACAGTGATGCAGCATTATTGGTGGTGCCCTCCTGAACCGGACATCTGGGAGAAAACATCTCCTGGGAAGGAGGTTGGAGAGGTCCTAAACTAGTGGGCAGAGGAGGGGGAGGCGATGTTCTGGGGAGGCAGGTTCAGAGGAGAGGCAGCTATGTGATGTGTTTGGGGGCAGGCATCAAGGAAGACTGGCTTGAGCAGTTTTTACTTGTATAAAACATCAGTGTTAGGAAGCACAGGAGAAAAAAAACAAAAACAAAGTTCTGAACATGTTCTGCATTGGCAGTGATTCTATGCCCTTAACTAGCCCTCTTGGGTTTGTCAACAGGCTTACTCTGTCTGTCCAGTGTTAACTGTCACTCCTCTCCCTTCTTGGCACCATGTCGCTTCTCTGCCTGTCAGGACACTCTGCATCTGTATTTGTCAGTTTTTCATTACCACGACAAAATGCCTGAAGGAACTAACTTTAAAAAGAGAAGAGGTTTATTTAGCTCAGTTTTGGAAGGGGAAAGTCCGAACAACATAGTGCAGCTCTGGTGAGGGCCCCGTAGCAGAAGGCAGAGGACGTGTGGCAGGATCAGATCTCAAACAAGGAGCCAGGGCAACGACAGGGGCCGGGCTTTTACACAACCTTCTCTTGAGACCTCTTGGGGTCTACCTTAAGCCCTTTGGAGGGCAGCACTCCCAGCAGGTTAAGGATGTCCCACTAGGGCCCCATCTCTTAAAAGTCCCATCACCTCCCTTTACCACCACCCGGGGACATTGGGGGAACAACCAAACCATATCTAGACCTTGGTGCTCCTCTTGTGTTTCCCAGTCGCACCGACGGTGAGGAGGCGCTCACTTGGTTTTCCAGCGGCTGTGCCCTACAGACCGGGCTCCATTTTTTCTGTTTCTTTCCCTAACTTTTGGCATGTAAAGATTTGCCCTTTAGAGAGAGTTTTAACTAAAAGGCTAGGCTAGTGTCACTGATCTGTGTTGGTGCTTTTAATTCTCCCTTCCAGCCTGAAGCAGGCTGGGGTCTGACTGTCCAGGTCAGTTATGGCCTTTACCTTTTTTTTTTTTTCCCTCTCTTTCTGGAGCTGAAGAACTCTCCTGTGCACCCATGGACTGTCCCCCATGCAGGCACGATAAACTCCAGTCCACAGGAGCTGCCACAAACTCTCTGGGGGCAGGAGAGGACCCTGGGACAGAAGACATGGGCTGGCCTCCTCAGTGTTTCTGCTTCCTACAGCTCGGTCATCTGGGATTCGGGACCTCAGCTTCCCCAACTGTGAAGTGGCACAAGTTGTGGGAGGATCAACATGAAAGGTCTTGGCAGCTCGTAATACCCCAGGGGGATGTGGTTGTTCCCATGGCTTCCACCACAGTCGGTCATTTGTCCTCTTTCAGGGCTGGATCCTCCTTCTAGAGAGGAAGAACGGATGGGCCTCCCTTGGATCCAGGCCCCTTTCCTTAGTGACCCCATGGATGGCACAAACCCAGTGTGCAGTTTGGTGACATGCTTCTCAGTTATGACAAGCAGATCCAAGCCTGATGCTGGGGCTCTCGCTTTGTTAGCTCCTCAGGCAAAGGAGCTCACACCCCCCCACCCCCGCTTCGTGTGCTTGCCGGCTTGGCAGACATAATCCAGAATGACTGTTCTTCACGGTGTTCTCTTAGATCCGAGGCCTCCAGGCCTGTATTCATCTGTTTGCTGTTGCTGTAACAGAAAGCATGAGTCTGGCTACTTCATAAAGAAAAGTAGTTTACTTAGCTCTCAGTTCTGAGACTCAAGAGCATGGCACCAACATCTACTCAGTTCCTGTGAGGGCCTCACTGCGGATGGTGGAAGTGAGTCTGAAAGAGATCACCTGGTCAGACAGGAAGCCAGAGGGCAGGAAGGGGCCCATCTTGCTCTTTTATAACAATTCAGACGTGGAAGAAGTCAAACACTCGACCCCAGAGACCTAATTATCTTCCACGAGGACCTACCTCTTAGGTTCCACTCCCTTTAATACTACCACATCGAGGACCAAGTGACAGCAGAGCCTGAGGGCCAGCCTTGTGGGGACTCAGGGGACACAGCCCCTCCCTCCAGTGGTTCCACTCACTTCTCACCTCCAGCTGATTGCTGATGTGAAGGAAAAAAAAAGACAAAACAGCCCTGTGCAAACAGGTCACCTAATTCTTCCAGAGAAACTGGACATTGGAGTTTTCAGGTGCAATCTCCTCATTAAACTATTGGAAATTGAATTAACAAAGTTCAATGTGGACAAATCAAAATCCGAAACCATAGGCTAGATTTGGCTCAAGTTTTAAGCCTCTGGGGCTGGGGATGTGGCCAAGCGGTAGCGCGCTCGCCTAGCATGCGTGCGGCCCAGGTTCGATTCTCAGCAGCACCACATACCAACAAAGATGTTGTGTCCGCCGAGAACTAAGAAAAAATAAATAAATGTTAAAATTCTCTCTCTGTCCCCCTCTCTCTCTCACTCTCTCTTTAAAAAAAAAAAAGAAATACAAATGTCTTTAATAGGTGATTGATGAGTGTGGATATGAAACACAAAAAAAAAACCAAAAAAATACATTAAAAAAAAAAAAAAGTTTTAAGCCTCTGCTTAAACTAATCCACACTGTCGTATGACAGATGTTCAACGTTGCTCTTCCCTGTGACTTATGTGTACCTTTACAGGGGACTTGGTGCCTTGTCATAGCACTGGTGACAGACATTGTGGGTGACTGAAGGGAAGATGTTTGTGGTCACAGCACATGGAATGTCTCCCATCCCACCTTCAGGCCAGACTTGCCTAAATAGTTCAGACAGCCTGATGTTTCTACCATAAGCAAGTAATCTCCAAACTCCTTAGGCTCAGAATGTGTGCTCATGGAATGTGAGCACATGGGAGCTCAGAGGCTTCTGGGAATCACCCTGACCTGCTTCAGCAAGAGGGAAAGTGGAGGCCATGTGGGGTTGGGTCTCAGCCTTTTTGTGATTCGGTTGAAGCAATAGTGTTATCTCCCAATGGCTGGTTTATTCTCTTCCTCTTTTCCAAGCGCTTCCATTTTCAGCTATTCAGTAATTGTCTTTGCTTCAGCCCCAAACACAAGCTCCTGAGAAGCAGCATTCCTCTGAGCTACTGGGAGTCCAAGCCACGGAAGAAAGGAAGGAAGAATGGATGAGTGGCCAGGACGGTGGCCTGCTTTGTGGCTAAAGTCAAGATTAGAACCAGCAGAACCCAGTATCTCAGGAATTCTTATACAAACTCGTCACTCTGTGTATTCTTCAACTGATCACCTCCTGTTTTCTAAACTAGAGTAGCAACTTCTCCTTTTCACTTCTAGAAAAATATGGTGAAATATAAAAACAAATGAAATAACTTGTCCAGAATAAGAATGCAATGGGGGGGGGGTCTGGGGTTGTGGCTCAGCAGTAGAGCACATACGAGGTCTTGGGTTCGATCCTCAGCACCACATAAAAATGAATGAATGAATGAATAAATAAATAAATAAATCCATCTACAACTAAAAAAAATATAAATATTTAAAAAATAATGCAATGGGAGAAGGCACTGTAAAGGTCTCAAAACTATGGATATTTTAAAACATTATATGTCGGGCAGCAGCAACCAATCACCTGAATGGGGCTGAATGTGCTTTGTACAAAGTATTTGACCTCTGGTTACTGCAGAGCACTGATGTGGGGCATCTGCTCCCAATGACTCTTTAGAAGGCCCCTTGTAAAGATGGTGGAGAGAATTTGGTTTGCTTGTGAGGCAGCTTCCTCCTCATTCCTGCTTCCATCTTCCCAGAACTCAGACAAATCTTACCCAGAAGAAACCTTCAGGACAGGGGACCCCAGCCTGCCACAGATATCCAGGCTGTCCCCAGAGAGAATCTCCATGGTGATTGCAACTCAGTGTGCAATGATCCATGTTGTAACAGAGGCACAACGTCTCCATCAACAGCTTCTGAGGACATCAAATGCTACTGCCACACTTCAATATTTAATCTCTCACAAAAGCTGTTTATGGTTCTATGTACTCCTCTTCATGAACATTATACCTTAATTTTATTAGCTTTTCCAGAGAATTCAAACAGATTAAAGAGGCTCAATTTTCCCTTGGAGAAGTCATGCTGATATAATTAGTTAATGTTTGTAAAGCCCTTTTGAAGAGGGAAAGTGCCACAGAAGTACCAAGGGGTAGGGTTAGGAGTTACTCAACACACTGTATTAAAGCATTTCTAGTCCACAAATGCCATCCTCCTATCTCATTGCATGCGTGGGCCAGCTCCAATCATTGCTTCATTCCACTGAGAATATTTCTGCCTCCTTTTGGGTCCCTTTGGGTTCCAGGGCCACTTACATCTGCCTGTGGCAGTCCTGTGACCACAGGTCTCCACCTCTCACAGCTGAAAGACTTCCAACTTTCTTTTTTCCCTATGCAAATATTTGTGAGTACCCATCATGCACCAGGCATTGTCTTTTTCTGGGCTCTTGTCTGGGCTAATAGTGTTGCTGAGCACCGTGGAATGAATCATTTCATCTCTCTGCTTTCACCATCCCTTTGCCTTTGTTGCAAGGGAGCTCCCATAAAATCTCTGGGGATAAAAACACACTCATGTTCAGTTCTATATTCCTGATGACACACCTCACCTTGGCCCGCTTTAAGTAGCAAAGGAAGTTGCCTGCACTGCCTTCCACATAGTACAGTTTTGCCTTTGACGGTCATGGTGACTTCTCCCTTACTATAGAGGAATAAGGTATGAGACAATTGTAATGTTCTCTGTGTTTGTTTTATATTAAAATATGTCTCCAGTGTTTTATGTGCCTTCTCAAATGAAACGTAATTTAATCTTGAGGGTCATCTTCCTGCATATCAGTCATCACCCTGCATTCTAATGTGCTCATGCCCTCAAGAGCTCTTGAGGTTGTCATTACTTGCATCCAAAGTGACCCTAGAGAGCAATGCTTTTGGAGTTTCTTGGTTTGTTTTCTATTCCTCTCTAGACCTGCTGTTGGTGGACATTTCCACTATCTTCAGTGTTCCTGCTTCAACCCATTCTTTCCCTTCCCACTTGCTGCCTCTCATCTCCTGCCAGCTAGGAAGTGGGAGAATTAAACTCATTAGCACTAGGTTAAAAAAAAAATAAGCATAAACAGACTTTGAATGAGGGACTGAGAAGATCCCAGTTGAAGTTTACAGATTGTGATACACAGACTTTTACCACTCAGGGGCCCCATCTTTTTCCTTTGGCATTGTGGTTCTCTTCTGGATGAGGTGACTTGTGTAGAAAAAGTGACTTTTGGACACGCAATCCTGCACCTTGAATAAAGCACCTCACGGTTTGATGCAGGGAGTTCTTAGAGACATGCACAGAGTAGGTGTCCCTAGCTGCTTGAAAATAAATGGTTCCAGCCGCTTTGGGGGCAGGGAGAAATTTTAGAAAATGATGGGTTTAAAGACACTTTGAAACACAAATGTACTCCTGTTAGAAAGATACACATTTGTAAGCCAGCTTTCCAGGAAAACCACAAAGTTCTTTGTGACCCAGAAAATGTTGTAATAAAATCACCCTTTCTTCTCCTTCTCCCAGAAAATTTCACTTGGAGAATTTCAAAGAGCTAAATAACCACCTGTTGTCATTTTCCATTCACCAGCCTAAGTGTTAACATTTCTCCAATTTCTTAAAAGTGAGAGAAAAACATGTTCATTTGCATTTTAGTTTTTTCAGGAAAGAAAGAAAGACAGATCCAGAGCTGTGTACCCATTTCCCAGTGAGATGCCCCCTTTTGATTTTCAGGAAGAGAAAGGTCTTGACAAGGCCACTTTTGCTTCATGTCTAGCTCTAACACTTTTAATCTCTTAAATCATAAGACTGGCATTTTAAATCTTTTATTAGTTCACCCTGTGCTGGGTAATATCTGAAATAGGGAAAGAACCAAAATAAATTTACAAATTATTATTTGGAATTTGGTAATGCTGTAGTGGGTGCTAGAGAATTCATTGCTTATGTTCATGGATTTTAGCACCAGATAGTCTTGGGTTTACATCCATGCAGTACTGACTGTTTCCTAGCTGGGATACCATGTGACAATGCTTAGCATTTCTGAGCCTAGTTTCTCATCCATAGTATGGGTTTCAGTTACCTATTGCTACATAACAAACCCATCCAAACCTTAGTGGCTTGAAACAACAACCACCACATTTTTTTTTTTTTAAGTTCTGCAGTTTGGATAGGGCTCAGCATGGATGGTTCATCCTAGATTCACCTGCTATTGTTGGGAGCCCTCTTAAGGCCATGGAGAGAAAAGTTAAGCTAGGGCTGGAACATCAAGATGGCCTCACTTGCTTGGCTGGAAATTGGTATCATTAGGCACAGCCCTTCAATTTTCCATGTAGACTCTTTTCCTTTAGTAGTCTAGGCTGCCTACCTTACAGCAGAAGAGCTGGACTCTATGAAGAACAGAATCTCCCTGACCTCTTTAAGCCTAGACCCAGAATTAGCATAAGGTCACTTCCAACTCATTTCATTGATCAAAGCGTGTTGCAAAACTTTTCCATTCCTCCCATGAAGAACTACAAGCTATTTACCCTCTTCCAAATTCAGCAAAGGGTAAATGGCTTGTAGTTCTTGATGGGAGAAATGGAAAAGAATTATTAGCCATTCTTAATCCCAAACAGTAGGCATACATAACTGTTCTTTTTCTCCAAGAGTTGTTATTGGAGTTAAATGAATAATGGCAATCAATACTTAATCATTACTAGGTTTCTTATTACTGTTATACAATATTGAATCATCAGGAAGCCAGTAAGCTTTGCCTCCTACAACTTGGACCAGTCAGTATCCTGCCTGGCTCTTGGTTCCTTGTTGGTATCTCTGGTCCTATCTATACAGGACTGGCCCCATGGGAAATATCCAGATAAAAAGATTCATAGCAAATATTTATTGACAGTGTTCACTATGTGCCAGGCACGTTCTAAGCACTTTACTTACATTGGCATGGCAGCCTCATAGATACTAGAGTCAAGCCTATTTTGCAGATAGGTTACTGAGGCTGGAAGTGTGAACCTAGCAAGTAATTGAGCTGGGATACAAATATATAAATCAGGCAGTGTGGCTGACTCAAGAACCCACATTTGTTTGGTTTCTTGAATAAGTGAGCCTATAGAATTAGCGAGTTGTATCACTTGAAGGCCCTTTAAAATTGTATGATGCTTCATATGCAAATTGATACTTACATAATTGATAGAACTTAGCTTCTTGGTACAAATGGCAAAGTTGAGAAATGGAGTCCAATGGGATTGCTTAGACTCATTTGGAATTTATATCTCTATTACACTAGCTATTAATCTCTTTAGCTAAAATGGGGAAGAACTATTTGGATGTGAGGCTGTGTTTTTAATTTGGGTATTCAACCTTGGTTATTTCAGTAACTTCTCCAGTACCCCAACTATTTTCTGCAAATTAGAAAGAATAACAATTAGATAATTCACCACCATTGGCATCTTTGATGAAAGATAAATGCCTGTATTGATGCCAGGCATTCCTGCTTTTCATTAGTCATTACCGTCAGGTACCCTGAGTCACTGTTAGAGAGACTTAATTTCTGGTTGTATCATCTCCTCTGATGCAGTTCTTTTTAAAATGATGTCTCAGACATTAAGTATGCTGTCCCCAAACCACTCTCAGTCTGAGGATCTTAAATTTTCTGCTAGCATGTTTCACCTCCTACTTCTTTCTGAGATAAAAAAGGAAAGATGGAAAAGGAAAGCACTCTGTACCATCTTGAATCCTGCCTTCTGGGGCCATGACAGGAAGCAAGTGGGCAGAGGCAGGAAATGTACAAAGCAGACCAAGGCTCAGGCTGTAATTTAATTCACTGATATGGGCATCATTTTGCCCAATCTCAAAGAACAAATTCCTCCTGTTTGGGCTCTTGGAAGCTGGATGGAGGCTGGAGTGTAGCTTTAAGTCAGGAGATCAGGAGTGTAGCACAGAGCCCCCCACTAACTAGTTGTCTAATCCTTAACAAGTTGCTTTGTCTTTCCAGTCTCATTTTCCTCATCTGTCAAGTCAGATGAAGGTTATGGAATAGATGATCTCTGAAAATCCTTCCAGCTCTACAGTTCTATTCTGGGTCTGTCTGCACCTGCAGTCAGTGATGTGGGGGTAGGAAGGGCACTGGGGAGGGAGGCAATTTCATCAAGAGAATAAAATACTTTCACCTGGAGCAGCCCTGTGTGCTCATGTGCACTGTGCGGTACAGACCCTCAGATTATCCAAATAATTGACTGAGTTCCCTCCTTTCTTTGCCAGTGGACACACAGCTTTAGTTTTTCTGGGAGCAGCAGCTGCTTTTCTGAAATTTCCATCCCAGGGCTTCCGTCCTCCACTGTGTCCTCTCAGAAACCTGTCATGGTTTTTCTGGATGGATGCCCACAGAATTTTAATCCAGTCACACACACACACACACACACACACACACACACACACAAGCACGTGCATGTGAACACACACATACACACACACAAAAGAGAGGAGGAAAGAAAGAAAAAAGGGAAAATTGAAAGGGAGAATAAAAAGTACTATGCATAACAAAAGGTGAAACCAGGTTATGGCATGAGCAGTTCTTATTTAGTTTGGTTACTTCATGGGCTTGGAACCTAAAGGGGCACAGGTTGGCGGCACAGTTTGGCAGTGCAGTGATACTGCTGACCAGTACTGCTGTGCTGCCAACCTGGAACCATGTCTTCTATTAGTTGACAGGGTTTTCCTAGAAGATATAGAGGGAAGCCTGTATGCTTTAGGGGTCTCCCTGAGTCTAACATCTAACATCTCCAGACTCTTGGTAAATTCTGCTTAATCAAACTGGATGTTTTTCTAGAGGTTCCCATTTTTCCCCTTCCCCAATAAGCATTTGCATTTCCAACATGTATGGAGGGTGCCCTTGTCCCCCAACTTTAAAAGGTACAGTTCTCCAACTTTAACTTACAGGAAAATCACCTCAGGAACCAGCTAGTAAAGCATATTCTTTAATGCTGCTCTCAGGTATTTAACCAGCAAGTAGGAAATCCAGGAAACTGAATTTTACTCATTCCATATCAGCTTGATGCAGAAGGGTGATAGACTCCTAAGAATGTGGCTAGAAGTAAACAGCATTATCAGAAACAAGAATTTCATGTTTCCACTTCTATTTCATGTTGTCTGGTCACAACCGATGAAATTTGCAGTCTAATACTCATAATTCCTGGCATTAACATTAAAGTCATTGCTCTGTGCATCTTTGGTACAAACCATGACCAATTGGAAATTTGGAAAACTCAAAGCAGGGGACAGGCTTGGATTTAAAAATAAATAAATAGAAATTTAAAAAATAAAAGGCCCTGAGGAGCTGGCAAAGAAGAGCATGAGTAGTTTTGAGATCAGACAAAGCAGAATTCAAATTTTGCACTTACTATCCCTGTGATTTGGACAAGTTATTGATCTCGGAGTGTCCATTCTTTTATCTATAAAACTGGGATATGCTACTTCCCGTGGAGGAAGGGACTATGCACCCCAAGTGAGTGCTCAATAAGGAATTCCAACTTATAACAAAGTATGCCACTATTGTCCCTTACAAGGAGGGCAGGGATTTCCAAAACCCAACCTGAAACTTGGGTTTGGGATCTGGCCACAGTTTGGTCACCACTGCCCACCATGCTTGAGTAGCGGAGTCCTTTCTGTAGGTCACTGTTAGCTCCCCAGCTGCCTCCTCCCCCACAGACCTAAAAGAAGTGGCAAGTTGGGCTATTTTTATTAAAAAAAAAAAAAAAACGAGCGCCACAGGTGTCCTCGTGGGATTTTCAGGCAGCAGAGGCCTCCCAGGAAGGGAAACCAGGAGGCCGCAGAGCCGTCAGGCTAGGGACCCGGAGCCACCCGGAGGTGGCCCATTTTGATCCAGGCTGTAGCCGGTCCTACGCAGTCCGCGGGGCTCCTAAGTGGGGGAGGGGAATCCTACACCCTCCTGCGCGCCCGACTTGCGTCTGGTGGGTCCCACTTGCACTCCCACCCAGACCCAGTGGCAGGGAAGGGCCCGCGGGCGGGGATTCCGGATTCCCAGCCCCGCCTTCAGGAGCTGCAGGGAACCAGGACCCCCGTCCGAGCACTCGAGTCCCCAGTACCCTCACTGGAGACGCGGTAATGGGAGCCCAATCCCCGCGGCCGCACTTCGCAACTGCTCAGTCATCTGGGGAGTGAAGCCCTGGGGGCCTCCAGGCGCCAACCCGGGGGGTTGAGCGTTACGGGAAGTAACCGGAAAGTTGGCTGGATTTGTCAAAACCCGTCTTCAGAACGCGGCTGCCGCGATGACCCTTCCTCTCGGCTCCCACTGGCCTGCCGGGGGACAGCCGGCAACCAAAGGCACTTTCCCTCGGGCCGCGGGGCAGGCGTCGGGCCTGGAGCGCGGCGCTGGCGGCGAAGCAGACCGACGGGTCATCAATCCGTGGAGACCTAGGAAACCCGCCGCCCAGTGGAGACCAGCTCCGGATACTCCTCCCGCTGCCCCCAATAATATGAAGTGAAAGCCCCAGGTCTGCCTGCAGGGTCACAGACGCCCTCCAGAACCGGGCTGAGCGCGGTTCTCCTAAGGGACTGCGGGCTGGGGGAGGGGGGCGAAAACCCCGCTCTGGCCGACCCCTCCCGGCCCGGGGTTTGATGGGGTCCTGAGCGGTGGCAGCGGAGGGAGGGGAGATGGTGGCCGGACGGTGGGGCGGGCGGTGAGCGCCGGAGCCCCTCGGGGCCCGCCACACACACGGGCAGCCCTCCCCGCTCCCTCGCTGCCTCCCACCATCTCGCCGCGACCCCCGCCCCCAGCCCCCGCCCCTCCCCCGCCCGCCTCCGCCCCATTCTTGGAATTGTGTGGAAAAATTCTCAGCCAAACCTCCCACCTCTCCTCTCCCCCCCACCCCCTTTTAAAAGCCCCCTTTCCTCCGCGGCCCCTGCACTCTTTGTGAATGAGGGCAGGGAACACGGCCCTTCCCCCGCCCAGGAGCCACGCCAGACCGCCGCACTCAGAGGACTGTTTGTTAATAGTCCAATTAGATAATTGCCATCTTTCACTCCTTTTGCTCCGCATTTCCCATAAAGGAATGAATGGGGAGAGCGGCGTGGAGAGGGCTTCTGCCCCGGCAAGGTGACGAGAAGGGCTGGAGCATGCTCCTTGCACAAGGCCATGCGCTTGAATTGAATCATTGTAGCCTAATCAATGCTCTTATTGGATTACTGGCTGTTGCTTTTCTCAAAGATATTGTAGCAGAGACAATGAAATAGCTAGGGGAAAACTTTTTTTTTTTTTTTTTGAAGCAGATCTCACAGTTGAGATTTTCCCTGCTCTCTCTCTCTCTCTCCCCCTCTCTCTCTCCTGCTGGACTCTCTGAGCACAAAGCTGCCCTTTGAATGGGCTGTCTCAGGGCTGCTGGAGGTGCAGGCATGAAAAAATCCAACTGGAACTAAATGAAGAGAGGTGGCAGTTTAAGATGGCTGTCAGCGTCGAGGTGTGTTAAGGAGTTGCTTGGGGAGACAGCTTGGCTTTTTTGAGTGTGGGGGAGATACTTTTTGGGGAAAACTTTCTCTCCTCCCCCGCTCTCCCCACCCAGAGGCAACTGCTTTCTTCTGCTGCTGCAGGGTGTGTGAGGGGTATTTTCCCTCCCCCCTCCACCCTCATTCAGCGCTATCTGGCGAGTGTGGAGAAAACCCCTCTAGCCAGTATGTGAACAGGAGGGTCAAAGGCAAAGGGAAAGTTAATAATGCCTGCTAATGGTACTAACAATTCAGGATGAATCTTGTCAAAAGTTTTTCTGGAAGTGTAGGTCTTTGATTGTGTGTTTCCTGAAAGCAAGACCAATCATTTCCGTTTATTCACTGGCTAAACCCCTACTTGATTGGGGACAAGGACAGAAACCATCCATTACGATCTGATATATTATCCAAACAATTTAGTGTATTCATGAGGTAACCGAAACGTGGGGGCTGCGAAATTACCCGTAATCAATTGCAACAGCGAGTGTGCGTCCCCCCGGGTGTCGGACAACTACAACTCGCCGTCTCAGTAACTGGCGGGAGCCGCAGCATTTCGGAGTTGCGCTGTTCGCTACCTGATCGCCAGGCTGGGGACATTGGACGTGCTCAGAAGACGCGGGCGCTGACGAAGCGGCCTCGCCGCGGCTGCACCGGGATCCTGGACCAGACCCGCCGCCTCTCTGGGAGCGCGCCACTCTTCCGTCGCTGCTGACCCGCCGGCGGCCGCCGAAGCCGCCCCGCGGGGGACATTCATTCTTGCCGCTTGCCTCTCTCCAGACTGAGCTTAGAGGCTGCGTTGTAGGGGTTTTGTCCCCTTCTGCTTCTTTTTTTTTCCCTTTCTCCTTTTTTTCTTTCTTTCTTCGTTTTTTTTTTTTATCATTCTATTTTTTCCCCTCTCTCTGTGTGTTTTGCCTATGTTCGGGAAACCAGACAAAATGGACGTCCGGTGCCACTCGGACACCGAGGCCGCCCGGGTCTCGAAGAACACGCATAAGGAGAGCCGCGAGATCAAGGGCGCCGAGGGGAGCCTCCCGGCCGCCTTCCTCAAGGAGCCGCAGGGCGCCTTTTCCGCGTCGGGCGCTGCGGAAGACTGTAACAAAAGTAAATCCAATTCCGCTGCGGACCCGGATTACTGCCGCCGGATCCTGGTCCGAGGTAGGGATGGGCAGGGCTGCTGGGCGCGTTCTTTGGGGGCGACTCCAGGCCCCGAGCAGCGCGCCGCCACCGACCACGGCCGGCGGGGAGGGGTTGCTGGCAGGGACTTCGTAGAAAGTTGCTGGCCCTCCCTGCCAGGGTGCGGCCGGCCGCTTGGGACTTGAGCTTGGGGCTCACCAGCGCGCTCTCCAGGGGACTCGGAGGGGCCCCGCCGGCCAGGTTGCCGAGAGAGCCGAGGGGCTGAGCGGACGAGGCCGGCCACCAGGCTGCGGCCTCCGACCTGGGAACTCCAGGAGGATGTGAGCGCGCCCTAAGAGCTGGAGGACCTGCAGAGAGCTGGCCTGCAGGCTCCTGCGCCCTGGCAGGCTGAGCACACCCCAGGGAGCGCGGGCTTCGGCCGGCCAGTTGGCGCGCTGGGCCGAGGGCCTAGGCGCTGCGCTCCGGGCCTGGCCGCCGCTGCCAGGAAAATCGGCCGAGCTGGGTTGCAGGGCTGCGGTTGTCGACTTAGGGCTTGGTTCGGCCTTACTTGGGGCGCAGCGTGCGCTCAGCCCCGGCAGTGGCGGCGGCGAAGCCCGGCCTCGGGCCGGCGCCGCCCCCGCCAGCAGATAGCCAGGCCCTGCGGGCCGGGATTCCCTCCCTCCTTCTTCCGCCGCCCGAACTCCGGAGGGCCAGAGACCCGGGGTGGGGGTGGGGACCTCTGGAGCTCTGGAACGCAGGCTGCTCCACAGCCTGATGCCCACAGGACCCGGGCTGGTCAGTGAAGGCACCCTCAGGCTACAGGGAACCCGGGTCGCGCAGCCGAGGTCCCCTAGGCCAGAAGGAACATCAGTCTATTTGGAATTGATTTTTTCCCCTCCCTTGTCTGGAGGGCTCTACATAGACAAAGTCTGGTCCCTCCTCTTGTCAGTGGTGTGGAGTTAGCTCCTTTGCCCCACATAAACACACGGTGCCTTTGATTCCCGGCTGTGGCCGCACCCTCACCCCCCTGCAGACTACTGGGTACTGTGTCCTCTAGCCAGCTCTGGCTAAGAAGGCGGAAGGAGAGGGGAGGGTTCTTGATGCCTGACATCTCCCCTTCCCCAGATGCCAAGGGGTCCATCCGAGAGATCATCCTGCCGAAAGGCTTGGACCTGGACCGGCCCAAGAGGACACGCACGTCCTTCACGGCGGAGCAGCTCTACCGGCTGGAGATGGAGTTCCAGCGCTGCCAGTATGTGGTGGGCCGCGAGAGGACAGAGCTCGCCCGGCAGCTCAACCTCTCTGAAACCCAGGTACTAGGCAGCCAGGCTGTGCACAGTTCTGCAGCAGGCTCCCTCCCATCCTCCTCCCAGCTTGTTCTTTCCCACTACTCAGTTTGACTTTGGACAGAACCTCCCAGGGGAAGTGGAGGAGATGGGCCAATGGAGGAGAAAGGGCAGAGGCTTCCTCCCCTTCTACAAGTCGCCTTTTCCCTCTGCATCCCCAAATCTTGCATACCTTGGACTGGCCCAGGCAGTACCAAATCTTGTCCTTTAGGAATTCTTATTGGTTCCCGGATCCCAGAGTTAAGAATTTGTTTCTTACTTCTACTCTATAAAGACGGACTTTTTGCCTATTTGGGCACTCCATTATTGGCCGGATTTCCAGTCACTGACCACTTTGTGTCAGGGGCTTTACACAACTCTCAAACCCATTTTGCAGAAAGGTGTGCAACTCCCAGAGACCTGCCTGTGCAAATATGTCTGCCCTGGTCCTGTGTTTGTTCTGGACACAGTGATGAAAACCACTCTGAACTGCTAGGAGGCTCTGCCTGCTGTGCCAGTGGGGTGAGGTATGGGAAGGGTAGCAGATAGATCTAGGGTCGGTCCAGGGAGCTAGTACTGCTGACTGTCTTTAGGTCTTCTTCTTTACATTGAATCCATATGTTGTCCCTGAAGCTGGCCTTGTGAATTCTGGGCCTAGAGTCACTGTAGAGTTGAGAGCTTTGTCCTGCAAAGGCCGTTTTGGGGCTGACCAGGCCATGTTACCAGTTTGACCTACTAAGGCAGTCTTCTTTCTGATGACAAGTCCTTTCCCTATGCTCACCTCTGAAGTAGGTGGGAGCATTTTAGGCCTGGAGTTTTGGAGGAACTCTTGAGGACTGAGGATAGAATAGATGGGATGTTCTTTTAGAGGTTTAATTGGCATCATAACTTATTATTCTAGACAAGGTAGCCTTTCCATATAGCTGCTACATTCTATTCTAGGTAACCACTAGGCCAGAAGAAGGGCAGAAGAGGAAGTGAGCTGGGAGGTTGGGGTAGGGTAGTAGTCTATCTCAGTCTCTGGTCTTCTTCCCATGATTCCAAAGTTCATGATGGAGAGCAACAGGAATGATAGATTAAAAGTAACATGCAGACCTTCCAACTCAGCTGGCAGTGATAGGAAGTGGAGAAAGTTTGGCCTGTGAAATACTTCTTCACCCAAATTATTTCTCCTAGAGCCCCCTTTCCTGCTTGCTGTTAGTTCTTGGTCAGTTCTTAACCCAAAAGCAGGCTTTACAGCCTTCAACAAGAGTAGCATTTCTGGAGCTAAATTTGAGCCTTGGGCCAGGGGCCTGGTCCAGGAAGGCCAAAAACACTCCTCCCCATCCTCCTTGCTTCCCGCTAGCACTGCATGCCTAAGGCCTCACAGCATTTACCTGAAATTCGGGCTCACAGGCTGAGCTGATTCACTTGTCTGTGAGCCCCCAATCCTGCTGGGGGTAGGGCGGCAGCCCAGTGAAATCCCTTCTGGTTGTGAACATTTTTATCACTTTGGTTTTTTTAAACGGCCCCGGCCCGGGCCTGCTTCCATGACCCGGAAGCGCAGCCCAGTAGAGCTGTGTCCCCCTCGTGGTGGCGCCAGCTTCCCCCGCAGCTCGGGTGCCCGGACCTCTCGGGCTTCGGGGTGGGGCTGTGGCTAGGGCTGGGGCAGGGGGAGGGCCCCAGGAGCCCTCGCGCCCCAGGAGCCCGCTCCCTTTGACGCTCGTCTTCCTTACTCCTCTCTCCCACCCTCTCTGCGTCCCCGCGCGCAGGTGAAGGTCTGGTTCCAGAACCGGCGCACCAAGCAGAAGAAGGACCAGGGCAAGGACTCGGAGCTGCGCTCGGTGGTATCGGAGACCGCGGCCACGTGCAGCGTGCTGCGGCTGCTGGAGCAGGGCCGCCTGCTGTCGCCGCCTGGTCTGCCCGCGCTGCTGCCACCGTGTGCCACGGGCGCTCTCGGGTCTGCGCTGCGCGGGCCTAGCTTACCCGCCCTGGGAGCGGGCGCCGCGGCCAGCTCGGCCGCCGCCGCCGCCGCCGCCGCCCCGGGCCCCGCGAGCGCCACATCTCAGCATCCGCCGGCTGTGGGCGGCGCTCCCGGGCCGGGGCCCGCCGGGCCCGGGGGACTGCACGCGGGAGCGCCGGCCGCCGGCCACGGCCTCTTCAGTCTGCCGGTGCCCTCGCTGCTAGGCTCGGTCGCCAGCCGCCTGTCCTCCGCCCCATTGACAATGGCTGGTTCGCTAGCCGGAAATTTGCAAGAACTCTCCGCGCGATATCTGAGCTCCTCGGCCTTCGAACCTTACTCCCGGACCAACAATAAAGAAGGGGCCGAGAAAAAAGCGCTGGACTGATTTTAAGTGTTTCCCTGTATTTATATTTATAGTATCTATTGTGGTGATTATTTATGGACTCTAGCGCGTTAGGCGCCCAGGGCTCCTGCGCAGGCCTCCTGGCTCCCACCAGGCCTCTGACAGCTCATCTATCCCACGGGCTCTGCGACCAATTTCATCTCACTTAGGCTATTTTCCCCCTCTACCTTTCCTTCCTGTTCCCGCCCCTCAAACTTCTTTCTGAATCCTGGAGTGATCCAAAGAATTGGGGGAAATGCCCGAATTAGCCAACCAATGCCCCGCCCTGGAGGGAAGAGACTGGTTTTCAGTCCACGGCACAGAACACCTGGTCTAGATCGGGCCTCCGAGCGAATTATTCCTATGAATATTTGAAAGAGGAATTCTGCACGCAAATGAAGAAGCTTGCAGGTTTCTTAAGACCAAAAAGGAGGACAACTCCTTCCTCTTGCCAGAGAAATTAGGGCTTTTGGAAGTCCTTGGGCCCCACTTTGCAGACCTCTTTGGATAGTCGGTGCACACTCAGCTTCCTGGCGAGACACATCCCGCTGAGTTTTCTCCCCTTTAGGAAAACTCCAATCACGGTCTCCCTTAACCCCAGGAAACAATAAATAGAGCATCATAGTAGGCATGGTGGTAATAAATTTAATCTAATCAGCAATAAAGAGTAATTACTACGTAAAACCAGATGAAGTGGAACCAGTTTTTAAATACTGATAATAATGGCATTTGGCAGGGGTAAGAAAATTCAGGACAGGAAATGCGCCATGGGGCAATGCAAAATTAAAGTTCCCAGTGTTGTGATTTTAAACAAAAATTTTGGGGCGGGGGGAAGCAAAAGAAAAGTAAACGCCGCTTAATGAAAGAAAATTTCGAATCTTTTCTCCCAGGCTGTTCCGGGCGGTGGCCGATAGCTTTCCGCTCCTCTGGGAGAGAGCAGTAGCCGGGTCTCCTGCTCTTCGTCCCACCGTCCCCCAGACGCTGGCTCAGGGCAGAATTGCTGGGTTTGGAAACGAATCTACACCCATTGCCTCCTTTCCCAGATTCTTGGGTTCACAAAACCTTTCAATCCAGGAAACTCCTGGATCTCAGAGCAGATTTTGCAGAAGAGGAGGTAGGGACGCAGCCAAGATCGCCGGGAGGTCTGGCCTCTGTCGCTTGTCTCCTTGTCCAGAAGGCTCCCTGGCGTGGCTGAGAGGAAAGGTATCCCCTCCCGCACCCTAACCCCAGGGCTTCAGTGGTCCCAAGTCAGCACCGCGACCGCCAGGCGCTGGCGCGGCCTCACCCCTCGCAGCAGCGACAGTCCCCACAGTCACAGCCACCCGCATTTTAACCAAAATCACAGACCCAGACCGCGAGTTGCTGCAGTGTCTAGAATGTATTCATCTATCCGAAGCGAACGCAAAACATTTTAAAAATAGTAACTTTATTGTAAATTGTTTACGTCGGAAGCTCCCCACCACCACCACCCTTTTTCTTTCTTTCTTTCTTCCTTTTCTTTTCCCCCCTTAGGCAAATAGTGGAGAAAATAATGAACGTTTCAAACGCGGGTAGGTGTCACTGAATCCTGGCTACTAACTTTGTTCTGAATGTTTTGGATATTTGGATGTTT
Organism: Ictidomys tridecemlineatus; assembly: GCF_052094955.1. Lineage (NCBI taxonomy): Eukaryota > Metazoa > Chordata > Mammalia > Rodentia > Sciuridae > Ictidomys > Ictidomys tridecemlineatus. Next base: position 12,671,455 of record NC_135477.1, read on the forward strand.
TGTATTTATGTGGTGAGAGTGAAATATATATATCTATGACGATAAATAAGGTGTATTTTTTGTCTTATATTTGAAAGATAAAAACAAAAACAAAAAAAAGAAAGAAGATGAAAAAGAAGACCCAATTATGAGTCTCTGTGTAGGGACTCCAAAGGCCGAGGGTGGCAGCCCCTGCAGAACAGGGGCCCTGCGACTGGTACCCTGAACTCCTGGCATGAGGTCTGGGGAGCATTTGGGTTCCCAGGCAGTCAGAGACGCCTGACTACAGAGGACCTGGTCCACTTATTTGATCGTCTTGCTCTTGGCTTCTATTTGTTTCTATGGCGTGGGTCCCTTGGATTCTATCCCCTCTATCCCCCACAAGTTTCTTGGTTTATTTAGGAACTTGTCTTGGGGCAATCAAAAGTTCCTGCCTCCTAACACTGTCAGTTTCTAGAGTTTTCCAATTGCATGTGCATTTGGACTTTTGTGCAGTTATGAGGGGGACAGGCTAAATGTTCTTTTCTTCTGACTTAGAAAAAGACTGTCTGCCATCAAAGAGAAACTTTGAGAAAGAAGGATACTGAAATAGATATTAATTCCTGCAAGAAGACCTCTCCCTCCATTTGGTCCTAGGACATAAGCGCTGATGCTGGATGTAGACAGAAATCTGGGGAAGCTAGTGTGGACCGCCCCGGGTGCAGCGCCAGGAACCCAATACAGAAACCCAGCTCTGGACCTAGCTTGTGGCATCTGCATATCTGGGTGCATCTGCCAGCACCCCCACTTTGGTGTATCCAAAAGGAGGTTGTGGCACAGTGTGGCCAGTGAAATCCTTCAATGGGACTGGGATGCTGCTGGTTTGGGTTTTGGCTTTGAGCTGGCAGTTTTGCTGAACTCAGAGCAGCCATTTCCGGAGTGTTCACTTTTGTTTGCTGCTCTTGGATCTTCCTCTCTTTCCTCTTTTCTCTCTTGAAGATGATTCTCATTTCTACTCTTTCTACTCCTCTCCTGTAGACCCCTTTCCTTCCTCTCTAGTGGTCTGTCTCCCCCCTCCTCCTTGCTTCTCTCCAGTGTCTCTGAGCGTTCTCTCTCTCTCTCTCTCTCTCTCTCTCTCTCTCACACACACACACACACACACACACACACCCCCTTTTGGATTCTTCCTTCTCCTCCCCTGGTTGCCACAGGGCCAAGGCAGTGGGTGGCTCTGGCTGCATTTTCAAGGTTGGTGACTGGGGTCCCCCAGTGGTGAGAAAGGAGGGAGAAGATGGTATAATTTTATGGAACAAAAGAAAAACAAAATCAAGCTTTGGGTCCCCAACCAGCTCAGCCTTCTCTCTTAGGAGCCTGAATCTGAGACCTTTCTAAGCAGATCTGTCTTTCCACCTCTCCCATTTCGCCTTGTCTTTCTTATCCCTAAAAGGGGAGTGCCCATCACCTGTCACCTCTCTGTGCACACCTCCCTTCCCTAGCTGGCTTTGGGCAGAACTGCTGAGCTCTTCATCTGCCATTCAGAAAGAGCAATTGTTCTTAAAGAGCCTCTTATGCTCAGAAAAATAATCACAATTTTAATTAAAAAAACATTTGTAGACAATTCATTTAATTTTAGTACCTGACTTGTTTTGCCTCCTCCCCTAAAGGCGCCCAGAAAGCTGCCTTGGTGAGGTCGCTGGCCTCTAACTGGACACTCACAGGGCAAGGAAGAGGCAAAGGCTTCCAAAGGCTCTGCCTGGGAGGTGGGGGGGGGTGGAGCTAAAAGGAATCTCTACTCAGGCTCACACAAAGCAACATCCAAGTTGTTTCAGAGCAGAGAAGGAAAGAAATCCTCTCACTAACCCCTGTGTGTTGGTGATCAGGTGGGAAAGATGTGGGAATCACTTGAGGAGCTAAGCTGGGGCACTTGCTCATATCCACGCTTGCAGTTGTCCTAACCTTGGGTCAGAATGTATTCCTATTAAATAACATTTAGCAGCTGTCTGTGGTTTACAAATCGCATTTCATGTAGACCATTCTTTTATTCCTAATGGTGGCTTTTGGAAGTCCAACCCCATTTTGAAGATTCACATACAGGATTGGAGCAAATGGTTTGCTCAAAATCACATGGTAATTCCCAGGCACAAGATCATGAGCTCTCTGTAGGTCCAGGTTCTTCCTGTTTGGGATTCTTTCTCCCTCTCTCCTTCTCTTCCCCTATTCCCTCCCTCCATCTGTCCCTTCCTCCCTCCTCCTTCCTTCCCTCCCTGTCCATGCTGTCTCATTCATCCCACCTTTAACTTTTCTGCATCCATATCTGCTAACTCCCATTTCCCAGTCTCTTTCTTCTGTGACAGCTGCTGAGTTTCACCTGGTGCCTTTATCAAGGCATGTGAATTTCTCCTGGCCAGTCTCCCACCTTGCTTCTTCACTTCCCTCAGGAACAGCTTCTTTAAACCTCTTAACCTCTTTGATCTTATACTTCCTTTAAAATAAACAAACAAACAAAAACCTTTTTCAAAAAAGTTGAGGTACAACATCCTTGCTGTAAGCTCCCTGTGATAAAGTACATGAAACATAAGCATACAAGTTGATGAATCTTCACACACATACACACTTGTTCAATGAATTCCTTTAAGCTTCTTCTACATGATGACACAGTGTCTTTTTCCGGTTTTGAAAGAGGTGGCATCTTACTGGTAGGCTGTTGTTCCGTAGAAAACCTTTTCCAAAAGTTTAAAAATCATGTCTCTTCCAATCCCCTGACATATTGAATTTAAGTAACTTAACTTAAATAGCTGATCAGAGGTTAAAAATTGCTAGAAGCTTTCTGAAGATTTAACCTGAAGACCAACTGCTTCAGAATCATCTGAAAACAGGTTAAAAGGCAGATTCCTAAGCTTCAACTCCACTCGAGGAATCACAAGCTCTGGATTGAACTCAGAAATGTGCATTTTAAACAAGTTTCAAAGTGATTGTCATTGCACTAACAATTGAGAACCAGTGTATAAATGACAAGTCCCCAAACAGCAGCCTGCAGCCTCCAGCCTCTAGCCCAGGGCCTGGCATTTGGTAGCAATACAACAAATGCTTGTTGAACAAATTAATTCACTTTTCTGACATGGTTTGAGTTTCTTGGACCACGTCATACTATTGTAATTTAACACCACTTTTTACATTGGGAAATTCTTACATTTGGGAGTTTTGTTTTTTTTTTAAACTGGAATATTTTTCATCTTGATGGAGCAGGAGAGGAAAGAGGGATCAACTTTGGTGGTTTCTCAGGTTTCAGGCGTCTTTTATAAATCTAACTTTGACCACTTTGCTGGGGAGGCTGCTTCCCTCCAGAGCTGGTGGTTTGGAAAGGGGGTGAGTCTACAGGTTTGCTGAAAGGCACTCAGACGCACCCCTCTTTTTGTTGGAAACTGACATGGAGTGGGAATAGAAGCAGAAAATCACTTGGGTAATCTCTGATTTATATTCAATATGAAATGTATTTCTCATTTAGACGCATATTAGCTTAACCTCTCCCACCCCCAAACAGAAAATAAATATTGTGCTCTATGTGGTAGTGCTGTGTCAATTCTTAGAAATAAATAAATAAATCACATCGTATATATGTAATATATATATATATATAATTATATATATATATATATAATTTTTCATATAAAAGTCTCATACAAAACTTCACATGAACTTTTTCATATAAAAAGTTTTCTAGGTAGGTAAGTATGTATATAACAACAACGTATGCATTTATACACACATATACACATTCCTCTGTATCTCACGAGGCTAAGGATGCTGGTTTGGTGCATAGAGGAAAAGCAATTTTATCTAGGATTACTAGTTGGGGGCTCTGGAGTCACAGTAACCTGGGCTCAAATCCCAAATCCACTGAGTACAGTCTGAAATAAATGACTTATCTGGCTGCTCTAAGCCTACTCCTATGTATGTCAAATGAAAATGAGCATGGCTCCTTCTGCATAGAATTGTCACGATATTTAATTGGCTAAGAAATGTAAAGCATCTAGCACAAGCCTAGTATAGATCCTCCAATATTATTTATTGTAAGACTGTAATAGTGTGGCAACTGATGATCTGAGATTCTCTCTGGGCCTCAGTTTCCCCATCTGTGGAATGAGGGGATTAGCCTAAAGTCCTTTCCTGAAGAAGCTTTTGGAATGTGGTTGAGCCAGTTATGATGGAATTGACTCCCCTTGCCTTTGGACTTGGGTATCACAACCATTAGTATTCACAGCATTCTTTTTTTGAACCTCAAATGATAAGTTATTATTTTAATAACTTGTCAGACAGACCTCAGGCTGTCAGTTATTAGACCATTCTCAGTCCTGTGGGGATTGCTTCATCTGAAGAGAGCCACATGGCCCAAGGTCATGTCCCACTCCCTAGGATAGTTTCCCATGACTGATAGACATGGGAAAAAGCTTTGCACCCTGTATTTGGATAGCTCTACAGGGTCACCCCGTCTTCCAAACTCCATGAAGGGTTGGCTGAGGTTTCTGTTGAGATCCCAAGGCAGTTTGACTTCTCCCCATTACAGCTTCCTCCTTCCCCCTTCCCAGTTGGAGTGAAGCACTCCATAACAAACTCCTGAGTGCTAAATCTCCTTATTTCTTGGGGAAGTCAGGTTGAATGAAATCGTATGGAAAGAGCATGGTAACTGGTACAAGTGGGGAGGAAGCACTGAGGGTCTTCTGCATAGGATGACTGAGAGCAACAGGGGAAGAGGAGACAGGTCCTGGAATACCACGTTAATGACATCTAGATTTTACTCTCAAGATAATGGGTAGTCATTAAAAAATTCTCCAGGGAAGATCATGAAATCATAGTTCAGAATTTTTGAAAGAGCTTTGGCAGGGTAGGGAGAATTCTAGGAGGGGTATGGGAACAACGATTCAGAGGCAAAGACCCATTAGGGAACCAATCCCGTAAGGACAAGACAGAAATGATCATGTTGGTGGTGGGTCAGTTGGTGCCGTGGCAACAGAAATGGAGATGAGAGGCAGATCAAGGCATTTTGCTGAGATAAAATTAGCCTCTCTTAGGATCAGACTAGAGATGATTGGTTTCAAGATGGGTCCAGGTGGAACTTGGAGACTGTTTCCCTGGCATCAGAAAGGGAATTAGATATGGAACCTGTAACAGCGAAGGGGCTGAGTGAGGTATCTGAGGCTGGTGAGTTCCTGCAGAGGCTTGTGGGAAGGAAGGGGGGCCACAACCACCTATGCCTTCCCTAGCTTCCATTCTCCCCAAGTGCAGCTGAATTCTGGACCTCAGCCCCTGCCTGTTCACCAACTTTCTCCCTTACATGCACTCCTATGACCCCAAAACCTGGCATTCGATTCCATTATCATCGCCCTGCCAGAAACTTCTCCCTTGGCTTACAGAATAAAGGTCTCTAGTTTGGTATTTCTGCAATGTGTGTGAAGTGTCACTAAATTGTTGACTATGAAGTAAAATATGACAGAATAGCAAATTGGGAGAATGAATGAGAAATAATTGCAATAGTTTGGTGTTTCCAGGTCATTTTTATGCATTTACACACACACACACACACACACACACACACACACAGAGTTTTAGAATTTATGTTGTATTCATTTTGAACACTAATTTTTTTTGAGAAATTAACACAAAAGAGCCTCAAATGAAATGGTGAGAATTCTAGTTTTAGAATTTTTTTTTGGGGGGGAGTTAATCAATCTCTACTTTTCACATTATAATGACAATACAAGTCTATTCACAGTTGAGCTGTGTACCATGTATCTTATGAATCCATTTATTTTCTTGTGTTCCCTAGGATAATACTAAGGACAAAGAAAAGACCTTGCTAAAATTAAAAAGATTTATTTTCAAAGTGATAAGAAGTCTAATTTCCAAGATTCAATAAAAGAAAAAGCTGTTTGGGTTCTCACACACCATTTTAAGGTCCTTATTTTTCTTTCACATAAATAGGTTCATACTATACATATTGTTTAGTGACTTTTCCCCCATTTAACAGTGTGTCTTTGAGATCTTGTTGGTACTGTTCATAGAAGCACTTATTCCATTAAACTTCATATTTTAGAATTGGATGTATAATAATTTGTTTAGCCATTCACTTATTGGTGTATGTTTATTCTCCTTCTCCTTTTTCCTCTTTTCACCTTTACTAATATATTTCTGAGAACTTTCTTGTATATATATTGATATTCTTGAAAGTGGAGTTATAGGGCCAAAGGATATATATTTTGAAAATTTTAGTAGGTACTATCAAAAGTTGAATGATTTATATTCTCACCTACAGTTTCTGAAAATTAGATGTAATGTTTTGATATTATTCATTTGAGACTCTTTTGTGTTAACTTCTCAAAAAATTAGTGTTCAAAATGCATACAACATAAATTCCTGAAGTTATTGCAAAACCTGGCCGTTCCGTTTCTTTTCTGGATTGATTATTCATTGTTTATATAATTGAAACCTTACTAAAATTAAAAAGATTTATTTCAAAAGTGAGAAGAAGTCTAATTTCCAAGGTTCATTAAAAGAAAAATCTGTTTGGGTTCTCATTCTAAAGTGGCAACTAACCTACAGTTTTTTTTGTTTGTTTGTTTTTTAGTTGTCAATGGATCTTTATTTATTTATATGTGATGCTGAGAATCCAACCCAGTGCCTCACACTTGCTAGGCAAGCTCTCTGCCACTGAGCCACAGCCCCAACCCCTCAACCTACAGTTTATTGACTATTTTCCTTGATTTCTTAATTCCTTTCATTCATCTCCTCTTTCTACCTTAGCTCTTCTCTTCCAAATATCTCAGTTTAGTTTTAGAATTTTGGGGGGGAGTTAATCAATCTCTACTTTTCACATTATAATGACAATACAAGTCTATTCACAGTTGAGCTGTGTACCATGTATCTTATGAATCCATTTATTTTCTTGTGTGCCCTAGGATAAGGGTTTCCTTACGTTTAAAATTTCTTCTCTGTATGCTAGTGAGTAATTCATTTCTTCAAACTTTACCATGCGTGTAAATCTCTCTCTAAACTCATACACAGCCAATATCCTCCCAGTCCCATCTTTCTAGAGACATCTAGGTGTTTTTGTCCTGCACCAGACAAGATTTCTGATTCACTTGGCCTGTGACACAGTTGTTTTTCTAGAAACTCTCTTCACCATTAATTCTGAGCACCATTATCCTCTCCTGGGGTGGACGTCTTATTTCTGAGATTCCAATTCCATGTCTTCTCTTTGATGATTTACTCCTTTGTTTTGGTGGAACACTTCCTTCTTTAGCTCCTTGAGGAATGATACAGGGATTTTTTTTTTTTTGAAGTTTGTATGTCTGAAAGTATTTCTGTTCTAACTTTACACTTACATAATTATATGCTAGGCAAATAAATAGAACAGTTGGTTGTAAATTCCTTTTCCTTAGCATTTGGAAGACATTACTTTATTGTTTTCTACCCTCCAGTGTTGATGTCAAGTCCAATGATATTCTGGTTTGTGATCTTTTAAATACGACTCTTATTCCTTTCTCAAAGATTTTAGGGTCTTTTCTTTGTCCTTAGTATTCTGCAGTTTCACCAAATGAGCTTGGAGTTGGTAATTTTTATATCCATTGTGCTAGTATTCAGTGAGACTTCTTGGTTGGAAAGTCACTGGAAATGTTTCTTGATTTTTTTTTTCATAATTTCTCTCTCTCTTTCCAATACTGGAGACTGAACCCAGGGTCACTCAACCACTGAGCTACATTCCCAGCCTTTTTCTATTTTTAAATAGGGCCTCACTAACAGTGCTGAGGCCAACTGAAACTCGTGATCCTCTTTCCTCTGCCTCTGGTGTTGCTGGAATGAAGGGTGAGCGCCATTCCTGGCTTCCTTCCCCCTTTTTCATGTGGTCTTTTTTCTCTAACTTTTTCAATAGTCTTTCTGGTTCACTGTGTCCAGAAAATAAACCTCTAGTCTTCGGTTGAGATGACAGAAGTTCTGTCCCCCGGCTATTCAGAGTAGAGAGGATGGGATCAAACTGGGAATCCAGCTACCTCCTTTGTGTGTTGGGGATCTTGTACCCTGCAAGATCCTTACGAGATCCTACAAGACCCTGTACCCTGCAACCTTGCCTAACTCATCTCTTAGTTTTTAAAAGTTTATTTTGGGGTTGGGAAGTCATGCTTTTGTTCCTTCAAGATGAGTTATGGCACCTCATGAAAAAGTATGAGTGTGGTTGGGATTTACTGAAGAATGAAATGAGTTTATTTTTCTTTCTATAAAATAGAGACTCTGCTTCCAGGTGGGGCAATAATTACTAAATTTATTATGACATGCTCCATTCTCCGAGTTATTGGGTTAAACCTCTGGCCTCGCTTCTCCAAGACGATAGGGCCTGTTTTTACAGTATCATGATTTTGATTCAAGAGCCAGTCTCCTCCTTGTCCAGCGTGTTATTTCTCAGAAGGGAGGGATATTGGGTGACTAAAGGAAATTCTCTCCTCAGGATAAGAAAAGGCAACAGGAAACCTCTGAAAAGGAATGGTGGTAGGTTTTGTAATTGGCCTTCTACTTCTCCGAGAAGAGGATACTCGCCTCTGGTTCCCATTAGGCCACCATGGCTGCAGTGCCTGGGTCAGCGAGGCAGTCTCCTCCTTCACTGCTCGCTTTTCTTCTCCACGTTGCAGCCACAGGAATGTTTCTCAGGAATGAATAGAGGCAAGCTACTCCTCTGCTCAAAACTCTTCCATGGTTTCCCAATGGCTTTAGGGCAAATCCAATTTACAAGGCCACTTTCGACCAAACCTGGGCTATTTTTCTCGGTTTCTACACCCCTGTGCTTTATACCTCAATCTTATGAACTTGAACACATTTTCAGACTTGGCACAAACTGTTCCCTGTGGTGGAGCTTCTTTCTCTGTTAACTCACTCTTCCTCCACCCGCACCCATATGCTGGTCACCTAATGGCTTCCATCCCTCTTTAAGGCCTCACTTAGATGTCCCTTCTACTGAGAAACCTTCTCTCACCCTCCAAGTCTGCAACAAATGCTTTTCTTTGTGTTCTCCTCGAACCCTATGCTTTTCCTATCACTTTTCAGGCTTTAATGTAACTATTAGTTTCCTTGTCTATCTTCCCTAATACTCTATTATATAAGTCCTGTGAGGGTAGGGATCACATCTTATTCAACTTAGCTCACCATTACAGTGTACCTGGACCATGGTCGTTGTTAATAAGTATTAGGTAAAGAATTATGTGTTATATGTATGTATGTATATAGGCACTTTAGCATTTGTTGACTAACATACCAGAACATGCCCCACCCCATACATGTACATCATGTGAAATTCAGCCAGAAAAGCAAATCACATCTTGTTTTGAACCTGAAGAATCAGTCTGCGAGTAAAGGGAATGTAACTTTAACTTTTTCTTCTGAGTCCTGATGTACCACTCCAAAGATTGTGTTTAACTAGAGTTTTGCTGTTGCCACATGTGCTCTGCCATCAGGCTTTTGGCTTAAATTGGGGGTCCTTTTCACTCATTGTCCAAGTCCCATCAACCCCAGGTAGAAGCCAAGGCCATTGGTGTGACGTTGAAGCTTAGCAATTCTTTCAAGTCAGTATACCAGCTGTGATGTTTCTGCAATATGTTTGAAACAGTAATCTGGAATGCAGAATCAAGTTGAGGTCATCCGGAATAGAAGATGCTGGGTGGCCCAAGATCAGGGGTCATTTATATCATTACTGGAGGCCAATAGTACCCGTTGCTCACCTCCTACCCCTCTGGCTCGAATCAACTGAAAACTAGGTACCAAACACAGTTCCACATTTAAGTGTCAGAAAATAACTCTTGAAATTCTCTTTCTCTCTCTGCTAGCATTTTTTCTTTTTCTTTTTTCTTTCTTTTTTTTTTTCAGTTTGTCAAGGTTGACTCCTACTTTCCATCTGGAATTGAATTTACCATCCAGTCACAGGTGGAGAAGGGTGGAGGGGGATAGCCCCCCTGCTTTGTAAGGTACCCAGGGAAGTCCTCACCTATCAGGTCACATCCTCACTTTTCTCTGGACTTGTGAAGACCCGAGGCACTGGAACTTCTCCAGGAACCCTCCGAAGTGGTAGAAGCATTGGCTGGACTCTGTAACAAAGTGCTTTAATTATCATCCATCTTAACAATCTACAGAGAAGTTGAGAGATCTCACTGTTCTCTTCGTTTGTTTTTACAGTTCAGATTGCTATTTCTAGGTCTGGAATGATAAAGTTGTTTTATTAGGACAGCTTATTTAGCTTCTAGTGATTTCTAGGTATACTTTGAAAAGCATTTTTGTGACAGGTGTGAGGTGATTTTTTCTTTGTGGTTTTGATTCAGATTTCTCTAATGGCTGGTGCTTGTTAGATCTTTTTCCTGCACCTGTTGTTCATATGAATATCCTCTTTGGAAAAATATCTATTCAGGTCTTTTGACCATTTTTAAAATTGTTTTTGTTTCATTGCTAATGAGTCTTAGAAGTTCCATCTGTTTGGAGGGAATTTGTCCTCTATTAATTACACATACAGTTTGTAAGTATTTATCTCTTGTTCTGAGGTTGCCTTTTTATTTTGTTGACTCTTTCCTTTGCTGTGCAAAATGTTTTTAGTTTGATGAAGTCCCAGTTGTTTATTTTTGCTTCCATTGCCTATGCCTTTAGGGTCATAGTCATTAAATCATTGCTAAAACCAACATCAAGGAGCTTTCTCCCTATTTTCTTCTACAATTTTTATGAGTTAGGTCTAGCGTTTAAATTTTTAATATATTTTGGGTTGAGTTCTAATTTTATTTTATTTTATATATTTTATTTTATTTAATATATTTTTAGTTGAGTTCTAATTTTATTTTATTTTTGATTTTCTACGCAGATATCCAGTTTTTCAAACACCATTTATGGAAGAGAATATCTTTTCTCCTTCGTTCTAATTTTATTTTATTTTTGATTTTCTACGCAGATATCCAGTTTTTCAAACACCATTTATGGAAGAGAATATCTTTTCTCCTTAGTGACTTTGTCAAAGATTAATTAACCTCATATCAGTTAGGGTGGCTATTGTGAAAAAAAAAACTGTTAACAATTGTTGACAAGAGTGTGGAGAAAAGGGAACCCCTATATGGTTTGAAGGATTGTAAATTGGTGCACATTATGGAAAATACAATGAGAGTCCTCAAAAAACTAGAAGTAGAGCAACCAAATGATTCAATAAACACAGTTCTGAGTATACAGTGTACATGGAGGAACTGAAATCTGAAGCTTGGAGAGATTCCTCATCCAGTGAGGCATTATTCACAATAGCCAGGAAAAGGAGACAACTTAGGTGACCATGCAGGGATGAACAGATCAAGAAAACATCATGTGTGCATGGGTGCATGCATGTGCACATGCATGCACACACATGCACACACACACACGTGTCATGGAGCCTTAAAAATGAAGGAAATCCTGCCATTGGATGAGCTTAGAGGACATTACACTAAATGAAATAAATCAGGCAAAGGAAGACAGATACTGTGTGATCTCACTTACACGTGGAATCTGAAGGATTTGAACTCCCAGAAACAGAGCAAAAAGGTGGTTTCCTGTGGGCTAGGGGTGGGGGAAATGGGATTTTGATCAAAGGGTACAAACTTTCAGTTATAATATGAATAAATTCTGGAAACCAAATATAAAAGAAGATTGCTATAATTAATAGTAATGTATTAGGTACTTTATAGTTGCTGAGAACGTGCATCTGAAGTGTTTGGACCAGACACACACACACACACACACACACACACACACACACACACACACACACACCAAAAAAAGGTGAGGTGTATGTTAATTAGTTTAATTTTGGTAATCAGTTCTCAATGTATATTATATAAAACAATATGTTGTATTCCTTAAATAAATGCATGTTTTGTCAATTATACCACAATAAAGCTGGAGGAAGAAACTCAACACATGTCTACGTGCATGGTCTCCCTCACTTTTAATGCATACTTCACTCTCCACATCCCCCTGCTAAACTATCTGAGCATGTGCTGTCCACATTATGACACTTATGTCAAATATGTTAGAATGTATCTCCTACACAACTGTAATAATACCATTATTACATCTAAAAAATCATCATTTTGAGATATCACCTAACATCCCCTACATATTTGAAATTTCCCAATTGTCTCACCAATGTCAATGATGTCTCTTTTATTTTTGTTTCTCAGTGTCAGGGTTGAACCCAGGGCATCGTGCATGCTTGGCAAGTTCTCTGCCACCGAGCTATGCCCTTATCCCTTTGTCTTTTTTTAATTAATTATTATTATTATTTTTATTTAGCCCTTTGTCTTTTAAATCCAGAAGGCTGGTTTCACTCTGGGTTCAGAGATTGCATTTGTTTTATTATGCCATCTGTGTTGCTTTTAACCTAGAAGAGTTGTCTGATTTATTTTTCTTGAATAGTATTGACTTTTGGGGAGTCTGGATCAGTTGTCTTGTAGAATAAAATGTGATATGGATGGATTTGATTTGTCTGATGGTTTCCTCATGGTGTCATTTAACTTGTCTCTCTATCCCCTGTATTTCTCACGACCATATTTCTTAGACATAGTTGGCCAGAATATTTCGTAGGTGATATGTTGCAACTACCTTCTCAAATGGTCTGAGGAATCTGAAGAATTTGAGATTCTGAAGGAATCTTACAATGATCCCATTTCTCCTGAGCTCCTGTAGGTAGTCTATACTAAGCTAGACCAAATAGGGGAATATAAAGAAATAATAGTCCCTGACACATAGTAGATGCTCTATAAGTGTTTACTGGCTGCTAAATTACATTTAAAAAGAATATAAAAGTCAGATGAATGCTGCAATGGACCTGTGATGTGATTTAACAAACAGCTGCCGTGGTCACTGCCAGGTACTGGAAATGCAGTGATCTGGCAACTCCAGGCTGCTTGGCCTTTGAGGAGTAAATGTCTCATCATTCAAAAGTTGGAAAATAAATTTAGGTGGGAATAAAGAATTTGTATAAGCACCCAACAGTAGGAATTGGAGTCAGGTTCTGGGAGAGTTTGAATGAAGGCCAAATAACTCAAGACATCATAACAGACACTGGCTTTCTAATACATAGAGATTTGGAGGGGTAGCAGTTTGATCCGGGACTGGTGCTTTACAATTTACGTGGGTCTTATTTTGCTTGTTTGTAAGGTGAACAGAACAATGATAGATCACATAGCTCATATCTATTGAGCATTTACCAAATGGCAGATTCAAATCTAGAGTTTCTGAATTCCACATATAAATATAAAGTCTCTAAAAAATATAATGTACATTACATATAATTTAGAAATGTATAATCCCCTTTGAGGGTCATAATGGCTCTGTAAGCCAGTTTCTATCTCCCCTCTACAGATGAGGGTGCGAAGGGGCACAGAGGACAAATGATTTGTCCAAGATTATATAGCTAGTGAATCAAGGACTCAGGGTCAATATCAAGTAGATTTTAGAGATTATATTCTATACACAATATACTACATTGCCCATAAGACTGTTGAGAGGGTTAAATGAAATCTGTTGACTTAATCAGTGTTTGGTTTATAGTAAAACTCAATAAAGCGAGTGCCATTTTATTTCACTTGAAGAAATCCTTAGAGTGGTACTTGCATCCATGTGCTCTGAGGAGTGTGTCACAATTTAAGTGCTAATTTCTGGAAGATTCGTGTGACTCTGTTGAGAAGCATGGGACACAGAAAGAGGGGCCTAACACGAAGACAGATGGAGACTTGTGATAGTCCAGCTGAGCACAAGGAGAGGGCCCAGTGAAGAGAACGACCTGCAGAGAGAAGCTAGGGTTGACGATCAAGCAACAGTACTCAGGGACACCTGAAGTGCACAGATAACTGAGGTTTACCGCGGGCAAAGGGAACATGACACAGTTCCAGAGCACGTATCACAAGTGCCGTTCCTTTCTTCTTTATCTGTCATTTTTTGGGCAACTGCTGTGAGCCAGGTTCTTGTATGTAATTGGTTTTCCTTCTTATAACAATACTGCAAGGTAGGTACTATTGGTATTATTTTTCTGATTGAGGCTCAAAGGTAAGAGACTGGGATGGGTTGGGGGTGGGGGGAAGAGGTTATTTCCAGAGTTCAATTCCAGACCTGTCTGACTTCAGAGCCCATATTGAACCAAGAATTTTGAACTTTAGAATTTCCATGCATTTTCTGAAACTGTAGGCCAAATTTTATGGAGAGATGGACACTTAGCATGGATTCTTAAAAGGAATCTAAGACTCCAAAAGAGTGAGGAATCATCCTCTTAGACTGTCAGGAGGATGGCAGGAATCCAAAGTCCTTTAAGGTTTCTTAAAAATGGCTCTTCCCACTTCCCACGCCCTCATTTCAAATTTGAGCAAACAGAAGCACAGAGAGGGGAAGGATCTGTAGCAGAGGGACTTGGCGTCAGAACCACCACTCGAACCCTGTCCTCTGGACTCCTGAAATACTGCTTTAAAAAAGGACTCTTTTTTTTTTTTTTGTATGTGGTCCGGGGAACTGTACCCAGGACCTTGCCCTATGTGTGCTCTAACGCTGAACTTCATCCCAGCCCTTCATCGTTTATTTTGAGTCAGGGTCTTGCCAAATGGCCCAGGCTGAGCCTCCTACCGCATCCTCCTGAGGAGCTGGGATGACAGGCCTGTGCCACCACCACCACCGCCACCACCACCGGCTGCACTTCAATTTCTGATGCCTCACCGGAGGGCAGCAGAAGCCTGGGGCGGGTTGGGAGGACTGCAGCGCTCTGGACCACCTCTCCAGCCAGGAGTCACTTAGGTACCTCTAGAGGGAGGTGAGTTAACTCTTCTAGGACCAGGTACTAAATTAGTACCCTTTGGTAAATTGCCACTTTGAAGGGTACCATTAGTAAGTGACTGCTCTAATGGGAGCTGCGGTGTAGAAGAGCAACCCGGCTATCCAAGGGCCTGCTTCCTGCCGGGTGTGTAGTTTTCTCCCCAGGTAGAGGAGGCGCTGAATGTGCGGTGGGAAGTCAGGCGCCTTACAGGAGGCTGCCATGGGGGGAAGCAGGGCCAGCTGCTTTCTGCACCAGCCCGGGCTCTGTCTGGATGCAGGAGCGACTTTAATGTAAGTAAGTGCAATCGGGCTTCACGGACCCTCTACTTTTTAACTTCCGTGAAGCCCCACCTTCTTCTCAGCCTGAAACCTCTGCCCCTTGTCTACGTGGTCCCTTTGCACTCCTCTATTTTGCGGTGCTGGGAATTGAGCCCAGGGGGCGCTCTACCACTGAGCTACGTCTCCCGCCCTCCCTTTTTATTTATTTATTTTTGTTTCGAGGCTAGGTCTGGATAAATTTCTGAGGATCGCCTTGAACTTGTGATCCTCCTGCCTCAGCCTCCCACCTGTAATACTGCGATAGAACCCAGGGTCTTGGGCATGCTAAGCAAGTGCTGTACCACTAAGTTACAGCACAAGCCTTTCAGTGCACTCTTCAGGATCATTTTATTCTACCCATCAACTAGCTGGCTTTTAATTGATATTTACCGACTCAATTAATGGGTGAGATTCTACCTGGGTCCAAATCTTTTTTTTTTTTTTTTTTTTTGTAGTGATGGGGCAGCTGAATCTTGGTTCCTCTACTTATAAGCTGTGTGGTTGTTGTTGTTGTTATTATTATCATTGGATCTTTATTTTATTTATTTATTTGTGATGCTGAGAATAGAACCCAGTGCCTCACACATGCTAGGCAACTGCTCTATCACTGAGTTACAAACCCAGCTCAGCTGTTCTTCTAATAAAAAGTCAACCTCTCTGAGCAATAATACATATGGCTACTTGGTAGAAAACAGATGATTTCCATGATGGTCAAGAAAAGCCTTCTTGGGATCTGGGCCCAGAGTTGGTCCCTAGAGGAATGTAGAGGCAGACTGACAGCATTGCTCCAACATGCTCCAGGGGTAAGTGTCCTTAGATCTGATCTTGGGATTAAGCTGGAATTCACTTTTAGGAAGGTGGAGCTCATTCCTCATTCTTTTCCTGCCTCAGCAATGCAGGAGAACTTTGACCTTTTTTGCTGCTTTGACTCGAAAGCCCTCCAACTTTCCCTTCTCCCAGGTAAAATCAAATTTGTGCCAGCATCATTCTTTAGGATTCTTTAGGTTGTATCTAGAGGATATTCCTGCTCAAGGGAATCAAGGGTGCAGGTTTAAGGTTTCTTAAAAATGGCCCTTCCCACTTCAGATAAATTCCTGCTACTTCTCTGTCCAGAAAATGATTATTGTTTCTAGATTAAAGCCTCTGCAGTTTCATACCTGATCGTGGTAAATCTACTAGGAATTAATGCCTGTCTGACATTAGACCAATTGCCTAGAAATCATGACACTCATAAGAAGCAGTCAGCTCTTTATTTGAATGAAAACAAAGCATTCCAGGGCAGATTAAAAAATGTATTATTTTAATTTTTAGTGGAAAAGAATTCTTTAAAGAGAATTGTCAAGGATCAAAACTGGTTGATAAATCACATGTGTAACTATGTAATTAAACATCTCCATTCCGAGACCTGCAATTAGAGTTCTTCGTCTACTTACCCATAATGATTCATTCTTGGTAATATGCTAAGGAAGAAGGGAGTCAGGGAGAGAAATTTAATTGGAACTTTTTCATAATTTGGATCAAGAGGCTATGGAAATATGTCTAGGGCTATGGGGACAGGGGTTCTAGTTGTCCTGACTCTATTTCCTAACTGTGGGGCTTTAGCCAAATTGTTAAACCTAGGTGAGCCTTTGTTTCCCCAGTGAGAAAACAAAATAATAATGCCTACTTCCGAGTTTTATTATGAAGCCCTAATGAAAGGCTGGGTGTGGTCGTGCTTTGTAAATTTTAAAGCATATGCTTTGGAGTGCGGGGCTCTCTTTTTCCTCATAGCAGGCCAGGCCCTCTGTCGGTGGAAGGAGGAAAAGGCTTTCATGTACAATGTCAGCCTTAGTGAGGTGGGAAAGGACACCAACCAGAGCCAGGGTGCTTCATTGCCTGTGTGTGGGATTGACGGGAAGTGCTGCTTATGAGAACCAGGGATAGATTGTTAAGAGAAATGCTGTGTGCTCCCAGGGTTGGGACTTGGTTGTGCCTTCCCCATTGCGGAGGGTCCCTGCAAGTACCTCAGGGGCTGAAGCATTAACTTTGCTGGATTCATATTTAAAGAGAAACTGCCCATTGGGAGATTATGGGGGATTGTGACCAAAACATTGGGGATTTATGGGGCTCATCTGGAAGTCTCCATGTGGGACCCTAGGATAAGAGTTGGGGGCTCGAGTTCAAATGAGTGTCAGGGGTAGAGAGTCCTTAAGATAATCAGTGTCCTCAAAGTGTGGTTGATTGCAGCATCAGCATCACCAAGGGAACTTGTGAGAAATTCATCCTTGGCTCCATCCTAAGAATCTGCCGAATCAGAATTTCAGGCTAAAGTTTGATTGTCTATGTAACAAGACCTCCAGGTGACTTTGATACACTCTAAAGTTTGAGAAACACTGCTCTCAGCCTCGTTTTGTAAATTCTTTTTTTTTTTAAAGGCAAAAGGGGTAGGTGGACACAATATCTTTTTCATTTTTATGTGGTGCTGAGGATCGAACCCAGTGCCTCATGCTTGCTAGGCGAGCACTCTACCACTGAGTCCCAGCCCCAGACCCACATTTTGTAAATTCTTATAAAAATTTGAGCCTAGTGCCCAATATCTAGTGAATAGTGCATACATGGTAGTGGTTGTTCTAGAACCCAAATTGGACCCTCTGGCTGAGACTTTTGCAGTGTTCCTTAGCAATCCCAGTAGCACGATGTGCCAGTTCTTCTGTGGTGACAGCAATATGTAAGTGCAGTTGCTGGGCCATCTTTGAAGAGGAGGGTGACATGGCCAGTTGGTGACAGAGACTCAAGGTAGCGCTTAGGTAATAGGTGGACTCAGCCCTTGGTCCTGTTTTTATTAGAACATTATACTTTCACATAGCAGTTGGGTTCATTTTGACAAAATCAAACAGGCATGATCTTCCTTTTGCTTATTTATTTATTTTTGATTGGTACTTTCTACATATACATAGAGGTGAAATTTCCTGTGGTATAGTTACATATGCAAATAGCATGATTGTGTTTGATTCACTTCATATTTCCTCCACTTTTCTGTTCTTCCTCTCTCTCAGTCTCCTGTTTCTACCCCACTGATCTTCCCTGTATATCTCTGATATCCGATACCTCCCTTCCACCCCTTCACCACCTCCTTTGCCTTATTTTGTTCTAGTTCCACCTATGAGAGAAAACATTTGACCCTTGATTTTCTGAGCCTGACTTATTTCACTTAGCCTAATGTTCTCCATTTCCATCCATTTACCAGCAAATGCTATAATCGCATTCTTCTTTATGGCTGAGTAAAACTCCATTGTGTATATATACCATCGTTTTTTTTGATCCATTCACCTATTGATGAGCATCTGGGCTAATTCTAAAATTTGGCAATTGTGAATTGTGCTGCTATAAACATAGAAGTGGCTGCATCACTAAAATAGGCTGATTTTAGTTCTTTTGGATAAATACTAAGGAATGAGTCATATTGTGGTTCCATTCTGAGTTTTTGAGGAATCTCCATGCTGCTTTCCAGAGTGGTTGTACTAATTTGTAGAATGAGTGTAAGCTTTCCCTCCACATCCTCACCAGCATGTATTATTATTTGTGATCTCCATAATTGTCATTCTGGCTGGAGTGAGATGAAATCGAAGTGTAGTTTTGATTTGTATTTACTTGATTACTAGGGATGCTGAGCATATTTTTGTATGTTTCTTACCATTTGTATTTCTTCCTTTTTAAAAATATTTATTTTTTAGGTGTAGTTGGACCCAATACCTTTAATTGATTGACTGATTAATTATTTGTATGTGGTGCTGAGGATCAAACCCAAGTCCTCCACGTGCTAGGGGAGTGTTCTACTGCTGAGCCACAACCCCAGCCCCATGTATTTCTTCTTTTGAAAACTTTCTGTTTAGTTCTTTTGCTCATTTATTGATCAAGTTATTATTATTATTTTTCTTTTTTTTTGGTGTTAAGTTTTTTTGAGTTCTTTATATACTCTGGATATGAATTCCCTATTGGAGGAATAGCTGGCAGAGACTTTCTCCCATTCTGTAGGTTCTCTCTTCACACTCTTAATCATTTCCTTTGCTGGCAGAAGCTTTTTAATTTGATAACATCTTGGTTTTATTTCTTGAGCTTTAGAGGTCTAGTTGAGGAAGTTGGTGCCTGCACCTACACAACCGAGTGTTGTTGGTCCCATTTTGTGTCATACAGAGAAAGAAGACTGTTCTCCTGAGGGACAAGAGAGATATTCCAAAGAAGAGTAATTAGTTGCAATTATTATATTATCTCTTTTGACCATAACAACCAGCAGAATCCGGTATAAACTTGGCACACTCTCCTCTGATTCAGTTCCTCCATCTGTAAAATTAAAATAATGTGATTTCCTCATTGATTAATTGACACAGAGAGGATAATTATAAGGTAAGAACCTCAAAAGACTCTTTCCTCTATTAAAATTTAGTTTCATTTAATTTTGTGATTATAAATGGAATATATGGCTATACCTCTGTAGAACTTTAGAAAAGTAAAAAAAAAAAATAAGAAAGTTTAAAAATCATCCTAATTCTACAACTCAGAGAAAACCATTGTTGGTGTTTTGGTGAATTTCCTTCTCACCTGGAATTTTAATAAAAACAGTATCAAATCAAAAGATATTATGAAGGAAAGCCTTTATGTATTGGGTGTCTACCATGTGAAAGACAGTGTGCTAATTGCTGAAGATAAATTAAGTCAGTTAATGCTGAAATATTTCTGGAAGGGTTTTGACCTTGACTGCATATTAGAATCAACTGGAGCAGCAGCAGCAGAGTGTGTGTGTGTGTGTGTGTGTGTGTGTATGTGTGTGTGTGTGTGTATGTGTATATATACGTGTGCGTGCTTCCTGGGGGTATGGCCCATGCCTCAGACTAATTATACCAAAATTTATGGAGCTGGGACCAAGGCATCATTTCTTTTAGAGATTGTCTAGATTTACAAAATCAAGGCTAAAAATCTGTTATGGACCAGTGGTTCTCAAACTTTAGTTTGCATCAGTATCATCAGGGGCTCTTGTGAAGGTGCATGTGGCCTGTCCCCTCCATTTTCATCCATAGGTCTGCAGGAGGCGTGAGGATCTTGCATTTCTATCAGATTTCTAGGTAATGTGTGTGCTGCTGGTTCAGACACCACTTTGAGACTCTCTGAGGAGGATTATATAGACATTATTTTACAGATGAGGAAAAAAAATGAGACTCATATTAAATAACTTGCCCAAGGTATACAGCTAAAGATTTCTAGAGCCAGAACAGCACCTGAGCTGGTACAATGCCTAAATTTTTCACCTCTCAATTTCCCTCTTCCCATCAGGATCACTTAGCTCATGTCCACTAATTTAAAATAAGTTTTATCTGTGGTAATATAAACTTTTTAAGCCTCCCAGTCTCTCTGTCCTTTGTGGGGGGGCAGTCAATTAACCCCAGTTAATCTGAGATATACCCCCAGCCACTGAGATACACCCCCAGCCCTTTTATATTTATTTTGAGACAGGGTCTCCCTAAGTTGTCAAGGCTGGTCTGGAACTTGGGATCGCTCTGCTTCAGTTTCCCAAGTCACTGGGATTAGTGGTGTGTGCCACATCTCCAGGCAATCTCCACAATTTCAAGTGGTGGTTAAGAAAATAGCTCCCTAGCTAAGCTAGGGAACAAAATAGTAATCAGAAGCCCAGGGTAATATTTTACAAGGTTTAACCACTCTTCAAAAGTGACCAGTAGTGGGCAACTCAGGGAAAAGTTCATCTCATCTATGAAAACTTCACAGAATCGCTGAGGGAATTCCCCTTAGCTTTTCTCCAGACTTCTGAAGACTTCCAGCAAGCCGTCCACTGAGTTACAGAGTTAGGGTTGCTGTCCTCTCGCCTGCTCTTCCTGCCTATTGGGCTTTGTGGGTTCCCCTGAGACAGGGTAGGTAGGGCTTTGCCTCAGTTGCAGCTGCTGTCAAGCACACTCTGAGTGGTTTTCAGTCTGTGGTTTTCATCATATTATGACAGTTTAAACCCAGATTGACATACATATCTGGAGTAAATTAGATAATTGCACATACTTTCCAAACTGATTCAAAAATCACATGGGAGCTGTGGAGCTGGCGTGGTTGCTGTTGGTGACAGTAGAGGGGAGGATGGGCTTGTATTTCACTGCCTCTCTTTCCAGGGGAGGGCTTCCGGAAACTGACTTGCTGGCTACAATCTGGGGACAGACTGCAGAGGACATCATGTGGGCATCAATATCAATATCCTAATATCCTGGGTGTTTTTTTTTTTTTTTTTTTTTTTGCAGTACTGGAGATCAAACCCAGAGGCCTCCTGCATGCCAGGCCAGTGCTCTACCACTGAGCCACACCCCCAGCCCCAATATCCTGGTCTTTTGAGCCTCACTGAGCAGTGTGACTGTGGCCAAAGGACTTCACCTTTCTGAGATTATTTCCTGATCTGTAAAATGACTATAATGACATCCTGCCTTTTAGAGTTGTTATGGGAATCATTTAATCACTCTGCTGTCCACCCAGCAGACAGCACGTGCTCAGTGCTTCACTAATTTTATTATGGTCTTCATTACTAGAGATAAGCCAAAGCTAGGGAAAGAAGTGGAGGATTTTGGCTAAGGTATTCTCTTTAAAGTCATCTTCATTGCAAATACTTATCGAGAATTTACCACACCAGGCATTATTTTGAGCACTTCACATGCATTAACTTATTTATTTTTCAAAACAACCATGCAAATAGGTTCGTCCCCCCTCCCCCATTTTAAGTTTGAGGAAACTGAGATATAGAGAGGCTAAGTCATTTGCCAGGTTTTTAAATTTTTTTCTTTAAATATTTCGTGGTGCTGGGGATAAAACCCAGGGTGTTCTACATGTGAGGCAAGCACTCTACCCACTGAGCTATATCCCTAGCCCAGAGTTTTTTATTTTTTGCAGTGCTGAGGATCCAACTCAGGGCTTTGAATATGTTAGGCAACTGTTCCATCACTGAGTTAAGCCCCCAGCCCCAATCTGACAGCTTTTAAAGGACAATCTTGGGAGACATAAGCATGAAAAGCACCCTGGAGAGAACAATGCAACTCGGTTACAGGGATGGAGACAAAAATGTGTAAGGAGAACATGACCAACATCTGACCTGCTCCCCAGAATTATAAGGAAGGGAGGAGTCAAAACCCAGGGTGAAAGGGAATGGGGAACTTGTTTTTGTTGACTGTGACCATCAGGCTGGGGAGCCCACGTTGCAGCCTGCAGGAGCTGCTGCTTTGGACTCCCAATTGTTTCCCAGGTTATTGATCCTGAAGGCTTACAGCTGAGAAGGATGCACACAGGTGGAGTCATTGGGAAGCTCTGTTTCTGCTGCCCCTCCGTGGCTCTGGCCTCAACAGAGGACACTGTTAGAACTGTTTCATTATTAAATTCAGTTCATTGATCTGGTACTTTAAAATCAGGATCATTTTGAGGGGATAAGGCCAAACCAGAAAGACTGAAAAGCAAGCCTATGCATAAATGTTCTTACCTTGTTTAGAAAACATACTGTCAGCATGGTTTATTACTGGACTAATTTGGTAAAACCTACAGTAGCAAACAGGTCCTATGCTTATGAGGAATAGGGCTAGTATCAAAAGACCAGCCAAATACCAGCCATGTGACTATGGCACGTCATTTGACCTTTTGGATCTTGGTTCCTTCATCAATAATAAGAACAAAAATTGTTAATTTGTTTATTTAATAAGATTTACAGGAATACTCTGTATGATCATCCAAGGAAAAGATGTTTGCTTACCATAAAGCACATATGTTAATGAATATAGTTATTTTATAACATTTGCTTATTAGGACCTGTCAGTGGCTCATATGTACTGTATACCTTTTAGATGTCATTGTGCTTGGTGCTGTTGAGGCCTCTGCAGTAAAGGTCCAGGCTCAGCCTCAGAACACTGGCTGTGCAGTTGGGGAAGTGATGCGTTCACATAAACATAGCATCACCTCACCTGAGATGTGCAGGGGCAGATTTGTGGACATCGCTGTGGGTTCAGGTGGTCTGGGACAGCTCTCTGGGCAGAGATGTGGATCTGGGCCATGTGGAGTGGTGCACACCTGAGGTCAGGGGAGCCTTGTGTGGTAGTGACCAGAGGTGGTTGCAGTGGGGCTGAAGGTGTCAGAGGTAAGGGAGATAGCCCGGCTGGGATCTCATCCAACCATGTACTTCCTACAGAAAGTCAGACATATCAGACTTTCACTTTGGAGGCTATTCATAGCAAATAATGTTAATGATAATTGCAAATTAATGAGCAATTAATATTATCAGTCTTAGGGCTGAAGCTTTTAGTAAATTTCACCATTGCCTCATTTAGGAAACTGACAACCTGGTGATGTAGCAGCATTATCTCCATCTTGTGGGTGCAGAAACAGTTTGTTGTGAGCCCCTGGCTGATCAGAACCAGGAGTCAAATGTAGGTTTACCTGGCCCCAACCCACTGTCTAACCCACTGACTTTTGTTATCATGCCTCATCTGTTTTTTTTTTTTTTAAGTGTTCTCTGCATTCATTTCTTTCTGAGGGGTTGTGGTAAAGATCATTTCATTTGGCTTCCAAGGCCCCGTACAGGTACTACCTCTTTCATGAAATCTTCCCTTTATCCTGAGTAGGCAGTTTTTCTTAGTAAGGATGTCAAGAAATAAGCCTTCTTAGTTTGTACTTGCCCAGCAATACACCACACTTCATTTTGTGTTATTTGAGTACAACAGGGTCTTCTCCATCAGTCTGATCCTCAGCCATGTATCCAGGTAAGCATCTCTGTCCAGCAAAGATTTGCTAATAACTGTATTCCAGGGCAGGATCAGGAGTTCTCAAACTCCATAACTTTCAAGGCAAATCTTGTGTAAAACATACATAAGAATCTCATGTAATTTATTGGGTTCTCTTTCCATCAGGTAAAAAAAAAAAAAAAAAAAAAAGAATAAGGCAGGGAAAATAGGAAAGAAAGAAAGAAAGAAAGAAAGAAAAGAAAGACCTCAGTTTTTATAATTGTTCTGCCAAAATGGTCCTGAAGAGGCAGGTGACGATAAATTCAGTGGTGTGGAGCTTCACGTGGGTCTGGTTTGCCGAGCGCTGCTCTCCTTGCCCTTTAATCAGATAATAGAAGTGACTGAAAGAGTGAAGGATTGGGGCCAATAGTTATGCGGGGTCCATTCTTCCCATTGATGTAAGGGATTTATGGAGGTAAGTCCCATTAATGTTAATGGAAGTTACATGTGTAATTCCCCCTTTTTCATCACTGAGAGAATAGAGCTTTCTATTCCTTGGGTAATTATGGTACTGGCACTGTTAAGTTTTTTCAGTTAACTTTTTCACCTGCCTTTCCTGCTTGGACTCTTAAGAAAGGAACTGAATTCTTCCGTTCTAAAAGGAAAATTGCCAAAATATCTGAAAGGTGAAACAAATGTAACCAGATCCACTTGGTGAAGGGGGGAAAAAAGGCAAGAAAACACTAGGGCAGGAAGCTCAGGGTGCGCCTGCTAATTTTCAGATCCCAGGAAGCACGTCGTGGTCTGGATTTTCTAACAATGCAGGGCTTTTCACTGGCAGCCCATTTCCTCAGGTATTTGAAGTGAGAGGAAAATAAGTCCCTGAACATTTGGCCAAATTCATTTCAGCGTGTCCGGTTTAAGTAGCAAGGCCTTGGTCTCTGCAGAACCTAATCGGGAATTAATCTCGGTCTCTGCCTTAAGAGAAATACTTTGGTATCTGAGATTTGGCTGACTTACCATCCTGTTAGAAATGTAGGTACTTGGGGTATTCTCTGTCATGCCAGGCACTTTGCTTAGAGTGTTCAGCAGGTCCAGTGTTCCTTAGGATAGAGCAGTGCCCATCCCCCAGCCGGACATGGGAAAGCCAGAATCCTAGTCTTGCTATGGAGATAGGTCGGTTTTTTAAAACAGGGACCAAGGCTTGATTCCCCTCATGATGTTATTTTACGCCATTTTTTAAAAAATCAATTACTTTTGTAATTGGCACAGGGACATTTTCAGGTTTTGTGTCAACCATCAAATCTCATGTTGCCATGGACTCCAGGGTCCCCTAATTCAGCCAGCAGGGAGCTTCCTTCTAGCACTTAGTTTGGAATGAGGTTGAGTAAGTAATTTCAGCCACCCGCCCAGGGTGGCTCTTCTCTCTTTGGACAGCTCTGCGTTAGAAAGTTCTTACTCCTAGTGAGATAAACTACATCTTGCTCGTGTTTTCCTTTTCCTCTGGGACCCTCTTCTATCCTGTCACCCACTGGCCCCTGCTCTGCCCTCTTGGGTCCCTCTTTCACTTGAGAATTCTTCACTGATTTCTCAGAATTAAACACAAGACAATTCAGGGCCTGCCCTCCCCCTCCTAGATACCTGCTACTTTGCTTCTCTGGGTCAGGGCTGTGGCTCTTCACTCTCCAGATGTTCTCTTGTCTCTTGATGTTGAACCTAATTTCTCCAACTTGCCTCATTTCCTGAGGCTTGCAACAGAAGAACTTGTAGCCACCACTTTGTCTTTTAAGTCTTCACACCCACATGACTATGTAACTGCCCGTCCCTGAAGCCCCCATTTGGATGAAATAATCAAAGCTTGGAGAACACTCAGATATACATATCATGTGACTACCTTCCCCAAAACAGCCTAGTGCAGTAAAAAGAAAATCAACGGAGACATAGGAGACCTAGAGTTTAGCCTTTTCTCAGCTGTCGAAGCTCCCTATTTCAACTCTTGTCTCTTCTATCCATTTAGTTATTACATTATGTCACTTTAAATCCTCCTGCTTAGCCTAAAATCCAAAATCTTTCCTGAGGCCGAAAAGGTCCTCTGTGATCCTCTCTACCCCACCCTCAATTTTTACCTTTTTTTCTGCTAAGGCTTGGATTTGGTTTGTCCCCTCAAAGATTCATATATTGGAAGCTTGGTCCCCATTGTGGAGTTATCTACTTCAAGTTCTGGCTTTTTTTTTTTTTTTTTGTAAAGGGTCATATAGAAAAGATGGTGGGCTTTGGGGCCTACTGTCTCTGTTATAGCCATTCAAGAAAGCCATCATGGTGTGAAAGTAGATATAGGCAATGCATAAAGAAATGAGTATAGCAGTGTTCCAATAAAGCTTTATTCATAAAAGCAGGTGGGGGGCCGGGGATAGAGCTCAGTGGTAAAGCATTTGTTTCTCACATGCATGGCCCTGGGTTCAATCCCTAGCACCATAAATACAAAACAGGTGGTGTTGGCCTGATGGTCATGGTTGGGCTCTGACCTCTGTGTGTCTGGTGGTTTACATGCATGTACTCTTTATGACAGTCTGATAGACAGTTATTTATCCATTTTATGAGAGACTGAAAGTACCTTGTCTGGAGCCACTTGGCTTTGTAAAGAAAGAACTAGACTTCTAAACCAGACTTCAAAGGTTAGAGCAAGGAAGGATCAATAAAATTGAATTCAACAAATACTCATTCAGCATTTGCTATATGATTATGGTAGTGATAGACACTTGGAATGACTAGCACCTTTAGATCTCAGTTGTCTCTAGTAAGTAAGAGTTTAAAATAATTTAGGGAGGCATCAAGGTGTGGTTAAAAATATTGTGAGTTTTTATGACCCAGATATGGTGCAAATCTTAATCTCACTATTTTGTGAATTGGGGAAGTTACCTTAGTTCTAGCCTTAGTATCCTGAGACCCAAAACAAACAACGTGACATGGATTGATGCTAGGCCTCCATTAAATAATTTTTAAATGAGATTTTATATTCAAAGGGAAGTACTCATATTCAGGGTGGACTTTGGTGGGCTTGCTCAGTGGTTTTTACAGGTTGTGGACATTTAGAAAAAAAAAAAAATGCCGCTGAACAAGTTCAGTTTATAGGAAAGGAGTTTCTGACCAAATCAGGACTGCTGATACTTCGGGCTTGTCTTTAGTCTTTGATTACATTACAGAGACCGCATCTTGATATCGGAATCTCTTATTCCCTAGGTGAGGCCATTTCACATTGCAGGCCCCTAGAGGCAGAAAACCTTATCTTCTGTGCCTCTCTAGTCCTGAGGCTACTTGCTTCACACCACGTGAAGCACCTTTCTGTGTCCTCCGTGTCCTCCGGAAGGGCCTCCCAACTCTCTGCCCTTATCTGCATCTCTTGTGCTAACAGGGGCGGGGGGGGGGGTGGTGGTGTTCAAAAATCAGCGAGGAGATTAAAGTATAAGCTGGGTCATGGTTGAAAATCTGGCATTTGGTACCCTTTCAGTATTCCAGAACCTTATCTTTCTGCTTTTATTAGGTGAAAGGCAAGCTCCTTTGACCCAAGAAGTTGATCATTGAACTCTGTCAAAAACTTCAAAATCTCACCATTGTCCATCAGGCACCTCATTAGCATAATGTGCCACCCAAGGTGTAAATGTATGTTCTCTAAATTGGCACATAGCATAGATGGTACTTGGCCATGTGCTGAGAAGGAAGGTTATTTGTTTGACAGGTGATCGAGTGAATGAAAAGTTTTCTGCAACAATTACTATTCTTTTCTTTTCACCTTTTCTTCCAGAAACTGGGAGTTGTCATACAAATTTAAAAGAAGTCATTGAGTTGGATGCTACACTTCAACCAAATGAGACCATGCATTCCAGAAGTCCTTCTGGGTGGGACAGGATGGGGATCTGATTTTCATAAGCATGTCAGTTTGGTCAATTAGGATAGAAAAAAAACAAATGTCACAACTAGCCAAGTTCAGCTCTCAGAGAACCAGATTATGAGCTGAAGTCATAAAATGGAGAATCTGAGAATCCAAATTTCCCTTTGCCCCACTCTGGGGCTTCCTATCCTCTCTTTGTGTATGTGTGTGTGTGTGTGTGTGTGTGTGTGTGTGTGTGTGTGCGCGCGCGCGTGCGTACAGCTTGGGTGTTTGTAGAACTTACTTCACTGGTATTAAAGCTTTGTGCGATTTCTCTAGGATCTCCATGATGATGTTCCTCTTTTTTAATTCCTGAAATTAAAATGTGTTGGAATGCGTGGCTGCCTTTCACTCCCTCCTCAATGGACCCTTTAGTTCTTCACACCAAGGTGTCCTTCTTCAGGGTGCCAGGTCAGGCTACCAAAACAGCTTCTAGGAGGGGATTAGGACCAATTAACATCTTTGTACACAAAAGCCACTGGCAGCTGAACAGGCAGCCTGGTGGCGGCTCCGGAGCTGCATTTTAAATAGGGGCCTTCTGTACTCGGGTTCAAGTAGGAAGAGGTGGAGAAAGTTTTTATTTATAATTGAAAACGCTGTTTTTGGATAAAGTCGAATGAAAGAAAAGCAGTGTTCAGAAGGATCTAACAAATACCATTTGGATGTTGGTCTAGATTGTCTGCAGTTCCATCGAGGAGGATGCACTCACAATATAGGCTCCTGGGCACACACTGAGATGTGGTGACGCTACTGCTCCCTGTGACAATTTTGTCTTTACACTTCTCTTGTTCCCGCTTAAATTAAAAAAAAAAAAAAAAAAAAGTTCAGCTGGATCCAAAGGCACAAAAAGGAGCTGCTCCAAAGATATAGGGTCTTAAAAGCTGGTAGCCTTTTCAGAAGAAATCTATCATATGGATACCTGTATCATAAAATCTTTGTTTGGGGCTAAATAAACTGGAGTCATTGTGCAAAGTTTGTTTGCTTTTAACCCTTCAGTTTGAGAGAGGTCGAGGTATTTTTGTTTTCCTTTTAAGCACAGTAACCATTTTTTTTCTTTTCTTTCTTTTTTTTTTTTTTTGATAGCAGCACTCTTATCTTTCTATGTTCAAGAAGACTGGAATCAATAAAGATATTAAAGTAAAAACAAAAGAGATTTTTGTGAACTAAGTCATTGGGCAGAGTCTTAAAAAGAGATCTGGGTGGAATCTCTGTAGACGACTGATGTTAAAGGTGTAATGGGACCTGTTTCTACACGTGTGGACGTGGGTGACGAGTTTCCAAATACATTTTAAAGCTCAAGGGACAAAGTCGGAGTGTTTTTAAATCCACTTAGCGAAGCACCTTCTGGGCTCCCTCTGTTGCAAGGCATGTAGCTTTCTCTATGAATGGAAGTACTAGAAACTAAAATGCTGCTTTCAGAATCTTGTCTAAAAGAAGACAGTGGGAACCCATGAGAAAAAAAAGAGACCTGAAAAGAGAAATCAATGAATATATGGGAGTCCAGATGAACGATGGATCCCAAACTTACTGAATCCGGGTGGCACGTTTGAGGAAAAGTGGGACCACCTGATATTCTTGTCCCCGTCCTGTTATATATTTTGGTTTTATGGAAGGAAACGATGAAGAGAATAGTATGCATTTCTCTTTCAATGGCTTGAATGGAAAATGTTTTTAAAAAGTCAGCCTCCTGGTCCCTAATCTAAATTATGGTCATTTTCAGTTTCCTGGGTTTTATACATAACTCTAGATTCTTCTTAGTGTGATATTTTCGAAGCAAACCTTAATACAGTCTCAATGTGTGGTTTGCCCCCTGGGTTTTAGTTTCAGATACTGTATTGTGAGTCCTCAGACATGTTGAGTCCCCCTAATGTTAAATGGTAATTGCCAGAAGTATAGGTGGGGATGGAAACATTGTTATATTTTGTTCATTTTTCACACTTCAACAGTTATGCCTTTTTCTCTCTTGCTGTATGCTTATTAGGGTATGAAATGCAGGTGTGTGGGAAATGGCTAGCGGACATTGACAGGTTATTTTGTTGGTCACTGCCTAATTAGTAGCATAGTGGATGCACCCTGCTAAGCTTTAGTGCGGGGCAGCAGAGCTGGTCTGTTCTAATTTCCTCACGGCTTTGATATTCGCCAAGAGATTGACGGTTTACACAAAAAGCCAAGGCCCGAAGGAGGCCTGTGGAAACAATGAGCCTTCTTGCTTGTAGACACCACAGATGTGAGAGAAAGCTGGCTAAAAACAATCGGCTGACACTGTCTAATTGTCTCTGATGTCAGCGTCATTAATATTTTCCCATGTAAAACGGAGAAGGCCAAGGTTGTATCCTCCCTTTATTTTCAGGCACATGATTATGTAACTTACCGAGACTAAGTGTTAATTGTATTTGAGCAATAAAGAAACTGACGCTACCTTGGGTTTAATGAATATGTGCTTAATTAATTTTGACAGCTTTTATCTTTATTACCTTTGGAGTAAACCTGATCAGAATTAATAACATTTCTTTTTCCAGTAATTAAAATCGCAACTCACACTGAAGGATAACATATACTTACGTTTCTTTCTGAGTGCAAACCAGAGAAATGAGGATGGAACTTGGCTTATCTTCGGGAAGCTTCTTAGGAGTGTGTTAAGCAATGATCAGAACAATTGCTTTGGGATGTCGGCTGAGCTTTTCAATTAGACTGACCCAAGTATTCTAAGGAGATGTGCAGTCATAGTCTGGAGGCACAGAATTACAAGCTACCCCTGTGAAACTCCAAACCTATTTTTATCTACGAAATGGTTTTAAAGATTTTCTCCTGAGGAGGGGAAAACTGGGGAAGGTGAAACCCTAGGAAGAACTAACAGATTGTACTGAATTTCAACATTTATTTTTGCAGGGTAAGACCTGTGGTTTCCTGTGGTGCTGATAATACTTCAATCCAAACTGAAGTCTATGCTTTGCCATTGTAATCAGCAAGTATTATCATACAGTTTGCACCGTGTGGCAACATCTGTGACACCAAAATAAATCAAGGCAGAAACTGTCATTTATGCTCCTTTTGATATTTCTTAGGTCTTTTGGGGGCAGTACATTTTTTTTCCATCTGAGCAGTGCAGAGCCCCAGAGTAGCAGCAGAGGGGCAGAGTGTGCCAGGGAGAGAGATTCTGTGATTTGTTTTGTGACATTTGTGATTTGATGTGTCTGGGAAGCTCTTGAATTGGGGAAGACCATATATCCTGAGTTCCACATTTAGTTCAAATATATCAAATTTGGGATGGGGTGTAGCTCAGTGAGAGTGAAAGCTTAGTGTGCACCTCAAAATATATATGTATATAATTTATTCTAAAAACTAATTGTATATATATTGTATATAATTTATTCTAAAAACACCTGCAGAGTGCAGGGCCATGAAGGGCCAGTACAGGTGGGCCCAAGCAAGTTCACCGTGTTTGACAGAGGATGAGCTAGGACAGCCTGGTATCATGAAGGGCACAGTCTTTGGGTCCAGGTAGAACAGAGTTTGGATTCATCCTTAGATGCTGGCTAGCTGAGAGACTGGGCATTGCCTCTTCAAGCCTCATTTTTTTTTTTTTAATTTAAAGGGAAGAATAATAATACTTTGCAGGGCTGGTCAGTAAAGGTGATTGTGAATGCTCAGCACAGATGGCCTTTAGTGGCTGTCCTACAAATGGTGGCCTCCATGACCCTTACAATGGTAGCTCCTGCACTCCAGGGCACCTGTGCTTGGGCTCTGCTGCCTCTGTTTTCTAAGTGTATATTCTTGAACAGACCACTAAACCTGTCTGGGCTTCCACATATGTAATATGGAGATGATAATAGTATATACTCATAGTGTTTTGAGGAACAAGTGAACCGACAATAGCAATACTAACACGAATACACATAATAATGTCTATTGACATTTAGTGAAGGGAAACTCAGTACCAGATGCCATGCTAAATTTTTTACGTACATTATCTCATTTCATGCAGATTGCACAGAATCTTCAACACAAACATTAGTTAGTGTTGAATTTATTGTGAAACTTTCAGAGTTGTTGAATTTCAGCTCAGCCAGATTCTTTACTTATCACTATTTGGGGACCCTAGTAAAACAGTTCCTCAACCCAGCTTTTCATTTCTAGGAGGTTAAGAAAGTATTACCCATGAGCCCTGACCCTCTTTTTTAAACCATGTAGCCTCAGTCCCTCCCTTTTCTGCCCCTCATTTTTCCTAAAATTTGTTCTCTAAAGTCAGCAACAGGGTGATGCTTACCCTGAATAAGTCTGCTCTTCTCCAGAAAATGATAATTTATGTATCTTGATTTATTCCAGTATATGAGCTATCTGCATGCAGCTTTTCTCTCAATGACCTGGACCAGCTGGGTACTGTGCCTGGTGATTGGCAGATCCTTATGCACTGGGTGCAGCCAGATGGGCCTAGAGAATGCCCTCTTCGACCCTTTGTGTTTCTTGGTTTAATTTGCCCCCAAAGGGGATAAAGTTTCACAATTTTTAAATACTGTACCTACATTTGTGTGGATTGGTTTATTTTAAAGACAAAAGATATTTTATTCCTACAGGTTTATCCAACTTTTTCATTTGATGAAAATTCTGGACATACGGTGTGGGAGAGTGGTGAGCTAGGAAACATCATCCTTCATTTACCAGAATCTGTTCAGCTAACATGTCACATATCCTCATACCAGCTCATTTAGCTGATGGCTTCAAATCAGGTCAGGAAACACTTCCTAAACATCAGTTATTTGCAAGCTATGGTGTTGGACATGGAGAATACAAAGCTGAATGTGGGAAATATTTATAGAGATTACATGTACAGGTTTTGGGATCACACCTGTGATCAGCCTTTATCTGTCTCCTATTGGCTTAGAGAACCTACCTGCTTCAAAACATTTCTCCCATTTTGAAGGAAGGGGTTGAGAATACCAACCTCGTGATTGTTTGGGGAGTTAAATGAGATGCTGTATGTAAAGCAGTGATCACACAAATCATAGTCCCTAATAAAATAGCCTTGGCTGGGGGTGCAGCATGGGAGGCCCCAGGTTCAATCCATAGCGTTTTGAAGGAAAAAAAAAAAAGATATTGTCTGCTTTAACTGGAGGGGCAGACACGGAAAAGAGATCACTTTTGTGTCATGTGGTAAGTGCCCTGGGCTTATCCTGGGGGTGGTGGGGAGGAGGAGGAAGTCTTCCTACAGACCCTGGTATTTGACCTCCATCCTGATAGATAGGCAGAGTCCTTCAGGTAGAGTGGGGCCAGGTCTCTGTCCTCCCAGTGGAACAGAAAGAAAGCGTGTCTTACGCCAGAAACTGCAAGAAACTCAGTGCTCTCCAAGCCACAAGCCCTGAGGCAGAGCTGGCCTGGTAGCAGAGGCCCCTGGGAGGTGGATGGCAATCTCCAGGCTGCCTCCTGGTTTTTCTCCCCCCAGGCCAACCTAGCAGGTTCCAGCTCCCTCTGGAAGGAGATGGCCTCCAAAGAATGCCAGCCTTTAATTTGTTTACTTTCTGTTTTGAAAGGAAAGGTCACGTCTGTTATTTAAGGAAAAATAAAGTGTGTATTTCCAGATCTTTTTTTTTTTGACTGTGCGACCTCAGGCTGATTTTTTAACCGGAGTCTCAGATTCCTCATCTACAATATTTAACATTTTAATGATACAGGCTGGGGTTGCAACTCAGGGGCAGAGCACTTGCCTAGCATGCACAGGGCCCCGGTTTCACCACCAGATTTGGAAAAAAATAGAAAAAAACTTGAAAAAGATATTAATACTATTTAGCTCATCTGGATTGCTTCAGGATTAAGTGATAAAATCCAAGTAAAGTGTTTGGACCAGTCCCTGGCACAAAAAATAAGCTTCAATATTAACATCGATGTGTTGACGATTCCCAGAAGTTTTTCCATTCAGAAGAAGGCGGTATCTGACTGAAAGAAAGGGCAGAATTGTTCACCGCGATGTCATTGGGAAGAAGAAAAAGTCATCCAGGTCTTCAACCTTACCTTCCCAAGAAAAATCTGCTAACAGCTCCACACACAATACAGTTTGAAATGGGAAGCATAAATCCTAAACAGTCATTCTGAGCCACTCTGTGCTATTCTCTCATAGGTTCAGATGATTTTAAAGCAAAAGTCCTGGGAACAAACCCACCAGACACGGTAGGACCTTGTCCTTCTTCAGGCCGCCTCCCCACTCCTCCCTCCCTCCCTCCCTCCCTCCCTTTCTCCCTTCCCCTCCCTCCCTCCCTCCTTTCCTTCCTTCCTTCCTTCCTTCCTTCCTTCCTTCCGTAGGGTGTTTGGCTTGGAGAACAGAGTGTAGGTTGGATTTTAGACCCTAGTTAGGTGCTCTGCTGCAGGACAACCTGTAGTCACAGGTGATGGCTTTCTCTCCTTCTGAATTTTTTTTTTTTTTTTTTTTTTTGGTACTGGGGATCGAACTTGGGGACACTTGACAGCCACACCCCCAGCCCTATTTAGAGACAGGGTCTCACCAAGTTGCTCAGCACCTCTCTTTTGCTGAAGTTGGCTTTACACTCACAATCCTCCTGCCTCCACCTCCCGACCTGCTGGGATGACAGGCCTGAGCTCCGGAGCCTGGCTTCCTCCTGAATTCTGAACTCCTGTCTGAGCCCACTCATTGGTTATGGTTTTAACTGCAGTAAAATACACATAGCATAAATTTCACCGTCTTAACTATGTTTAAGTGTACAGTTTAGCAATGTATATTCGCATTTTTGTGTCACCAATCTCTAGAACTTTTCATCCTGCCACACAGAGACTATACTAAACAACCCTTCCTCCTTCCTGCCTCCAGTTCCTGAAACCACCATTCTGTCTCTGAATGGGGCTTCCACAAGTGGAATCATATCATATTTGTCTTTTATGACTTAAAGTTGACATAGCAGGATGTCCTCAAGGTCCCTCCAGGTTGCATACAGCATGGGTCAGGGTTTCCTTTCTTCTTGAGGAAGAACACATTCCATTACAGGATTCATCAGGGATGGACCTTTATACCCTTCCACCTTTTCGTTATGGTGAGGGATGCCGCTGTCCTGCCGCTGTCCGGGTGTTCAGATGTGTCTTCACGACCCTGCTTTCAGTTCTTTCCATGTAGAATTGCTGGATTGTATGGGAATTCTATGTTTAATTTTTTTTTTAAAGAAATACCAGAGTGTTTCCATAGTGTTTGCACTGTTTTTCATGCCCACCAACAGGGCACAAGTGTTCCAGGTTCTCCATATCATCGCCAGCTACCGTTATTTTCAATTTTTTTTTAAAATAGTGTTCACTCTCCCTCCTCATTGTGGTTTTGAATTGTATTTTCCAAATGAAAAGTGATGTTGGGCATCCTTTCAGGTGCTGATTGGCCTTTCAGGCATCTTTGGAGAAATACCTAATTTACGAGGTTTTTCTTTTTCTTTTATGATTTGGGTTTTTTCCACTTAAAATTTTTTGTTTGGCCCAAGATCATAAAGATTGTCCCATATTTGGGCTGGGGTTGTGGCTCAGTGATAGAGCACTTGCCTTGCCTATGTGAGGCACTGGGTTCCATCCTCACCACCACATAAAATAAATAAATAAATAAATAAAGTTTTAAAAAAAGATTTCCCATATTTTGTCTTTGAGAAGTTTTATAAGTTTGACTCTTAAATTTAAGTCTATTAGTCTATTATCCTTTTTGAGTAAATTTTATTGCATGTTGTGAGGTAAGGGCTGAATTTATGAGCCCTTCCTCTTCCTCTTTGTCTCCCTGCAGTCGCATTTTTGAAGAGATTGTCTTATACCTATGAATTTTCCTGACACCTTTGTTGAAAATCAACTGACAGTTGATGTATATATGGTCTACTTTTGAACTCTCTTCTGCTCTGTTCATCTGTACATGTCTATCCTTAGGCCGATGCCACACTATTTTGGTTGCTTTAACTTTATACTAAGTCTCTCTCTTTTTTTTTTTTGTACCTAGGATTAAACCCAGAAGCTCTCAACCACTGAGCTACATCCTAGCCCTTTTAAAAATATTTTTATTTAAAGATAGGTCTTGCTAAGTTGCTTAGGGCCTCGCTTAGTTGCTGAGACTGGCTTTGAACTCATGGTCCTCTTGCTTTAGCCTCCCGGGCCACGAGGATTATAAGTGTATGCCACTGCGCCTGGTTTTTTATTTTTTCATTTATTTTTCAGTTGTAGTTGGACACAATACCTTATTTATTTATTTATTTATTTATTTATATGTGGTGCTGAGAATTGAACCCAGGGCCTCACACACACTAGGCGAGTGCCCTACCACTGAGCCACAGCCCCAGCCCTGCACCTGGCTTTTTAAAAAATTAAATCTTGAATTTAGATCAGGCAAGCCCAAGATTTAAAGACTTAGGTCAATCTTCTAGCTCTTTTATTTTTCAAAATTGTATTGGATACTATAGGTCCTTTGCATTTCCATGTGAATTCTGGGACTCTAAGCTCTTTAGGTGCAAAACCATTTATGGTTCCTGATGATACATTTCCAAATTTGTTGATTGATTAGTTAATGGGAACCGATTGAGTCAGTAGGATTTAACTCACTGAGTTTAGAACCTTAAGATTGGAAACAGACTTATGAGGGCACCCGGATGAAGATTAAGAGCAACCACCTCATTAAATAGATAGTAAGACTGAGGCCCAGAGAGATTGACTCACTTGTCTATGCACAGATGGTGATTTGTGTCTGCTGGGACCTGAACTCACGTCTTTGACTCACCTGTCCCTGGGTTAGGCACAGGGCTTAAATGATTTGGTGGGTCTATGGAGCTCTATTATGTATAGATTATAGGATTTCATTTTCCCTGTAGCACCAGCATTCATCAATAATGTGCCAGGTCATAGGGACAACAAGAACCATGGGACCTGGCACTTTCATGTTCATGGTCTGTTAGGAGCTACTTTTGTCCTCTTTACTGAAAGTGCCCCAGACAAGATCCCTATGTGTGTGTGGTCTAGGAAATGGGCCTAAAAAGAGACCCAAGTATCTGTGTTTCAGCAGCAGACTTAAGGCAAGTTCGTACCTGAATGAATTTGATCAAAGACTCTTTCCAGAGACACAAGCGATAATGCTGTGGACGAAATTCTTGCAAAGTAAACAGGCTGCACATTACAGGTGCCGTCATCTGCACACCTGTATTGGAGGACTTGCTGAGTACAGACATTCTGACTTCTTAATGGATGGCCGTGAAATTGACAAATTAAGGGGAAGGAAATTGCATCTGTGAAAGCTGGGAGTTCATCCTTCTGGGAATGACTCAGCTTCTCCTTCCCCTCAGGCTAGAATTTCAGTTTCTTTTCTAATGGATTCGTTGATATTTTGTGCTTATTTCTCACCTTATGGCCTACTGAAAATTTTCTTAAAGGCAAAAAGAAAAGTTAGAAGGTATAATTTGAAAAGTGGCTTTTATGTGAACCAATTCTCCCAATATTAAAATTTAGGCAATGCCTTATAATGGAACATTTCTAAATTTTAATCACCTGTGAATAAATGTGACCATCTTACTATGACAAAGGTGATTATTTTCATTTCCTTTAAAGTATTTTTATCTATATTTGTTAAAAATAAATGTTAATTATATTTGAAAGCATTAAAATCTGCTCTTTATCAATGAGAATGTGTTTTCCTGATACTTTGTATTTGAACCCCAATTAAACAAATTAGATTACTATAATGAATATAAAGTTGGCTCAGGAACTAGAAATTTTCAATAGCAATTACTGCTGCTTGAATGTTCTCCCTCATCCCACTCTTTAATCTCTTTTTCAGAGGTAACCACCATCCTGAATTTTGTGTCCATCATTACCTGGCTTTATTTTGTTTTAAAGTTAGACACCACACACACACACACACACACACACACACACACACACACACACACACACACACAGGCCTAAACAACCCATTCTTGAATTTTGCATATCTTTGAACTTTATAAACGCACCTCATGTTCCACAAAGTCTCCTATGATTTCCCTTTTTCCCACCTGCAGTCTGTTTTTTATTTTATTACCATGTTACAATTCATTGTGTGACTATTTCACATTTTTGTTTCCCTTTCAGTACTCATTTGCACTGTTTCCATATTTTTTTTTTGTGAGATCACAAATATTTATGTGATGAGTATTCTTGAGCCTGTCTCCTGGTGACATGTGCAGGGCTTTCTTTCAGCTGTCCGTGTCGGAGTGGAATTGCTGAATTACAAGATGTGTCAATGTTCAGCTTTACAAGCTACCGTCAAATTTATTTTCCAAAGGGACTGTGCCAATTTAGAATTATATTACCCAAATATAAGTGATTCCATTACCCATGTATTGTTAGTTCTGCTCTGACACAATACTTGTGTACTAAAAATTACTGGACTATTTAAAATCACCCAGTAAAGGTGAAGCTTACAAGAAAAATGGGGTTAGGGGAAAACTCTCCATGGTACAAATGTGCTTTCATTTTTTCAGTGAAGGAAAAAGAACCCAGGTTTGCTCTACTATTGAGTTAAATCCCCAGCATTTTTCATTTCTTATTTTGAGACAGGTTCTTATCAGTTTGCAAGGCTGGCCTTGGCTTGTGATCATTCTGCCTTACTCTCCCAAGCAGATGAGTTTACAGGTGTGTGTGCACCACTGTGCTCCACCACTTTGCCAATCTTCAGTTAGTTTTTTTTTTTTTAATCTTTATCTTTTCTATAGAAGATGTTTTGTATATCCATGTCATTGAACTATTATAAGTTTATAAGTTATACTGCAAAATCTTCTCTAATTTTATAGTTCATCTTTTTACTTTAAGTCACCTTTTGATGAATAGGCACTCTCAGTTTTAAAGTAGCCAATTCTGTTAATTATAACCTTTTATAACTCATACTGTGTCTTGTTTAAAAACTCTTTTCCTCTCCATCACCTATTTTTTTTTAAGTTTAAAAATTTTACTTTCCATTAAAATCTTAATGCACTTTTAGTTTGTTTCTGTGCATGGTGTGAGTTAGGAATCCATTTTTATTTTCTTACATGTAAGAAAATAAAGGCCCAATGATATGTTACTTACAGAAAATCCATGTTAAATAATTCCATTTATCAGTCACCCCTTATCCTCATGATCTGCCATGTCATCTGTCAAGTGTCAGTTTTAAATAAATATGTCTGCTTTGTATTCTCTGTTAATCGTTTGTCTAGCCCTGATTTTTGTCTTAATTATTAAAGCTTTTTTTTAAACAAAGTCTTCACATATAGTAGGGCTACTTACCTTTCCTTATGCTCTTTTAAAATAATTGATTTAAATACACATAGCATAAAATTCCTATTAACCATTCCTATGTGTATAATTCAGTGGCATTAAAGTACATTCATAACATTAGCTAGCCATCACAATTATGTATTTCCAGAATGTCTTCATTACCCTCAACACATAAACCTATTGCCTGTTTGGTGCCTGATTGTACTCA
Organism: Ictidomys tridecemlineatus; assembly: GCF_052094955.1. Lineage (NCBI taxonomy): Eukaryota > Metazoa > Chordata > Mammalia > Rodentia > Sciuridae > Ictidomys > Ictidomys tridecemlineatus. Next base: position 12,710,678 of record NC_135477.1, read on the forward strand.
TTAGGCAATAATTCCCTATTTCCCCCTTCACCCATCTCCTTGTAACCTCTAAGCTACTTTCTGTCTCTATACATTTGCATATTCTAGATATTTCATATAAGTGGAATTACAATAGTTGTCTTTTTGTGTCTGGATTATTTCCTCCAGTGTAATGTCTTCAAAGTTCATTCATGGTGTAGAATGTACTGAAACTTCATTCCTTTATGACTGAATAATATTCTATTATATGTATATTGTCACAGTTAGTTTCTCAGTTCACCTGTTGATAGACATTTGGGTTGTTTCCACCTTCAAGTTATTGTGAGTACCACTGCAGTGAACCCTGGTGTACAAATATCTGTTGAGTCCTTGTTTTCAATTCTTTGGGGTATCTACCTCGGAATGAAGTGCTGAGTCACATGGTAATTATGTGTTTAACTTTTGAGAAATCACCACACACTTTTTCCTAGGGGCTGCCCCATTTTATATTCCCACTAGCAGTGCATGAGGGTTTTCTAATTTCTCCATATTCTTGCTAAAAGAAGTATAATTGAGAAGTATAAGAAAAGAGAGAAAATTGGATCTTATATAATACTATGTTAAAACCAGAGAAGTCAGAAAACAGTGGAGAACAATAACAAAAAAGAACAGAATGATGAATGAAAAACATTTACAAATATTGTAGATACCTGTCCAAATATATCAATAATCATTTTAAATGTGACTGATCCAAATATATCAATTAAAAGACCGAAACAAAACAAAACAAAGAAAGTCCAATGATACGTTACTTACAGAAAATCCATGTTAAATATAAAGACTTAAATGGATTTAAATTAAAAGAATGGAGAAAGATATGTCATACTACCATTAATCAAAAGGAAGCTGGAGTAGCTATATTAATTTCAGACAATGCAGACTTAAGATCAGGGAAATTTGTCATTGGTATGGAGACAATGGATAATAATAAAAGGCTCCTTTTTTCAAAAAGATACAACAATTTTAATGTGAGATAATAATTGAGACTTGTGAGGAGAAACAGGTAAATCCCGTATCATAGTTGGTGAGTTCAACACCCCTCTATCAGTAATTGATAAATCCAGCAGGCAGAAAATCAGTATGGACATAGTTGGACTGAATTATCAAGCCAACTGTATCTAGTTGACATTTATAGAATACTTCATTCAACTGCAGAAGACTGTATATTCTCACGTTCAAATGGAACAATCACAAAGATAGATCACATTCTAGGCTATGAATCACATCTTAAAAAATTCAAAAACTATGGACTTAAATTAGAATCTAGAATAAAGATAGCTGGAAAAATCCCCCAAATAGCTGCAGATTGAAAAACATATTTCTAGGTGTTGGCAGTTTAGCTCTAATATGTGTGAAGCTCTGGGTTTTATCCCCAGCACCACAAACAAACAAAAGGATACTTCTAAGCCAGGCAGGTGACATGTTCCTGTAGGCCTCTCTACATGGGAGGCTGAGAGAGGGGGATCTCTTGAGTTTAGGAATTTGAGGACAGCCTAGACAACCTAGTGAGAACCTATCTCAAGAAGTAACATTAAAGAAAAAATAAAACGTACTTCTAAATAACACACTCATCAAAGAAGAACTTTCAAGAAAAATATACAAACATTTTGAGTTAAGTAAAAATGAAAATAAACATTACAACTTCTGAGAGCAGTCCCTCTAAACACCATTTAGAGGAAATGTTATAGCACTGAATGCACATATTAGAAAAGGAGGAAAGTCTATAATCAGTAGTTTAATATTCTATAAGAATTTTAGAAACCAGAAAAAAAGTAAAGTATATTAAATCCAATGTAATTGGAAGAAAGGAAATAACAAAAATTAAAGCTGAAATAAATGAAATGGAAAACAGTAGATAAAATCAATGACACCAAAAGGTACTTTTAAAAAAATGTTTTTTAAACTGCATAGGTGCTAAAGATAGACACAATGGATCAGAGCAAGATTGTTTATTAGTCACAGGATAGCAAACCCCAGGAGCATAAACATGGCACCCTTGTTTCCAAAATTATGGCAGAAGTTTATTCTCAAGTACTATTATGATGTGATCAGAATCTGCTACTCTCATAGTTATGAAACTTCCATAGCCAGAGTAAATATTAAAGGCACAAGATCCTGTGGCAGGAATAGGCAGATACTCACTACAGAAAGAGGTAAGTCAACTGCTGATAGGAATCACCATCCTTACAGACCAATTTGTTTCTTTTACTTACAGATGGAAGCCCATATCTTGAGCCCATTGGGTTATGTTGGTAGGTTTGCTGTGCCTGGTCTAATGAAGAATTGGGTAATGATGCTGACTGCCATGTTGTATTGGCTTTATTGGCCACTTGGTTCCATTTAGTCTGGTCTGGGTCTGGATTCTTCCCATGGGCATCCATGTAGGTTACATAAATATCTTCTGGGCTGCAGTAGTGGCTTTCTAGTGCTCATGACAGAGAACATCTTTAATATGCCAGTTAGTCATCAGCCAAGGGTCCAATCAGGTATCTAAGCCATTAGCTATAGGCTAAGAGTCAGTGAAAATATGACACATCTGGTCTTTAGTATTGTCTAGGTGGAATCAGGGGAATGACTTTCAACTTTGCCCATTGTGTTCACTGGCCCTTACCACAGTCAAGGGTCCAGGACACTCATGTCATTGAGGCTGGAGGATTACTGCTGCCCAGTGGACACCATCAACTTTTAGTTTAGCTCAGTCATCAATAAAACAAGTCAAAGCAGCCCTTGAAACTTCATGGAAGCAGAGTCCCCAGGAAGCCAAATGCTGCCCCTGTGAGCTCTTAACATGTCCTGGAAGGAATTTATACCTACAGGATCCAATTTGATTATCCTTTGCTCCTTTCTGATTTCGTCTGAGTAGACCCAACTCAGGAAGAGGGATATCTGGATTCAGTGTTTCTTGGAGATCCTGAGTAAGATATTGGGTCTTTTCATTATGCGAGAGCCATCCAGTAGCTGTTTCTTGAATGGAATATGGTAGTTGACCATATTGGAATGATGGCACCTTTGGATGGAAGCTGCTCCCTTTGCCAGAGGCTCTTATCAGACTATAGGCAACAGATACCTATAGTTCAAAAGGGTTCTTGAGTTTTCAGGCCCTAAGGACAGGGCTACTAAGGCAGCCTGTGGTATTCTTTATAATGCTGCCTGCTAAATTTGGCACATCTTCTGGTGGAAGTTTACATGGGGGCCAGCAAAAAGCATTGGTGAGGCAGAGACTGTTTCTGGTACACAAACAGTTCAATTAAAGCTAGACTTCCTTTTGGTAATGGGAAGCTATAAGTAAGAAACTTTTACTATTTTAGGGATTGATCTCTCAGCCTCAGACCATATTGCTCCTACAAATTTAAGTTGCGTGGCTGGTTCTTGTATCTTGTCAAGATTAATGTGCCAACCTAGGGGATTCATCCCTTGACCATTGCACAGCCAGACTAGAGCAGCTATCACCCTCACAGTTTGGTTTAATGTTTTTATTAGTGCATTAGAGTGATACATAATAGTGGGGTTCATTTTGACATAATCATAGGTGCATGGAAAATAATTTGCTCCATTTCAATCCAGTGCCTCCTCTTTCCCTTCCTTCCTCCCTCCCCCTTCTCCTTCCTCTACTCCACTTCTTCCTTCTATTTATTGATTGTTTTTTTTTAAATTGGTGCTCTATAGGTATGCATAAAGGTGGAATTCACCATGGCATATTCATACATGTACCTAGCATACTTTTGTCTATTTCATTCCATGGTTCCTTCCTTTTCCTGTCCCTTCTCCCTCTCCCTCAATTCCTTTCCTCTACTCCATATATCTCCTCTCTATTTTTATGGCATCTAGTCCCAAAGTTTTGAATAGCTTTGGTACTAGATAGATAGGTAGATCTATCTAGTCCCATAGATCTAAGAGTAAAGGATATATAGAGCTAGAGCAAAGGATATTAGATAGACCTATCTAATACAATAGATCTCCCATGGATTTTATGAGCTTCATGGAAGTCTCTCCAGGTTGGCTGTCATGTAGTGATTGACAAGGGAATCCAAAGTAGCAAATCTTGTTCTGTGGCATGATTCTGGTCCAGCTGGAGAGTCTGTATGAAGGCTCACATATGATACAGTCTTTTGCTGCCATTGACTCTCTCATCCTCTTTTCAGAAACCTAGCAGTGAATCTGTAATAGTACCCAAGCAGCCCTAGATTTCCCTCTCGTTACAGTCCTGAATCTCATTGCTTGTACTCAGAGCACTTTTCTCATCCTTATTCTGTAGAAGAGCAAGCCACCAACAATTATATCATTTGGGAAGCTTGTTTCAATCACACCAGTCACTACTTAGCCGCAAACTATTGACGCGGTTCATCTATATTAACAGATAGTATAGTGAGCCATGTCTTATTCCTCCCTTAACCCACTACTCTGGTGGGACCATTTGTTTCTGCCAGAGAGTTGTGTCATATCTCAGAATCCAGGGTACAGGATCCTCGCCTTTTCTTTCATGAATTCTTATCTATCTTGGTACCCTAATCACTGTTCCAATTTTGTCAGGGAAGAAACTCAATCTTACCAAAACTCTGTGGGTGCCCAAAGAGGATAACAAGACTCAGTAGATTCAAGAAAACTGATTACTCACAGCACAGCAAGCTGTGTTAGTTTGAGTGTGATAGCCATGGTTTCCGTGCCCACAAGTCGTCTGGTACAATAATGGATCACGCTGCCATCAATGATGGTCACAAACATGGCGGGAGGTGTGAAGAACCCATGTCCAAAGGCTATAGGAAGCAATAAGCAAGCCAACCCCCTTGCACTGTCCATAGCCCGGTTGTGCTAGGGCAGTGGGATAGGAGACCAAAGAAGCCACCTGGAGATCGGATGGTAAGATATACGGTTTAATGAAAAAATGGTTGTGGGAAAGATGCAGTGGCAAGAGGCTGGAGAGTTGTACTTCTGATTCACACAGTGCCACTGGTTCTCCACCAGAAAATAATGCGTCCGTTCCCTCTGTTCAGTGGCAGCTGGCTAGGTAAGCACTTCCCTCTCCAAGGTGTTCTGATCCACTGCGGGGAGGGGGTTTTAGAAGTTAGGTTTTAAAAACAACATCAGCTTAGCTTGCTTTGTCCCATTGTATGACCAGCCCTAAGGAACTTGGCATGCAGACAGGAAAGCAGCTTTCTACAGATACTACTAATTACTTAATTCCCAGCCTACATAACAAAAAGCCAGTGTCCTTCAAGATAATATTTATTTGGACATTCCAGCCCAGGCTTACTTTCATTGTTCTCTTAATTTGGTTAGGTTCTTTGGAACAGAGAGGGCCACTTCAGGGACAGGGTATTTAATTGTCCTCCTTTTCTCCAAGGATGACACACCCCTCCCCCAGGAAGTGACAAGCTATAAGGTAGTCATGCTACCTACTTAATTGCCTTTGTGAATAGCTACAGAAATAGCTCAGGACAAGCCTCGAAGTTTGGCATACACAGCAAGGATGTGTGGAGGTATTCAGGACCTGGGCAGGCTGGATCGCTTAACATTTTCTTTTTCTTTCCTTTTTTGCAGTGCTGGGGTTTGAACCCAGGATCTTGTGCATGCTAGGAAAGCACTCTATCACTGATTGATACCCCCAAGCCCTTTTCATAACATTTTGTTGATCTGAAAATATCTTTACTTCAACTTGAGTTTTGAAGATTAATTTTACTTGGCATAGAATTACAGTGGCAGTTATTTTTTTTCAGCATTTTTTAAAAAATGCTATTCCATAGTTTTCTGGCTTCCATTGTTTTGATTGAAAATCTATCTGTCCTGCAATTGCTTTCTATCTAGTAGGCAAAGCCTTTTTGTTTGTACCATCTTTTACTTGCTAGGGACACAAACGAAATGGGTTTCATCAATATGGGGACTTCTGATGTCTTTTAATATACTAACATGTCTTATGAATTTTCCAGAAGCACCCTACATTATGTGCCTTTTTGAGTATTTCAGGACTGTGGTTTTATGAATCTTATCCTTTAAAATAGTGTTGCATGACTGTGGACCTCATGCTAAATGGTTGGATGACCTCTTAGAGTCTACAAACAGAGATCAATGGCAAGTTCCCAATCTGTCTCATGGTGGGTGGGGCTGATTCCTAAGTCTTTCCATCCTCCTTGTCTGATTTTCCTCATGGATTTACTGCTTTAGTTACTATTTCAAAGTATAGAGGTTAGTAACTTGGCCTTTGGAAAGAGAGAGATCTAAATTCAAATCTTTGTTTTGCTAGACACTGGCTGTGTCACTATGGTAAATTACTTACTGAGGTTGTTTTCTCATTTGTAAAATGTATACTTACCTCCCTGTCAAACACACAACATGTGCCACAGCAGTGGAACAGGTTGCTTAGAGACCAAAGAAATCACCTGGAAATGGCATATGAGGCATGTGGTTTTATTGAGAAGTGCTTATGTGAGGTCCAGTGGCAAGAGGCTGAACAGATAACACCTCCACCCTCGCCATGTATTGTCCAGTGGTGGCTGGATGTGTGACATGTGTCTTTTCCATAGTGCTCTCAGTTCCATGCCAATAACCACTGAGAAGGGGGTTTTATATGTTAGGCTGCAGAAGCAGTGACACCATCACCATTAGCTTGCTTAGTTTGCTTGTATGATCAGTACCTGTCCAGCCATACATGCAAGAAAGTAGCTTTCTACAGATAACATTGCTTTTCCTAACTTCCAATGTACATAGGAAAAAGCCAGTGTTCCTACAAGATAATATGTACATGGAAATTCTAGGCCAGCCTTGTTCTCATTGTTCCCTTAACTTGGCTAGGTTTTGGGGAACAGAAGTAGGTCTTCAGGAATGAGGCCTTTTACTGTCTCCTTTTCTTTAACACTGATGCACTAGCTCATGGATATTTTGGAGCAATTAAATAAAATGATACATTCATTCATGGGATACATTTATTCATGGGTACTGAGTATGTATCGGCTTAATTATTTTTTTCTACTTCATTTATCCAACTTAATAAATTAAGAAATATATAAATTCTTTCCTGACTTCTCAAGTAGAATCTGAGGAAAATGAAATAGACTATAAAATTCCTAACCCATATCTTTTAAAGCTCAATTTTATGTTTAAAGATTCTCTTTTAAAATTCTACCTTTTAGTTTATATAATGAACTTTATAAAATTCATTTTATGAACCTTTCTTCCACATTCAACTTAATATGTGACCTTTTATTTAGTTAAAAATTCCTGTAGCATCAGTATTATTTTAGAAGGGTTTGTTACTTGGTGTCTTGAGTGTAGAGAGAAAGTGACTTGGACTTTCGTTCTTTGCAGTTTATCCTTTTCTCCTTTTGGGCATGTGGAGCTAGTGATCAACATAAATACAGCTGATGAATCCTCCAAAGTGGAACCTTGTCCATCAAAATCATAATTTTAAAGATTTGAGTGATTGCTCCATAGAGGCTGATTGCTATAAATATCTAGTCATCCTTTCTCTTGAGGACAAACTTGCCAACAAAAGCCTTGTTTTCCGGGTAGGGGATATAGCTCAGTTGGTAGAGTGTTTGTCTCACATGCACAGGGTCCTGGGTTTAAATCCCTAGTATCACAAAAGAAAGAAAAGCAAAATGAAAATCCCTGTTTACCTTGGTTCAGACAGTCATTCTCCACAACTTCCATTGATAAGCCTGACTTCGTCACGTTACAAGTCACATGCAATTCCAAACTAGGTCTTTTTACCTTAACTCTCCATGATCTTCAGTCAAAATGCACATTTAGCTTCTTTCATTCCTCTTTCCCATCAGCAGTTGGGAAAAGCTTGCACTCTACCACGCTTTCTACTTGGAGAGAAGGCTTATGAAACCCACAACATACTGTGCCTGTTCACAGAAGTGAGGCATTTTAATATTTGTCACTCCATATTCCTTCTTTTGTGCTGGGGGAGTTTAAGATAATATGAAGAAATAAAACAAGAGGTACTAGGGTCTGAGAATACCAAGGAAAGTTCTAAGAACTTTTCTTCTGCTACAAGAAAGCAATAAGTTAGTCCACTAAAGACAGCACTAATGAGATTTTTATGCATCTCAAATTAATCATAATGGATACTGTGCAATTACTTTCTGTTTGCCACCGTTTTTCCCCCAGAAACTTGTAAATTGGTTTCACTCTCATGCACATAACATGAAAATTCAGAGGCTTCTACATGACCTTGGACCAATTAGCAAGAGGCATTTTTTTTTCCTCCCTGTTCTGTTTCCACAATGTTAAGTGTTTTTCACATTTTAAGAATAAGAATTCATGCTGATTTTTTTTTCTAGATGCCCCAACTTTGAGTTGGAAATTCAGATTAACTTTGAATGCTTGAAATGATGACAATTCTTGGTGACTTTTATACACCATACCTAAATGCCTCTGAGTAAGCGTAGTAATCTGTTACCATATGTGAAACTGTGGCATGCATGTGTTTATTGATGCATGTTTTTGTTTCATCTGCAGACTTGAGAATTTCTGTTATGGTATATTTCCCTTATGTTGATATCCTCAGATGATGGGTTTGGGAATGGACATTGCTCACTTTTTTAAAGTGAGGGATGGAGGAGGTTTTTTCTAGTTTTCCCAGTGAAATCCTAAGAAAAAGACATAAAGTTGAAGCAGAGGGAATCTGAGCCTTAGGTCAGCACTCTACCAGGTAGCACCACAGATGGAACTGACCACCCATAAAATCCATTAGCTTCTTTCTACCCCTATTGATTCTCCCTTTCCTAAATTAGACAGCCATCGCTTCCCCCTTGTAACTGGGCTCTCTGCCCTTCATCTTGGCCCTTTCAACCCATTTTCATGCAGAACTCAAAGTTATATTTCTAAATCATTCTACAAGTATTCTGTTTAAAGTCCTTCAACATCCTTCCATTGGTCTCAGGGAAAAGTCCCAGTTCTTTAACATGACTCCCACAGATTTCACAGTCTGAGCCCTCTCTGTCTTTCCTCTAGCTACTACCTCTGTATGTGATTTTTCTAATATTACTGCACTTAATACTGTTATTAGCCATTGTGCTCTCAGTTCTTCCTCTGACCCATACTTTTCTAACTAATTTCAATTTTTCTTTCATGTCCCAGTTAAACCATTACTACCTCTGACCACTTTCAGCCACATTTAGGTCCCCTTTAAATGTGTACCCTCACTCCCACCACAATGCTTATTAAACTGCATGATAATTGCCTCTAATTATTGGTTTGTATGCCTCACCAGATTGAAAATTCCATGAAGTCCCATGGAATTGGACACTGTTTGGCTGGTCTTGGTTACTGCTGTACCTTCAATGCTTAGCAAAATGCCTGATATGAAGAAAGTGTTTAGTATTTATCTGATAATAACTGAAGAATAAGAACTTGTGATTTTGGTGCCGGGCTGACTCAATGACTTAACCACACAAGCTATTTTGTGGTATTCTGTGGTTTGTACCAGGATCACTGTAAGACTCACAGGTAGAACTTGGTATAGAAATGGACAGCACCGCCTTATCTGATTGGTAACCTAGGGAGCCCCTTTTTTGGAGAGCCGGACTTGAGGGACAAAGGATTCTCAGGACCTAGTGTCTATAGTGAAGCAAAGCAGAGTCCTAAGTGCTATGTTGGAACTCTAGATAAAGGGGATCCTAGGACATTTCTACCAGCCGGGAAAAGGTCAATGGAAAACAATAGTACATTTCTATTTCTACTAATTAAGATGTGTAAAGTTCAGTTCATTAGGTCTATATTTTTATTTTATAATACACAAAAGGATCTTTTTCTTCTAAGATTTTTTTTTTTAATCCCAAATTCCCTTGGAGGTGTTGAGGAATGGAGCCCCAGGTAGCACTAGTGCTTGTCTGGATTCCTTTGGTAGAGTCTTACTTTTACCCAGAGCCATAGTATGCCACCTGCCTGTTCTCCCTGAGGACCATGAGTGCAAAAGCAGGTCATTTTCCCTGGTCTTCTTATGTACTCTTGCCCTCCTGGCTGTTGCATTTCCTGTTCCCATCCTTGGTTTCCTGTTCTTCTAATTATTCTGATAGAAATGACACAAAGTACTAAAATCGAAATCCTTATACTTCCCCAAATGGTCCAGAAATAAATTTATATATATATCAAAAGTGTACAAGGGAGGAACTAAGATTTGTGGTGATACCACTGAAATGCTGCAATTCTCAACTTTGGGGAAGTGGTGGATTCTTTGAGAATGTGATAGAAGTTACAGATCTTCTCCCTGACAAGATGCATATAATTTTGCATATAATATTGAATGTTCACGAACTATAAATTAAGGACTTTTGCTGGATGTGTTAACTGAAGGACTCTCCTAAGTTTTAAGATTTGGATCCTGGGGGAATGAGGAGTATTAGAGATGCTTATGCCTATGAATTTGTTATTAAAAATGAAATACATTTTAAAGGCATGCACCCCATCACAGAGTTTGATTATATGCATTGACACATACTTTATTAATTTCTGACACTGTCAGCACAAAGACTATTAGGGAGTCACAACAGGGTCATTTGGTATTTGCTGAGAGTGGTTTGAGACCATTAGCTTTCTAATGAAAATATATGGATGTACAATTAGAAAAAAGAGAATTAGCTAAATTGAGCTAAAAGGGAGAAAACTATGTACTTTAAACTAATATTTCCCAAATGCCTGGACTTTTTTTTTTTTTAATAGAGAAGTGCTCTCTACCCCTCCACCCCACCTAGTGCTTACTCTGCCCTTCCCCCATTCTAAAAATCCTGACATATTTTGTGGGGACTGGAGCGATTTGGGGCTGTGGGTAGCTGGAGCAAAAACCTCAGCTAGTTCAGGAGAGGGATAATGTCTGTAGGGTGCTAATGCTGGTGGCCATCTCAAGAACCATGACAAGGGGCAAAATCCACTGCTTAAATTAGCAGAATGGTTCTCCAGGTGCTTTACTCTAATACCACCTGGCTTTACATGATCATTTCTCATTTTTAGCTGTCATCTTACAGCAACCTCTTTTTAGGCCTCTGATGATCCCAGTCCAAAATGGCTTGCTGCCCCTGATCCACTGGTTGCATTTGCCATATATATATCTTAGTTGTAGATGAACACAGTAACTTTATTTATTTATTTATGTGGTGCTGAGGTTTGAACTTAGTGCCTCACACGTGCTAGGCAAGTGCTCTACCATGGAGTTACAAACCCAGCCCTGCCTTTTTCTATCACTATCATTTATTTATCCCTATAAATGCTCAGAGCATTTATAATTATATGATTTATATATTATAAAATAGATAGTTATATCTTTTTTTTTTAAAAAAAACTTGTTTGTTGTCTGCCTTCACTGTACTCTACCTCAACAGAGGGCTGATTTATTTATTAATATATGGAGAGACGACACAACCTAATGAGCAGAGGTAGGATTCAAATGCATGCAGTCTGATTCCAAATCCTGCCTGCATTCAAATGCCTGCTCTTCCACTTATTAGCTACCTGACCTGAGATGGGCTATTTAACCTCTCATCTAATTTTCCTCATCTTATTTTTCTCATCTTCAAATTGTGGATAATATTAGTATCTTCTTCACTGAAACCGCTATTGAGACCTGGGTAACCAGGTTCCTGCCCTGGGTCTTGTGCTTTAGTTGATACAACTCACTCTACCCTGGTTACATCATCCCTCTTGCCCCCCAGCAGTACATAGGGCTCAAAGAATCTGCTTCTATCTCCTGGTATAGATCATACTTGTAATAAAAACTTTCCTGCCCAAATAGCTCTAAGGACCCTTCTAGAGATGGCTGGGTTTGCTCCAGGTCATCCTCCTGGAGCCAGATGGCAGCAGTAGTGTGCATATCCAGAGACTTTACGGTAACCCAGGGTCTGCTCTTTGCAGTGGGAGGGTGGTCAAAGCATCCAAATGTGGGCCACACCCACTGACACAGACCTCCTTGTGTGGTGCAGAAATAATTCTGTGGATGAGGAGGAAGGGAGTAGGCGAGGGTCCTCCTCTTTGTTCTTGCTCCTGTCTACTGCACAGAGCGTTAGGAGGACTAAACAATATATTAGATGTAAAGCCTTTAGAAAAAGGCCTGATGTGCTAAGTGCTCAATAAATATTAGCTATTATTATATTTCTGGTTGGCTTAGCTAGGACTTAGTGCTTAAGAGGTTTAAATTATTTTTGTAAATGATTGAATAAATGATTGCTTGAACTATTCACAATTCATTAATTGGGGGTCCTGTCTGGTCCTATTGTTATGTAAAATCACCCATGTATTTGAACTAAAGTTTCCTTCCTTTATTGTAGACATGATTGTTCAAAAGAAAGAAATACAGTCTTGACATCCACAGTTAAGTATGAATTGCAAACTTCCTTTCAGGAATAAAGTCTTGGTTATTAATCTTATAGAAGGGCATCCCTTAGAAAGGGTCTGCATCTTATTTGAGCTAACAGATTATTGTCTTTCTCAAGAAAGCCACAGAAATTTGAATTTATGCACTATCAAATATTCCCTGCTAGCACAAATACATTTGTAGTGACATATACAATAGATAGAAGGATTTGCAACAGAATCCTAGGCTTCAAGACAATTCTGATGATTTTTTTTGTCAGCTTAGAGAACCATTATCAGAAGCAAAGTAAATGGCTGCCTATTTATCTTAGTCAAGGTCCCCAAAGCCCAGCCCTTTGGGCTGACCTGCAGCTAAAAATCTCAGGTTTTAAGTCATTTTGTAGTTCATTAATATATATGAAAAGAATGTGGACTTCAGAGAGAGAACGGGGATAAATCCTACTTCTATCATTTATTAGGTAAGTGATCATAGGAAATTTCTTAACTTCCCTTGGCCCTGGTCTTCTTATCTGTATGATGGGATAATTAGTAACACCATTGGAGGTCCTACTACAGTTCCTCCATGCAGTAGATTTCATTCCCTTCACTATCAAATCACCATTTAGGGGGCCCTGACACATATCTTATTTTGACAGTATAGTTATACAGGAGATACTGAGCATACACTTTCAAATCTGATAAAATAAATATTTCACCAGTGCAAAGTGTCACTCACGAGGAAACAGCATAATCATTGTTAGCAAGGGGGCACAGCAGAGCACTAAAAAACGAATGTTTAACTCCAACATTCATTTTGCTTAAACTTTGTAAAATGGCTTTTTATTAGATGACATTTCTGATTCATGTAAGATAATCACTGTTTTGTTGTTATAGCAAGTAGAAAAGACAAACAGAATATTTTTAAAATGAAGCACAATTGTATTTTAGCTTTGATCTTTCAAAACCTCTTTTGGAAAGAAAAAATTCTTGTTCAATTCTTGGCAGTCACCTTGCTGGGGATAGGGAGGTGAGGAAGAAAGTAGAGAACGTGGACAGAAGGGCAGATGAGGATGGAAGGACACAGGCAGTCGATAGGGAACTCAAAAGAAAATCTCCACTGACTGTGGCTTTAAAATAGAATCTGGAGTTTTGAAAATTTTTAGTTGAAGCAATAGACCATAATTTAAACAGGGAAAGAATCCCACCACAACAGACACACAGAATGTTCCTCTCATATCCACTTAGTGAGGGTTTGCTGCAGTTGAACTAATATTGACTTCAGGGTCCATTATGAACATCAAGGCAGCAGCTGGATTTTTTTTTTTTTTGACAGTTTGATTTTGAAGACTTTCCTGTAGCTTTTAGTACTTTTTTTTTTTTGGATTCATCTTCATTAAGGATTTAAAAGCAAAGGTCTTTGCTTACATTGAAAGTGCTACTTTTTCTAGCACCATACTTCCTTGCTAATGGGTTTCTGAATACCATTTTCATTATTTCATTTTTATAGAACTCTACTTCCTTTATTATTACATTTGCTTTTGTAACGTGTACGATCTGTTGGCTACATATTACTAGGCTTTAAATATTTTTCCTGTTTATCATTAATAAAAAATGGTTGCTGATTCATTTGCTTTGAAGAATAAATCACTACCTCATCCATGCCCAACAGAAAAATGGCCTGTATTATCTCTCGATTATAGTCACTAGCTATTTTGCTCTGATCTTTCTCTTTTCCTCTATCCTAGTGAAGATATTATGTTCCTTGGTTACGGAGTGGAAACCAGAAGAACAGTAAGGCTGCTTGGACTTCCTACATTTAGCAGTGATCATTTACCTACTTAAATAACATCAGCACTTGACAGTTAACTGAGGACCTTACTTTGTATTCTCTTCTTGGAATCATGAAGGGTTGTCCCAATCATTGTCCCAATTTACAAACGTGACCTACACAAGTTCATGATTAGTAAGTGACCCAGGCTACCACCCACTTCCTTTAATCACACTCAATTCTTTTCTTTCTTTTTTTTCTTTTCTCCCAATTCTTTTCCATCTAAAGAACCACAGTTCCCTTTCACAGTCTGACATTCCCATTGAGCCACAACCCTCTTCTTCTCCCCTTTAGAACTAAGTCACTAAGTGGTCTGTACCCCTTTCCCCACTTCCTGGTTTCCCATTCAACCTGAAATCCCTGGTTGGTGCCTGCTACTATGCTGGGCGACCCAGCTGGGATCCTGGCAGCTTCTCAATCCTTTCACTGTCTGATTTGACATTATGGATTATTCCTGCTGTCTGTGGCTCTTTCTTGGCTTTTGGGTCCTTGCCTGCTTCCTCCAACCTCTTCAGCAGAGTCTTCGTTTCCTCTTGAGTAATCCCTATTCTTGAGGTTTTTCCTTAAACACTGAGATTCCTCGGGACTCCAGCTTCCACTCACCTCCCTTTCCTTTGTTCTCCTTCCCCTTTCCTTCTTATTCTAGAGCAATCTTATCCGTTTCTCACTGTTTCCTCTATAGGCAAATGAGTCTTTGGAAAAAAAAATAAAAACTATTGCAGATGTTTTCAAACACAAGCAAAAGTAGAGACAACAGTGTAATGCATGCCCATGTGCCCTGGCTCAGCTGCAGCAATTATTCCCATCATGTAGTTACACTTGCAAATACCATTTCATATGGGCTTTTGAAAGTCACAACTGCCATGCCATTTTTATACCTATGCAAAATTAACAGTAATTATTTAATGTCATTAAGTAATGACATTGAACCCAGATTGAAACAAGAAATTGATGGTTTTTCTTTACTTTTTTTTTTTTTTTTTTTTTGAGATGGAGTCTTGCTATGTTACCCAGCCTGGCCTCGAACTCCTGGATTCTTTCTGCCTCAGCCTCTTGGGATTGCATGTACATGGGTTTCCATTTCTAGTCCTGCCAGGCTCCACACCTGAATGTCTATCTGGCCTCTGACAGTTTCACTTGGAGACTAGAAAGTTACCTCAGATTCTTTACAGGTCTACCTTAATTTCCTTTGGCACACAGAGCTACTCTTTATCCCATGTTTCTTTTCGGTAAATAACACCTTGGTCCATACTAGAAACTCAAGGTCCATCCTTGATAGCTCCACCTTACTGCACCCAACGCATTGCCAAATACGACTAATTCTATCTCCTAAATAGATTCTCCGTCTGCCTTTCCACTTCTGTGCCGTTATCTTGATTTGGCTCATCATTTTTCCCCTGGATTGCTGCACTTCACTATTTCTAGTCCTGCCCCCTCCAAATGTTCTCCTCCTTACTGCTGGGAATCTTACTAACATTTAGTCTGCTCCTGTTTTTCCCTTTCTCAAAACTCTCCAGTGACTCCCCATTGTTTTCAGGATAAATTTCAACTCTCGAGGCCTTCAGAACCTAATGCTTCCTAGCCTCATTTTTCTTTCTCCTTCAGGCACACATTCCCCTGATGGTCTTAGTTCTTTCTGACCATGGGCCATACGTCTGTGGTCCTTCTGTCCAGAAAGCTCCTACATTTTCTCCCACTCTCCTTTCCTCATTGGGTGAGGTCTTGCTGGTCTTCCCATCTTTGCTTAACACTTTAGGGAAAGCTTGTCGCCCCCCAAGCCTGAATGAGGAGCCCTCTCTCTGGATGACTAGGGCATCTGTAGGTATCTGGTTCTAACTCCTTTGGTAGCACGTATTCCACAGTTTTACAATAATGTGTTTATCTGCTGTCTGCTGTCTTATTTTTGGTGTTAGTCTTAGTGTCCAGAGTAGTGTCTGCTATGAGGCAAATGCACTCAATAAACATTAGTTGAGTGAATGAAATCTAAGCCCCATGTTCTTTCCAGTATACCACTGGCTTTCTTTGAACTGTATTTTAGGTCATAAGCAGTTGCTATGGCATCAAAGTATACATTGTTGAAAACTCAAAAATTCAGTTTAAGTTTTCAGAAAATAGTTGAAAGTGACAATAATGTGGTATGGGGATAAAGAATATAGCACTGAGCTGGAGATATAGCTCAGTTGGTAGAGTGCTTGCCTCTCATGCACAAGGCCCTGGGTTCAATCCCCAGCACCACACACACACAAAGATACAGCATCCATTCTCTGCATGCCAGGCAAGCACCCCATCACTGAGCTACACCCAAGCCCTCCTTCTCCTTCTCTTGAGGAGTTGTGAAGAGCTGTCTGCTGGACACTGTCCATTAGGCCACCTTGCTTAAGTGGGATGATGATCATGTGCTAATATTAGCAGAGCCATAAGAGAAGCAAGCACTGGGAGAAGCGCTCACGAAAAAGACAAACAGGGAACCCTCTGAAAGAAACCTTTTAACAAACGGTAGCGGCAGCAGTTTGCCGACGTCAGCTTTGGAAAACCAGCTTGCAGAGACTCATACGAGTCTCATTGATTTTGCCCAAAAAACAATCAGTCAGGTTCAATTAGACACTGGCTTTCTTTTGATACAATTGTGTGGGACTTTGGACAGTAATGACAGTGATGCAGGGGAGATTGCCTGGGAGGATGGCGGTTTGTGAAAGAACATTCCTATTGAGAGGCAGAAGCTCTGTCCTCAGAGACAAGATGGAGCCCGAGGCTCTGAGAGTGGGTATGGAGGGCTGGATTAAATGATCTTCCTGGGTTCCTCCTGACTCTTCCATAGTCCCTGGGTGGTTTCAGGATAGTGTCTGTTTGGCAGCCACAGATACCGCAGGGTTGGCACATCTACTTGCAAGTCCAGCTTGGAACCAAAACACTTGTTTTATCTAGTTCACTGACAATTGAATAAGAATAGATGACTAGAAAATTGAAGAATAAGAATGGATGACCCCCATCTTCCTGTTTTGTGGTCCTCCGTGGTGGCTGCCCCCTGAGCCTAGCTGAGCGGGCGGAAATGAGCACAGCAGAGAGACTTCTTCATAAAACTGAATATTTAATCTCCAGGACTGTCCTTTAATCCGAAGTTACCCTTTTAGTTATTTTTTTCCTTTGGTGGAGTATGGTGAGAAGTATATGTTTTCTTTTTTTTTTTTAATTAGGGATTGAACTCAGGGGTACTCGACCACTGAGCCACATTCCAACCTTATTTTGTATATTATTTAGAGACAGGTTCTCCTTGAGTTGCTTAGTGCCTTGTCATTGCTGAGGCAAGGGCCTTTGTTCTTGAAAAAGAACAAAGGTCCTGGAGATTCAAGAAAGGAAGGACCTCGTTGAGGCTTGGGAATCTTGAGACCACACCAAGGGTTTTTCACTTTTTCCCAAGAGAAATAGGAAGCGATGTCAATGAAACCTCTTTACATATTTCAGCAGAATGAATTTGATCCAGGAAGTCCATTGCACTGTAGGACCGAGAGGGCCGGAGAGCCTGTGAGGGAACTTGATATTAGTGCTATGAGTCTCCACTCCACTAACTAGAACCCAGAAGGACCCTTGTGGCAAATGGTGGGATATTGGAGTAGGGAGTCCTGGTGTTGAAACTGGAATCGCTAAAGGACAGATCCACTTAATTTCCAAAGTTGCTGTCTGAAGCAGGTGTGGGCGGGGGGTGAAGTGGGGCTCCCCTCGTTCTCTTTTCTGCTGACCTGCTGATGCTTCCTATAATAGAGGCTCACAGGAAGTGTCATTTAGACTCCCAGCCACAGCATTATGAAGCAGAGTGAAAAAAAAAGCGGGGTTTGGGACTAAGAGACACAACAATAGAGAATGAGTTAGTAAAAGGTCTAAATGAAGAGAGGGATAAGAACTTCTGAATCGCAAAAGGACTGATAGCATGTTAATGACAATTTCCCTTCTGGCATTTACAAGATCATCTCCATGTGGGGGTAGTGTTCTCCAGAGAACGCCCACTTGCTTAACTCAAAGCCTGTTGATCTTATGTCTTCTTCCCAGTGAGTTATACTGGAAGATCAGGGAGCATGGGGTACCATTTGTTAAATACCTGTAATGAACATTGCAGTGTCTCAGTGAATCCTCACAACAATGCTATTATTATTTCCATTTTCTACTAAAGGTAGCTGAGGTAAAGGGAGGCACCCTCAGAGATGTCAGTGCTGATGTTTGATCCAGGCTTTCTCACCCAAAACCTATGCTCTTCCATCATGGCCCAGAATCTGGTGGGATCTCTTCCACATAAACCTCTAGATGGAAGTTAATTCACAGATGTCCAGTTTCTTAATTGTGAGAAGATTCCTGGTAGGAAACCTGGTTTAGTGAGGAGGAAGCACAGTTTTCAGGATTTTTTTTTTGTGTTTTGAACTTTATTTGACCAAGAATACTTGAAATTTATGAAGAAAAATCTTTTTGACTGCAGGGCAAATGTTTTCATTTTATGAGTAAATCATATAATTCTCTTCCTGGCAGAGGAGAGCTAAGATTTATTTTCCCCTTCACTCTACTATTAGTATTTTATTTATAATCAGTTTTTTTTTTAATCGGGGAGAGAATACACAGTTGGGTTAAGAGGTAGACCAGTGTAAAATGTTATGCAGATAATTTGAAGAGGCCACGTTGCCTGGAATAGGAAGGAATTCTTCTTGAGGGAGAGCTGAAATTCCTTATTAGTACTTATCTGACCCCCCCCCCTTTTTTTTTTTGAGTTCAATGGCAATGCAAAAGCTAATAGTGTTTGGAGATCATTTAAATATAAAGCAAATGCATGAAATACCATTATAACCTACCTACAGTTCAACTCAGAGGAAGAAATAACTGCACACACATTAGTCAGAGAATGCTATTTTGATATATATGTTTTGTAGAGGAAGGCTAGTTGGTTGGTGCTGACTCTTCGGTTTCTCAGAGGCTTAAGTGGAATGACCTGCCCTTTCTGTAGAAAACCTATTGAAAAAGGAACAGTTATCTAGACATACACCAAAGTTTCAGGCGATATAATAACAGTGGAGTTGTCTTGAATATGCATAATAATGGAGTGTTAACATAATATGAACAATATCAGCAGGCCTTGACCATTTTGTTCAAAAAATGTGTTTTCGTTTCTTCCAAATTAGGTTCCTGTAGTAGTTCAACAATAAATGATTAAAAAAAAAATTTTATTAGAAGCCAAGGTCTTTGGCAGAACCAAGCATGCAGAGATACTCTGTATTAGGCACTGCACCCTGTTAGGGTCCTCTCACTTCCCATGTCATAAACCATTTAAAAACACCACAAGTGGGGCTGGGGATGAGACTCAAGCAGCAACGTGCTCGCCTGGCTTGTGCGGGGCGCTGGGTTCGATCCTCAGCACCACATAAAAATAAAATAAAGATGTTGTGTCTGCCAAAAACTGAAAAATAAATATTAAAAAAAAATACCACAAGCTTTCTGTAACATTTGTACTTGAAAAAACTCTTGGCTCTGTAACAAACTGCAAGACAGTGGAGTTATCTTGAAAACAGTGCCACCCTGCTTGGAATTTGATTCCTTTTGTATTCCATGTTATCTACCCAAGAAATTCTTGGGTGTGGTATACATTTCTGGAAGGTCTCCTTGGTTATGTAGATGACTGCTGAAGAGACAAACAGGGTGGAAAGCCATTATGTTGCTCTGTTTTTAATTCTTAGAAGTCACATGAGTTCTAGGTTAAATGCAACTACTCTTGCCATAAATGGAGACGTGCTTCTAAATCTATTGGCCTACTGCAGGGGAACCTTTCTCACACCATTCTTTTTTTTTTTTTTTTTTTAAAGAGAGAGTGAGAGAGAGAGAGGGGGACAGAGAGAGAGAGAGAATTTTAACATTTATTTTTTCTTAGTTCTCGGCGGACACAACATCTTCGTTTGTATGTGGTGCTGAGGATCGAACCCGGGCCGCACGCATGCCAGGCGAGCGCGCTACCGCTTGAGCCACATCCCCAGCCCCTCACACCATTCTTAAAAATTATTCAGGATGCTCCAAAAGCTTTTCTTTCAGCCAATTATATCTATCGACATTTATTCTGTTAGAAATTTTAAAATATATTTCATTTCACTAAAAATTATAGTAAGCATGCTGCATGTTAATCACATTTTTAAATGGCAAGTAACTAAGTGTATTTAATTTAACATTTTATCTTGAGATACTTGTAGATTCATATGTAGTTGCAAAACATGATACAGATTGATCCTGCGTATCTTTTACTCAGTTTTCCCTCAATTGTACAATCTTCCAAAACTGTGATACAATAACATCACAACCAGAATACTGGCATCGATACGGTCAAGATCCAGAACAGATCTATCACAACAAGGTTCCTTCTTTTGCCTTGTATGGTTCCAAAAATGACAAGAAAAACACCTATCATGAATGCTCCAAATATATTCACTGATAGGTCAAATAATGGTACAGCAGCAATAGTTACACCTGATCAAACTTTTACATTTTTAGTACCCAAACAATCAGCTCAAAAGGTAGAGCTTGGTGCTCTAAATTATAATTTTTTAATAAGTTTGTAAGTGTGGCATAACTTTCTAGCAATGTGTTTTTATCTTTGTGTGCTAATAATACATCATCCATATAGTGAAATATTTGTAGTTCAGGATTTTGATTTCTATGTGGCTGGATTACTTTGTTAACATAAATTTGACACATAGTTGGGCTGTTAGCCATCCCTTGAGGGAGTACTTTCCATTCATATCTCTGATCAGGACCTTCATGATTCAGTGCAGGGATAGTAAATGCAAAACGTGGACTATCCTCAGGATGAATTGGAATTGAAAAAAAAAACAATCTTTAATATCTATAACTAAAACATACCAAGTTTTTGGCAAAGCAGACAATTGAGGAATCCCTGATTGAGCAGGTCCCATAATAACCATCTCATTATTAATGGCTCTTAAATCTTGCAATAATCTCCATTTACCAGATTTCTTTTTGATGACAAAAATGGGAGTATTATGGAGAAATACAGAAGGTTGTATATGTCTTTCCGCTAATTGTTGTTTGACCAGATCATGGGCTGCTTGTATCTTTTCTTTAGTCAGGGGCCACTGAGGTATGGTCATATCCCTTCTGCCTCCACCACCAAGCCCTGGCCACCACTGATCTGTCCTCCACTTCTATAGTTTTGTCATTTCAAGAATATGATGGAAGTAGAGTCACACAGTATGGAAGCATGGGATTGGCTTTCTTCACTCTGGACACAGACCCATGTTGTTGTATGTGTGAAGGTTTTGTTCCTTTTCATTGCTGAGCAGCATTCCACGGTGTGGATGTATCACAATGTATTTGGCCATTTGCTCATTCAAGGTCCAGTTTTTGTCTATTACAAACATGGCGGCTGTGAATAGATCAGATTTTTGAGTAACATAAGTTTTTTTTTTTTTTTTAATTTCTTTGGGATAAATGCCCCAGAGTGTAACTGCTGGGTTATATGGTGGTTGGGTGTTTTTGTTTTGCAAGACCCTGACAAACTGCTGTTCAGAGTGGTGAAATATTTTACATTCCCACCAGCAATGTATGAGTGACCTAGTTTCTCTGTATCTTCACCAGCATTTAGTGTTACCATTATTATTATTTGTGAATTGCCATTTTTTTCAGCTTTATAATTATGGTAAACTACACAAGATATAGCAAGTGTGCATTCAGTGGTGTTAAGTCCCTTCACGTTGTTGTCCATTTCCAGAGCTCTTTTCATCTCACACAATGGAGGCTCTGTACCCTTTAAACCCCAACCCACCATTCCTCCTTCCCTCCAGCTCCTAGCAACCATGTTCTTTTTTTTCTGTGAATATGACCATGGAGGTGCTTCATGTTACTGGAATCCACAGTGTTTATCATTTTGTGACTTACAACATCTCCTCAAGTTTCCTCCATGTTGTAATACGTGTCAGAATTTCTTTTTTAAGGATGAATAGTATTCCATTGTGATTATGTGCCTCATCTTGCTCATCCATTCATCTGCCAATGAAGACTTGGGTTGCTTCCATATTTTGGCTCTGATGAATAATACTGGCATGAACATGGGTGTACAAATATCTCTTCCAGACCCTGCTTTCGATTCTTTAGCGTATGTGCCCAAAAGGAAAATTGCGGAATCATTTGCAATTTCATATGAATTTAAGGTTTTCTCTTTCTGCGACAAAAAGCCATTGGAATTTTGATAGTGATTGCACTAAAGTCTTCTAATACATGAACATCTATTTAGGTCTTTTAAAAGGCTTTTTGTTGGGGCTGGGGTTGTGGCTCAGCAGTAAAGTACTGGCCTAGCACATGTGAGACGCTGGGTTTGATCCACATAAAAATAAATAAATAAAGGCATTGTGTCCAACTACAATATATATATATATATATATATATATATATATATATATATATATATATATGTATATATTTTAAAATAAAATAAAATGCTTTTTGTAATGTTTTGTAGTTTTCAGTGTAAATCTTGTATCACATTGGTTAAATTTATTCCTAAGTATTTCATTCATTCATTCATTCTTTCTTTTTTTTTTCTTGGTACCAGGGATTGAATCTAGAGGTGCTTTCCTGCTGAGCCACATCCCCATCTCTTTTTAATATTTTTATTTGGAGACAGGATCTCACGAAGTTGCTTAGGCCCTCAATAAGTTGCTGAGCCTGGCTTTGAACTTGTGACCCTCCTGCCTCAGCTTCTTGAGTTGCTGGGATTACAGGTGTGCGACACCACACCTGGCTTCATTCTTTCTTTATGCTCTTATTAAAGAAATTATTTTCTTTTTTCTCTTATGCTGTTCGTTGCTTGTTTATATAGCAACCTAAAGAATTTTTACGGGTTGATTTTGTATCATACAGTACTGGTAAATTCATTTATTACCTCTAGTGCTTTCTCTGTGGATTTGTAAGGTTTTCTACATGTAAAGTCACGCCATCCGAGAATAGAGAGTTTTACTTCTTCGTTTACAATTTACATAACTTTTCCTTTTCCTTGCCTAATTACTCCATCTAGGGCTTTCAGTTCAGAGGTCAGGTAAAGCTTTCAGTCTATTTTGCCCTGATTGTGGGTGGAAAACTTTCCGTCTGATACTATGTTAGTTTTAAATTTTTGTAAATGTCCTTTAACTGGTTGAGGGAGTCCTTTTCTATCAATAGTGTATTGATAGATGCAGAGTTAAAAACACTGATTTGAGATCTTTCTCTTTTTTTGGTGTAGGCATTGTCAGCTGGGAATTTCCTCTGAGCACTGCATTCACTGTAAGCCCCCCACCCCTTTGGTACTGGTGACTGAACCCAGGGGTGCTCTACCACTGAGCTCCATCCCCCGCTTTTTATTTTATTTTGAGACAGGATCTCACTGCCTTCCCCAAGCTGGCCTTGAACTTTTGGTCCTCCTGCCTCAGCCCTCTAGTAACTGGGATTCCACAGTACCACTCCCAGCTATCCCATGTGCTTTGATATTTTGTTATTTCATTTTCATTCATCTCAAAGTGTTTCTAGTTACTCCTGTGATTTCTTCTTTGACCTCCTGGTTGTTTCACCTCTTACAATTTTAAAGGCTACAGTAATATCCTTGGTATCATTCCTGGTATTGATGACTTAGGTATTTTCTCTTTTTATCTTTCTCAATCTTGCTAAATGTTTATCCATTTTATTGATATTTTTTCAACGAAGCAGCATTTGCTTTATTAATATTTTCTACTGCTTGTGTTTTCAACTTCTTTTAATTATTTCATTCTTCTATTTGAGTTGGATTTAATTTGCTCTCCTTTTCCTAATTCCTTGAGATGATTATTTAGATTATTGGTTTAACATCTTTCCTAGTTTTTGATGTAAGCATTCAGCAGTTTAAATGTCCCTTTTGTTATTATTTCAGCTAAGCCCCACACAATTGGACATGAACTTTCATACAGAAAAATACTTAAGATACCAATTATATCACAAAATCTGCAGTCATTAGGCTAATGACCTTAGTTTTCTCCACCACAGCCCCTCTCTTTTATTCATTCTTCTCTTAAATACTGGTCCCTAGAATGTAGAATTCTGGATGATTCCAGATATTGCAAAATAGACTTGGACTTTCTATTTATTATTTTTCATCCATTTACTCATTCATTAATCGAACAGAAATCACTGAGTTCCTACACCAGGAGCTGTGCTGGTTAGGAATATACAGATGATTAAAGCAGATGTCTTCATTATTCTAATGACCCTACCTGACAGAGATGACAAATAATCGAATGATTTCAGGGGTGACCTCTGTCTCCCTTTTACAGAAACGCTATTCCCATCAACAAAAAGGTAGTTAAGATAGTTAAACCCCATGAGTTTGGTGTTTTGTTTTTTTTTTTCCCCCAACCATTCTGTCATTTTCTACCCTATTTCCAGAACTCTCTGGTGCTTTGATGTAGGGTGATCCTTAGGTGGTGTGCACTCTACAGGCTACACCAGTTGCTTAAAACTGTCTTCTTTCTGATTAGTGGAGGCTGTGGTCAAATAGCTTGAACAGCATCGCTGGCTTGAACATTCCTGGTTTGATGATTGCAAACATCTCTGACACTTCCCACTGATTCCTCTTGGGGGATACAATCTCTGCCCACAATAGGGTAACATCTTAGAATTGGATAGAATGACCAACGAGTGAGGAGTTCTTTTGTTGGTTAAGCTTTTTGGTCCTCCCTAAAATCCTGGGTAGAAATAAGCCCCAATTGGCAGATGAGGAAATTGAGACTCAGAGGCTCAGCAGCTTTCCCAGGTGGGAAAAATCAAGAACAGACACTGGTTTCTAGACTCCCACCAGGCCTTTACTTCTTGTCTCCATCTCGCTGCCTCCCCATAGCTGACCATTAAATATGTTTTAAAGAGGGCAAAGTCCAATTGCATAATAGATCTGCCTGTCTAAAACATGATGATTAGTGCTAATGGTCGGGTATTACCTGGCATGCATGTGTTAGGTTTACAGTAAAGAATGTCTACTTTTTATTAACTGTCCTTTTAGATATATTAGTGACTGTCACACCTGAATTATAACAAAGAAGCACTAGAGAAATTCAATGTGGGCGGCAAAATTCTTTGAAGAATAACTAGTTATAATTGGGGAGTCTGAACACATTTCAGAGTTGCACGTTTA
The DNA here is from genome assembly GCF_052094955.1 of Ictidomys tridecemlineatus. Taxonomy (NCBI): domain Eukaryota; kingdom Metazoa; phylum Chordata; class Mammalia; order Rodentia; family Sciuridae; genus Ictidomys; species Ictidomys tridecemlineatus. Next base: position 12,735,979 of record NC_135477.1, read on the forward strand.
ATATGCAGTATGGTTAATTGCACTGTAATTACAGTATTTTAGAATGCCATGCTAAGTGTTTAATCCTTTTCAGGTTTGCCCTCCAATCAGTGGTCTGCCTTCATTTTTCCAGATTGATCAAGTCTGCCTGAGAGAAGGGGGTAGGTAACAAGAGTGTGTCCATGTGTCTAATCAGCTGGGAAAGTTGTAAAATGAATCTTTCCTATCTGGAATTTATATTTAATCACAGTGACGCTCTCTTTATGAATGAGGGCTGATTAGTTAGTTGTTGGAGTAGGAAAACAATAAGAGCGGGTTTATTTACGCAGATAAGTTATGCCGAAGTCATTATTTGGTCTGATTGAGCTGATGGGGATATTCACATTACCTCAGCACACAGACCCACTTAATCTTATTCATAATGTTAATTATATACTCCAAGAGTTACTGCTGTGCTCTTATTTACCGTGTTTACTATTAGAGTTTGTTTATCCATGTGGGATTTTATGGCTTCCCTCTCTTTCACTGGACTATGCCCCTTTTACAGAAATAAAATGCATTTCTACTCCTAGAAACCTAATCTTCTTTAGTTTATTCTCAGCCATTCTGATGACATCTAATAAAGGAAAGGAAACTCAGTTTAGTTGCACAGAGTTGGTTAAGACTGTACTGTCAAGCTGAATTTTTAATAGTATTTTTTTTTGCCTTTGTGTATTTGCATATTCTTTTTCACTGTCTAGAGTTTCCTTTCCCTGTATATCCCCTGAAAAGCAATTATTCATCTTTGAAATCCATTTCTTGGGGGGAATAGTCCTTAATCCTACCAGAGAGAGTTGACCATTGCTTCCTTTCTCTCAGGGCTGTATCTGAACATCAATAAACAGTAGAATCACAGCCATGGTATATTGTATTGCAATTATCTTTTATTAATTGTTTGCTTTCCTTGACAGACTGGTTTGTCTGTTGTATTCCTCTGTCTTATCAGCTAAGTCTAATAGTGCATAGTTCTCAGTGCTGATTGACAGTTTTTGAAAAATAATTTTCAAGATCTACTTTACATACCATACACTCACTCTTTTCAAAGTGTACAGGTAAGTGGTTTCTAATGTACTCGCAAAGTGGAAAACCATCACAACCACCCAATTTCAGAACATTTTAATCACCTCAGAAAGAAACCCCATTCCTATCAGCAGGAGTCATTCCTTACTTATTACCTCTTTCCCCAGCTCCTGGAAGCAACTCCTCTGATTTCCATCCGTATGGATTTTCCTATCTGGACATTTCATGTAAATGGAGTCATATAATGTTCCATGGCATATTTTCCAGGATATCCATGTCCTTGTATGCACAAGTACTTTGCTCCTGCCCAATGCTATTCCATTGTGTGGATATATTATATTTTAGTTATCTACTTACCAACTGATGGGCATTTCAGTGGTTTTCACTTTTTGACTATTATGAATAAAACTTCTACAAACATCCATGTACGAGTTCTTGTATGAACATACACATTCTGTGATCTGGAGTATATTCCTGGCAGTGGAATTTCTGGGTCTTATGGTAACTCTGTGCTGCACTTTTTGGGTTGTGGCCAAACACTTCCCGAAATGGCTGAACTGCTGGGCACGGTGGTGCACCTGTGGTCCCCACTACTGGGGAGGCTGATGGGAGGATGAGTGGAGCCCAGGAGTTTGAGGCCAGCCTGAGCAGCATAAGGAGACCCTATCAGAAAACAACCAACCAACCAAGAAAGAGTCAAGCAAACAGAAATCTAGAATGCCTACACCATTTTATATTCCAAAGCTGGCAACGGATGATGCTTCAAATTTCTCTGCATTCTCCCCAACCCTTGTCATTGTTATCCTACAGAATTCTTGGTTGGCAATCTTTTATTAAGCATATTGACTATGTCTTCCCACTTGTCTGACCTCTCTGACTTTTGACAGTTTGATGTAACTAGGTTTGGATTTTTGAGTTTACCCTATCAGGAATTTATTGAGCTTCTTGAATATATAGACTTATATCCTAAGCACTCATGTAACCTTTTAGATTTTTAGGACTATATCAGAACTATTTTTTCCCTTTGTGGTGCTGGGGAACCAACCCGCGTGCTAGGAAAGCATGCTACCACCGAGCTACACCCCCAGTCCTTATTTCAGAACTTTTTAATATACCCAAGCACCTCTCATTCCCTAAGTGTTCCTTCCAAGTGTTTCATTTGGCTTATTGGTTACCCCAACTGTTTTTGTCACCTGAGTTTTTGCTGATTCTTTTCAATAAATGCCCTGTGATTGTTGGCAATGGGTGAGCTCTGAGCTGGAGCAAATAAAGATAAGCCTTGTGAATGGGATTTTCTGGGCAACTGCCATAAAGACCAAAGGGTAACAGTATCTGGAAAGGGAATTGTAGAGGAACTCTAACTCCATTCTGCTTCCTCCAGAGGCCCCTGTGATACTGTTTTCACTATAGTTTTAGGACCACTGGGCTGCAGATGCTACGCCCTAGGAGTTGCGCGCTTCTGACATTGTCTTCACAAGACTCTTCCAGTGGTCTGGAGAGCCTTCTCTCACCTGCTTGAAGTTGTGACCCTTAAGGAAAAGCTCACTGCACCAGTTGCAGAAGAGAAGGCAGAAGTTCCCAAACAATAAGATCACTGTAATGGCTGTTGGACAAGTCGATATGGCGTGTGCAATCAGCATTCTGGGAATTTCTCTGGCTGATGAACTTGCCCTGGTGGATGATTTAGAAGATAAGCTCAAAGGAGACAGGATGGATCTGCAGCATGAAGCTTATTTCTTCAAACACCCAAAACTGTAGCAGATAAAGTTTAGTCAGTGACTGCCAGTTCTAAGATCGTGATAGTAACTGCAGGAGTCCGTCGGCAGGAGCGGGGCAGTTGTCTCAATCTGGTGCAGAGAAATGTCAATGTCTTCAGATTCATTATTCCTCAGATCATCAAGCACAGTCTCTCAATGGCATCAGAATTGTGATTTCCAACCCAGTGGACATTCTTACATATGTTACCTGGAAACTAAGTGGATTACCCAACACCGTGTGATTAGAAGGGAGTGCAGTCTGGCTTCTGCTAGATTTTGCTATTTTATGGCTGAGAAACTTGGCATTCATCCTAGCAGCTGCCATGAATGGATTCTGGGAGAACATGGCCACTCAAGTGTGGCTGTGTGGAGTGGAGTCAACGTGGCTGGTAGTTCTCTCCAGGAACTAAATCCAGAAATGGGAACAATGAGAGTGAAAGCTGGACAGAAGTATGTAAAATGGTGGTTGAAAGTGCCTATGATGTCACCAAACTAAAAGGATACACCAACTGGGCTGTTGAGTGAAGTGTGGCTGACCTCATTGAATCCATGTTTAAAAATCTATGCAGGATTCATCCAGTCTCAACCATGGTGACAGGGAGGTATGGCATTGAGAATGAAATCTTTCTGAGCCTTCCCTAAGTCCTCAATGCTCTGGGATTAACCAGCGTTATCAACCAGAAGCTGAAGGATGATGAGGTTGCTCAGCTCAAGAAAAGTGATGTACCCTGTGGGACATCCAGAAGGACCTAAAAGACCTGTGACTGCTGAGCTCCATGCTATAGAAATTGGAACACTGCAGGGTGATTCACCTTGAGCCTTTATTCTCCATCCATGTATAGGGGTCATTTGCTTCTTATTTAATATGTGATATGGGCTACAGAATCAAATCCCAGGCTTGCTTTAATGTGCTTAAAAAAAAAAAGACTACTGCTATTTAATTAAGGCTACTATGGAGTTGGGGAGAGATGGATGAGAATAGATTGAGTTAAAATGCCATAAAATTTATAGTTTTTACTATAATATTTTATATATTAAAAATATAATATATATTTTTCTTTAATACATGCCCACTAGATTGATGCAAACTTTTGCTTATTTTCTAGATTTCTGAAAAAGTTGATTTTTTTGCAATTCTTTTCAGTGTTTGCATTTAATTTTCTAGTGCATTATGATTATACATAATAGTGGGGCTCATTTTGACATATTTGTAAATGCATATAACACAGTTTTCTCCCTTTCAATCCCCAGCACTACCCTTCTCTCCTCCTCCTTCCCCACTTGATCCCCTTCCTCTACCATACTAGTTTTCCTTCTATTTATTTATTTTTTAATTGATGTGTTATAGTTATATAGAGTATTGGAACTCACTGTGGAACATTCAGACACACACCTAGTGGAATTTACCCTCCTTCATTCCCCAGCTTTCCCTCTTTCCCTTCCCTCCCCCCTTCCCTTGTTTCTCTCCATCTACTCATTGCTGTTTTAAAAAGGAGAATTTCCAGGTTTTGTTACTCTTCCATATTGGCCAACACCATTCCAGACTATTTTTAAATAATGAATTGAGAACTTGCAAATAAGGGCCCGGATTATGGCTCAGTGATAAAGTGTTTGCCTAGCATGAATGAGGCACTGGGTTTGATCCCCAGCACCACATTTAAATAAATAAATAAACAAACAAACAAATAAAAAATATTAAAGAAAAGAATTTGCAACTAATACAAATTTCCATTTCTTATAGAAAGGCTTGGCAGTAATAATCCACCAAGATAGATTTTGTAAGTTTGGGAAGTTGTCAGAATATCCTGCTAATATTAATTAAGATGTGGATTGGTGTCTGATCTAAGCCCTTGCTCTCTCCTTTCCCCTCTCCATATATATATAGTCTTATGTAACTTAGCTGAATTTTTAAATGACACGAATCACTCAGAAACATCCTTTCTTTTTAGCGCTTTTTTAAATATAGGTGGACACAATGTATTTATTTTATTTTTATGTGTCGCTGAGGATCCAACCCAGTGCCTCACACATGGTAGGCGAGCCCTCTACCTCTGAGCCACAACCCCAGCCCTCTTTTTAACGCTTTAGTAAGACAAAATTGGAACTTTCAGTAAAAAAGATTATAAGCCAATGATGAGATTTCATTGTTTCTCCTTGTTGGGTTTTACATTGAAATATTCTGACTGTCCTTTCACTTCTTCTTTCTTTTTTTTTAACTTTTTTTTTTAGTTGTCAATGGACCTTTATTTTATTTATTGACATGTGGTACTGAGAATTGAACCTAGTGCCTCCTGCAGGCTCGGCAAGCTCTCTACCACTGAGCCACAACCCAGCCCCGTCCTTTTCACTTCTTCATGGGTGTTTTGGCACACTATGCTCAACTTTTCCAAGAGGTTTTCAGAGACATGTTTTTTCAATTCTGATGTTTCCACTCTGTTAGGTCAGAAAAATTCCAAGCTATAATGTTTTTGACCCTGTTTTTGGGGTACTTATAGGTTCCCAACTAAATTGCTTCTTTGCCTTCAAATTGATATAGAATAGTCAGCATAGATTTCAAGAATGGATTCTCTACATCATATATTTATGGCAGTTTTGAGAATGATATCTTACATGGAATATCTTATTCAGACACAAATTGCATCATTATCATCAAAGTTGTTTATAATCTATTTTATTCAGTTTTAAGGCCTCTTGTTTTCAATATCTATAAGGTTCTTATGTAGTTGAGTAGACAAGTAGTCTACTTACATATAGTTGAATGCCATGTAGCTTTAAAACTAAGGCAAATGTAACTGATTAGAACTAATAAAAATAAGTTTAAATAATAAAAAAAATTTTAAAAGGCAAATTAATGTGACAATATGAGAAGACCTTGAAAATATATTATAAAGTGAAAAAGCAGAGGGTAGAATAGTGCAAATGAGCCATGTTTATAAAATATGTATATAGAAGTATGTATTAACATTTCCAGAAGAATATCTATGAAACACAGTAACAGTCATGCTTGGGTAGAGTGTATGGGTTGGGGAAGAGCCAAAGACTCACTTTATTAATATACTTGGACCCAAAAGAGCAAACATTACCTTGATAGTTTTCAAAAACTATTTTAAAAATCAATTTTCAATGTGGCATGCAATCTACAGACTAATAAAATAGTTCTGGAGCTAAGCTGACCCTGGAGAATCACTTAATGTTTGCAGCATTAAAACATATGCAAATTTCCCCTTTGTTTCTCATTCTTCTCCATGTATACAATTTTCATTGTGTTTTCCTTTCCTCTACAAAGCCCCTCTCTATTTTATCAAGTTACTCAGTACCCAGTAAACAATGAAGCTCCATTTTTAGGAGATGGAAATTTGTCTGAAAATCAAGTGAAGTAAATGAGAAAAAATACATGGAAAAATAAGAATGGATTTATCATGTCCATCTAAAATACTGCTTTCAATGATCTTTCATTACTACTTAAAACACTGCTTTCAATGACCTGTACTTATTAGGAAGGTTTTCAACTCCATACAAGTTAAGTGATTATGTTTATCAATGCCACATTATTTGGTAGAGTAAGAAAGAGGAGTTGTGCAAGAGCTATTGATCATGAACATAAAGAAAAGGCATCCCCAAGGGAGCCTTATCTGGGAATGCTTTGCACCAGATTGGATGGTTGTCATGATAAAAGGAAGCATTTACTTTTCTCTCTAGAGAAGTCAATGAGTGTACTGAATGGTTATCAAATGTAATTACTGAAAGATGGCTAATGTTGCTGTGGGACTTTCTGTATTAGGATAGAGGCCAGTGGAAGGAACATCTCAGACTTATCACCAGGGAATGTATCCTTGGCTCTGGGGAGTAGCCTGAGTTCTATTCTATCACAGGCAATAAGATGTACCCCGTAATGAGGGGGTGGAGTTCCTCAGCATGAGAATTGCCTGATTACATAGGAAATGCTACTTTTGAGCAGTTGTTTTGAACATCAAATGGCCTTTTGGTTTTGAAGCCAGTGAGCTACCAATCTTGGCAAAGATGGCTTGTAAATGTAAAAAAAAAAAAAAAAAAAAAAGGCAAAAATGTGCTGTGAAAAACCAAAATGCAGTTTTGCTTTCCTTCTCTCCCTCCTCACGACTTCCTCCTCCTCCTCCTCCCTTTCTCCACCAGCATAGATACACCCGAAGACCTGAAATCAACTGACTTGCTTAGGACAGAAAAGCTTGGTATTAGCTTTTGATTTTCCCGTGCACATGAGAACATGTCATTTAATCTTTGTGGATCTTATTTTCCACTTCAGTAAAAATGAGAAAGTTGGACCAGATGATATTTTAGGTTCTTTCAGTATTATCATTTGGTTAGTTCTATCAGAAAAAGGATTTGGAAATTTAAAATTAGATGATTTGTCATATTGGTTATTTTAGAGAATGAGTAACCCCATGTTTGAATTTTTGCAAAGAATAATGTAGTCTTCCATCTGTATAATCTGTGCAATAATACTAATGATAATAAAGGTCTGCTCATGTAATGGGCTAGTGGTAGACCTGTGGGATGAGAGCCACTCTAATTTATTTCTAGAAAACTAAGAAAATCACAAGTGCTTTTAGTTCTCGAGTGCTCATCTGAGAAAGTAATCTGATTTTTCATGACAGTGAGTTTTAAGCCAGGGAACCTCTCCTCTTCCCTGGACTCCAAGTCTATGAGTATTCTCATATGAAATAATGTCTGTCACTCAAACAGTTGCGATACAGAAAAGAAGTACACGTTGTAGGGTTGAGCCCTGGGCTAAAAATAAGCTTTTGGGCTCCCAGGTATTACATGCTGATTCATTAAGAGTATCACTTATTTACTGACTTTATTTTTCTTTTGATACTCAAGATCAGTTTTAATAAAAAACGGGTAGCTACTAATTTTGAGAAGTCAAATAAAAAAACAGTCACTTTCTGTTTCAATGTCTTTGGCATCTCAATGGTTGAACTTAAGTTAGGAAAATATATTAATGAAGTCATACTTAGCTATAATGCTGGACTGAACATTATATTTTAAAAAAATGGGTGAGCCAGGTATAGTGGCATATGCCTGTAGTCCCAGCTACTCAGGAAGCTGAGGTAGGAGGATCCCTTGAGTCCACTTAAAAAAAATTATCTTGGCTACTTTAGTTCCTTTATATTTATACATTGTCTCATTCTTGAAGAAAGGGGGACAGTAAAACACCATGTTGTCCCTGAGTGCTTCTTTTCTGTTCTCTACACTGAGCCAAATTAAGAGAACAATGAGGGCAAGCCTGGGTCAGAAAGTCCAAGGTCCAGATTACCTTCAAGGGTACTGGCTTTCTGTCATGTACACTGGGAATCAGGGCAAGTTAGTGTTATCTGTAGAAAGCTACTTTCTTGCATGTATGCCAGGATGGTTGCTCCTTGGATGCTGGACAATCTTACTAAGCAAGCTAATGCTGATGATGTCACTGCTTCTGCAGCCCAACTTGGAACTGAGAGCTCTGTGGAAAGGATTATGTGTCACTTATGCTGGGGATTGAACCTGTGGCCCTGAGCCTACTAGGCAAGTGCTCTACCACTGAATTATATCCTCAGCCCCTTTGTGTTAAGCAAAGATCTGTATGTCTATCTTTATGCCAGTTCCACGCTGTCTTTATTATTGTAGCTTAAGTCTTCAATTCCTTTTATATAAGTGAACCAAATTTATTCTTGTTTTTCAAGATTTCTTTGGTTATTCTATGTCCTTTCTTTGCCAGAAACTTTAGAATTGACTTTACATTTTCTACAAAAAACACTTACTGGAATTTTAATTGGAATCACATTAAGTGCATAGATGAATGTGGTATTTTAACCATATTGTCTTCTAGTCCATGAGCATGGTATAACATTTTATTTATTTATGTCTTTGACTTTTCAGCAGTTTTTAAAAATTTTTCAGTGTATAGATCTCACATAACATTTTTGGTAAAGCTAAATGATTTCATTATTTTCAGTGTTATTAAAACTGGAATAATTTTAAAGTTTGACTCTCTGCTAATTGTAATTACATAGACATATAAATTATTTATATGTGATCTGAATCATATTGATTTTTATTTTTTGCCATTAATATGGTGGATGCCTATTGACTTTTAACTTCTTATTCTGGAATAATTTTAGATTTATAGAAAACTTGTGAAGATAGTACAAGTATACCTAAAATTCCTATGTACCCTTTACCTAGCCCTCGAGGTAAATGATCATTGTATTGGTCAAAACTAAGAGATTAACATGGGCACAAATCCTCTTAAATGTAACTCTATTAGGATTTTGCCAGTGTGTCCACTAATGCCCCTTTTCTGTTCCAGGGTCGGCTCCAGGATACCACATCACTTGGTCATGCCTCTTTCCTCTCCTCTGGTCTATGACAGTCTTTCCATGTTTTCTATGATCTAGTAGTTTTGAAGAGTACCGGTCATGAAGTTTGTAAAATGTCCCTCAATTTGTGCTTCCTTCACATTTTTTCTTAATAGATTGAGGTTATTGGTTTAGGAAAAATACCAAGAAAGGGAATACCTTTCTTATCCTGTCATATCAGTGGGCACAAGCTGTCAACATGACATATTACTGTGACTTAACCTTGATCACTCCATTCAAATGCTGTTTACTAAGTTTCTCCATTTTAAAGTTACTATTTTTTCCTTTTCCATTTCTTCTCTTTGGCAGCAAGTCTCTAAGTCTAGCCTACATATAAAGGAAGGAGATTAAATTCTGCCTCATGGAGGGGGACTATTTACATATATTAGTTGGAGTTCTTTCTTCCTCATTATGAGGAATTATACATAATGATTTGACTTCTATCAATATGGACAATATACTCCCTGCTCATGTTGTATCATCTTATATCCCTCCTGCTTCAACCTCAGAATTAACCATTTCCCTGAGGAGTTCTGGTTCCCTTTCTTACATAATCGAATTTAGGAATCAAGATCTGGTTTAGGTTGTGCTCATGGATACTGGTATAACTCTGTGTCTAGGCCTTCTCAGTGGATGAAGAGAGGAGATAGCGATGTGCATTAACCCATGCACACACACACATCTTCATCTACTTACCTATTTGTCTACTATTAAAAGAAACATGAATTCACACTGATATCTTTGATTGTACTCCAGCATCACAACATTCATTTTAGACTTCCTTTCTTCCATATTGATATGGTTCTGATAGCAATGTTTGCTTTGGAAACAGAAATTCACTTTTGCATGATTTCATCTACAAGGAATGCTAAATCAATAGAAGAAACTACACCCAGTGTAATTAGGCTGAAGTAGAATACAAAAAAACCTGTGTGCACACTCACATTTCAATAGCTACCTTAGTCATCACGTGTCTTCAACAAAGTTATCTTTTGTTGCTCTTTTGCATTTATGAGGGAGTGACATATACATCACACCTCCTATACCCCAAACACATTTAAGTGTCCTGGTTCAAAAACACCAAGCAATGAATGCAAAGGGAAAGCCATATGTATTGTGGAAAAGATTGGAATAATAAAGCGTTTTTGAAAGAAATAAAAGGACAAATAATATCTCTCATTCAACAAGCATAAAAGGATCCATATGTGGACCATCAGAGATGATACTATGAAAATAAAAATAATCTACAATGGCATAACCTCAAGTACTGTGACGTCAATAAGAACAAGGTCTAAAGAATTAGAAGAAATGAAAGATTGTTGAGTTTATGAATTGAGCACAAACAGAAAAAAACAGAAGCATCTTTTCTCACAATCACAAAGCAAGCAGGATATCTGAAATTGCCACATCCTGCAGAAGTGGTTCCTTTTGGTGCTGATAGTGGCTGGGTTAGTGGTTGCAAATATGACCACAATTTCCAAACCTTCAGCTGGTAGGTTCAGAATTCAGCAGGGAAAAGCAAGCCCAGCTGAGAAAGCAGGAAGAGAAGTTCTAATGGTGGTATAGAAGTTAATTGGAGAATGCTCTATATTGTATTGGTATTCTAATTTGGTTATAAATGCTTTCCTTGAAAGACCTACGAATCAAATTCAGAAAAAAAAAAAAAGCCTCGGGAAATAATACTGTGAAAGACTGTGATGTTGGAGTCCAAACATCAAACTGTGGACAAGGAGTTACACCCATCCACAGACAGTGTTACCACTTTCCCAATGGATTTCAGACAACCCTTCCCCCACCACTTCACAATGACTCCAAAGATGCAGCCTTCAGGATGCCCATGCTCATGAACACTGGGTGTTTTTCAAGCCAAATGCCCAATTATTTGTAGCATCATGCATTTCTTAATCATTTAACCTGTGTAAAATGATGCTACTGATTTTATTAGGTTCTCTATATTTTATTTATTTGTGGTTGGAGAAGCATTTAAGTGCTGTGCTTCTAATCTCATTTCCCCCATGACATCTATGGTTTTTATTGTGCAGTTCTGCACAGCATGATGACTTTTAAGAATGCATAAGACATGCTGCAGCAGAACTGGCTAACTTATCTATCTGACAGTGAGAAACCCACGGCCCATCATCTATGGTTTATTGACTTATTTATTCAACTCTACTATACCTGTAGAGAAGTTTTAGAATTGCAAATCCATACTCCAGTATGAGGCAAATTTATCAACTTGTATTTATGGACAGTTTCTTTTCTCTTTAGATTTACAGTATTCAGTGAAAATTCTGTTTTCTTAGATTACTCAGGTAAGGTTGTTTTTACTGTTCCTCTTTAGTGAAGTAATGTCATGCATTAATAATACTGTCTTTGGGGTCTGGATTATTCAACTTAACAAAATGTATTTAATATCTATCCAGATTGCTGTGTGACTAAGTAGCTCATTTTTTTTTAATCGATGTATATGTTCCATTTTGTGGATTACTATAATCTGTTTATTCATTCACCCATTGAGGGACTTCTTGGTCATTTCCAGTTATTGGTGATTATAAATCAAACATTTACAAAAAATTATATATATATATTTATCTATGAACATAAGTTTTTGTTCATTTGGATAAATCTGGAGGTATAAGATTGCTGGATTGTATGCTAAATGTTTGTTTGTTTGTTTGTTTGTTTATACCAAGGAATTAACCCAGGAGTGCTTGAGCACTGAGCTATATTCCTAGCCCTTTTTTTAATTTTTATTTTGAGATAGGGTCTCACTAAGTTGCTTAGTATTTTAGTCAGTTTTTTTTTTTTCCTGCTGTGACTAAAAGACCTAATGAGGACAGTTTTAGAGGAGGAAAGGTTTATTCAGGGGCTCACCATTTTAGAGGTCTCAGTCTATAGACAGCGGGCTCCATTCCCCGGGCTCCAGGTGAGGCTGAACATGGTAGCAGAAGAATGTGGCGGAGAGAAGTGACTCACATGATGATCAGGAAACGGAGAGAGACTAAGCTCAGCTCACTCAATATATACCCCAAAGGCATGCTCCCAATGACCCACTTCTTCCAGCCATCTCCTACTTGCCTTCAGTTACCACTCAGTTAATCCCTATCAGGGAATGAATTCACTGATTGGGTTAAGGCTCTCATAACCCAATCATTTCTCCTCCAAACGCTGTTGCATTGTCTCACACATAAGCTTTTGAGGGACATCTCACATCAAAAGCATAACACTTAGGGTCTTGCTAAATTGCTGAGGTTGGCTTTGAACTGGTGATCCTCCTGCCTCACCTCCCAAACCACTAGGATCACAAGCGTGCTACACCTCATATGTTTAATTTTTTTATAAGGAGTAACTGATTGTCTTTCAAAATGGCTGTGCCATTTTAAGTTACTTCAGTAATAAGAGAGTTTTTGTTGATCTGCATTCTTATCAACATTTGCTATTGTCCTTTTTCAATTTTAGCCATCCTAACAGAAATTCAGTATTATCTCATTGTTGTTTTAATTTTCATTTCCCTAGTTTCAAACGATGTGGAGCATCTTTTCATATGCTTGTTTGCTGTTTAAGAATCTTTTTTGGGGTAACATATCTATTAATATTTTTGCCAATAAAAGGTTTGGTTTTTTAATTATCAAGTTTTAAGAGTTCTTATATTTTGAATACAAACACTTTATCAAGTATGTGACTTGCAAATATATTAATCTATAGCAAGTCTTCATAATCTCCAACTTCTTTTAATCTTAGTAGAACCTAAAATATCAGCTTTTTAAATTAATCATGTTTTGGTATTATTTTTGGAATTAATTGTCAAGCCTCAGGTTACACGATTTTCTTCTGTGTTTCTCTTTAAATGTTTTACTGTTTTAGGTTTTCAATTTCAGTCTATATTTTATTTTGAATTAATTTTTATCTAAGGTATGTGTTGAGGTTTATTTTTGTATGTGGATTTTTAGGTGTTCTACACTATTTGTGAGAAAAAAATATTCTTTTTCTATTGAATTGCTTTTGCTGCTTAAAAAAGAGGTTGACTGCATTTTGTGGACATACTTCTGACTTGGCCATTCTGTTCAATTTTTAGTATGTCTTTTTGCCAGTACTTCATTGTCTTGATTACTATAGCTTTATGCTGAGTTAAAGCTACAGTAATCAGCTACCTGAAATCAGTAGCTTAAGTTTGTTCAAACAAAGTCTGACTTTGTTCTTTTTCAGAGTCATCCTGGCTATTCTAGATCTTTGGTCTTTCCATACAAATTTTAGAATCAGAGGATTGAGACTCTAAATGAGCTTGTAGGGATTTTGATTGGGATTATATTGGATCTAGAGACCCACTGAGGAGAATTGATGTCTTACAAATATAGTCTTCAAAATGAATATATCTCTCCATTTATTTAGTCTTTGATTTTTCATCAATGCTTTATACTTGGTTAGCATCTAGATCTTCCACAAATTTTGCTGGGTTTATACATAAGTACATTTTTTAGTGCTATTGTAAATGTATACATAATGTGTATTTTTCCTTGGTTTTTGCTTTTATTTTTCCCCCAGTGCTGGGGATTGAACCCAGGGCCTCACATGTGCTAGACAAGCACAAAATTACCGTTTAGCTACAACTCCCGTCCTCTGTAGCTGATGTTATCTTTTAGCAGCTCCACTACAATATGTCTAGATGTGGGCCTTGTATTCATGTGCATTATTTACAAACAGACAAATTTTAGTGACAACCCAAATGTCTAAGAATTTGAGAATGGCTAGTATTACTTGATTAATGGAAGAAGAGGGCTAAGTTTGCTTAAGAAGAAGTACATACAAAATACTGTTTAGTTGCTGGGTGTGGTGGCACACACCTATAATCCCGGCTACTTGAAATGCTGAGGCAGAATGATAACAAGTTGGAGGAAAGCCTGGGCAACTTAGTGAGCCTCTCCCTCAAAATTACAAAAAGAACAAAAATGTAGCTCAGTCGCAGAGAACTTGTGTAGAGGCACAAGACCCTCAGTTCAAACCACAGTAGTACACAAACAAGAAATACTGTTTAGTAAAAAGTAGAACAAAGTATTATGTACACAAATATTTGAAAATTAAAATATTTGCAGAAGAAACATGTTTAAGAATGTGAAAATCTGATTTTTTTTCCACTTTTTTTTTTTACTGGTGCATTATAGTTGTACATACTGATAGGATTTGTTACATATTTGTACATGTGCACAGTACAACAATATAATTTGGCCAATATCCCTCTCCAGCACGTTCCCTTTTCTTCCCCACCTTCCACCCCTTGGTCCCTTTTCTCTACTAATGTCCCTTTGATTTTTAGGTGATCCACCTCCACCTTTCTTTTTCTCTTTTCTCTCTGGCTTCCACATGTGAGAGAAAACACATGACCCTGGACTTTCTGAGTTGAACTTATTTCACTTAACATAATATTCTCTAGTTCCAGTCATTTCCCTGCAAATAACATAATTTCATTTTTCTTTATGTCTTAATAAAACTCCATTTTGTATATATAACTACATTCCTTTTTATTTATTCACCTGTTGATGGACACCTAGGCTGGTTCCATGGTTTGGCTATTGTGAATTGTGCTGCTATAAATATGGGCAATCTTGTATCACTGTAGTAAGATGACTTTAATTCTTCAGGATAAACACCCAGGAGTGGTACAGCTGGTTCATACGGTGCTTTCACGCCTAGCCTTTTGAGGAACCTGATTTCCATAGTGGTTGTACTAATTTACAATCCCATCAACAGTATAAAATTCCTTTTCATCACATCCTCTTCAGCATGTATTATTATTTGTATTCTTTTTTAAAATAAGTTTATTCATTTTATTTCCCCTAGGGAGAATGATGTCGCCAAATCGCCAAAGGTTCTGGTTCCTTGCGTGTGCTGTCTTCAGATGCAATGGTATTAGTTATATATTGTTCATTTATTGCATTTATTTCATAGTGAATTTTAAGAAGGACATCGAGGGTCTGAAACATATCCAGAGGAAGATGACAAGAATGGGGAGGGTTTCCAAAATCTTCACGTCTGAGGAATGTGTGACAGGCTTGGTGGTATTTGGAACAGAAAAAGAGAAAACCTTAGTGAATCCAATGCTCATTAATTTGAGTCATTAAGACAGTCCTGTCGACAACTCTCCTGTGTCATTCTGGAGGCAGGAGGGAGACAGAAGTAGGCATGGTGGAACAGTTTAACTAATATCCTCTAGCAATTAGAGTTGTTTAAAAATGGAATAAACTGGTTTGAGAGCTTCATAAGTGTTGAGAGCCACAGCCATTTTGCCCAGAAGTAATGGTTGTGAGGCGAGCCATTAAGATGATGCTGGATTGATTCAATTGTATATAGACCCCTGCTGCCCGCTGCTTTGGAGTTCTAGGCGAGGATTTCCTGGGGAGTTTCGTTGATTGGGGAAGTTCCGGTAGAGGGAGTTCCTGTTGGTGTGGTGTGCCGGAGAGGAGCCGTGTGGGGTGTGGGTGGCGTTTGGGAGAGTTCCCGGGGAGTGTGCGTGGAGTGCTGTTGGAGTTCAGGCAATAAAGTTTCCTGTTTGAACATACAAGTGCTTTGTGGCGGCTGGGTGATTTGTGCCCAGCCAGACTGCGGCACATAAGTACCCCTTTACTGGAAGCAAATGTTAAGAAACTGAATGATCATCAGTGAAAGATAAGGAATCTTGGGGGGAGATTGGACAAGTTTACTATTTGCATTCTTTCTTTTAATAATCATTTAGAAGTTTATTTTACAGCACTTTTATTGAGACATCATGTAACTTACTGATCAGGACTGTTTACAAATGTAATGTTTGGCCTTTGAGACAATTAAAACCGTTGAAGTACTAAAATTTGACATCATGATTTGTTTAACTTAAGGAGGGTTAAGATGATGAAAACTAAAAGAAAAATTTTCAAACAGAAATATAATTTTCACAAAAACCCTATATTCTTCCCTTACATGAAAAGAAGGGAGGGAAGGAGAAAGAAAGGAAAAAAAAAGGTGTGTGTGTGTGTGTGTGTGTGTGTGTGTGAAAACGCAAAGAAAAAGAAGGCAAGAAAAACTCTTTTTTTCCCCTGTTTGCAAAATGGAGGGAAATTTCTTGAGGTCTCAGCACATAATGTAATCAACCAAGTCAGTTTATATTAAATCATCTTCTTTACATATTATTGAATCCCATTGGCAGCTGCACCCTGTTGAAACTGCCTCTTCACTGACTGAGGTCCTGCCATGGCACCCATGTGATGAAGAACTCTTGGATCCATCATTTGGGCCATTTGTTGATTCAATTTTGCCATCTGTGATTGGCTCACATTCTTAGGCATGTCATCACCTTTGAAAAGTCCCTTGATATCTCCCATCTTTTTTACTATCTGTGTGAACTTGATATATTACATCAAAAGTTCCTGGACATCTCTTGTTGACATGC
Organism: Ictidomys tridecemlineatus; assembly: GCF_052094955.1. Lineage (NCBI taxonomy): Eukaryota > Metazoa > Chordata > Mammalia > Rodentia > Sciuridae > Ictidomys > Ictidomys tridecemlineatus. Next base: position 12,752,565 of record NC_135477.1, read on the forward strand.
CTGATCCTTGTGCTCCTCTTTGGGTTCTTCCTGTTTGCTTACTACAAACCATGGTGCCATCTGTACTGTTCAGTTCTTGATCATTTATACTATCCATTATTGTCATTAATTTCTTTATCCTTGACATTGACTCCTTTGTTCATTTCCTTTGCTTATAAAATCTGTTCCAAAAACCAGGGATCAACCCCAAGATCTGACTGAACGGGCCCATTTTAATGACATCTTGAAATCATTCATACATGTCTTGCGATGTAAACTGACCATGTTTCAACTTCTCTACGAGTCCTTCATTTCATCCAATTTCAACTCATTGACTTTATCTATCAGTTCTTTAATGTCACCCATACCCAGAAGCTTGCTGATGAAAGGCTCAAAGTCATCAATATGTTCCCCTGTACCCATGAAAACAATTGGACTTTTTGTGGCAGCAATCACACTGAGTACACCACCTCCTTTTGCATGACCATCAAATTTCATCACTCTTTTTTTTAAAAAATTTATTTATTTTAGTTAGGTATAAATGACAGCAAAATGCACTTTTCTAAAATATTTTTATACGTTTATTTTGTTTACTTTTATGTAGTTCTGGGTATCAAACCCAGTGCCTCATATGTGCTAGGCAAGTGCTCTACCACTGAGCCACAACCTCAGCCCAAAAGAATGCATTTTGATTCATTGTACCCAATTGCAGCATAACTTTTCTCTGATGGTACACGATGTAGCGTTTGCACCCTAGGTGCAGTCATACATGTACCTAGGGTAGTAATGTCCATCACATTCCACCATCTTTCCTGCCCCCATACTTCCTCCCCTACCCTCACTCCCCTTTGCCCAATCAAAGTTCCTCCATTTTTTCCCATTTTCCCCCAACCCCATTATAGATCAGCATCCACTTATCAGAGAGAGCATTTGGCCTTTGGTTTGGGGGGATTGGCTTACTTTCCTTAGCAGGATATTCTCCAATTCCATCCATTTATCTGGAAATGCCATGATTTTATTCTTTTTTAAATGCTGAGTAATATTCATTGTGTATATATACCACAGTTTCTTTATCTATTCATCTATTGAAGGGCGTCTAGATTGCTTCCACAGTTTACCTATTGTGAATTGAGCTTCTATAAACACTGATGTGGCTGCTTTATATAGACAGAGGAGTGGAATAGCTGGGTCAAATGGTGGTTCCATTCTGAGTTTTCTAAGGAATCTTCATAGTGCTTTCCAGAGTGGTTGCACCAATTTGCAGTCCCATCAGCAATGTATGAGTGTGCCTTTTCCCCAGATCCTTGCCAACACTTATTGTTATTTATATTCTTGATAACTGCCATTCTGACTGGAGTGACATGAAATCTTAGAGTAGTTTTGATTTGCACTTCTCTAATTACTAGACATATTGAACATTTTTTCATATATTTGTTGATTGGTTGTATATCTTCTTCTAAGAAGTGTCTGTTCAGCTCCTTAGCCCATTTATTGATTGGGTTTTTTGTTTTTTTTTTTAGTATTAAATTTTTTGAGTTCTTTTTTTTAATATTTATTTTTTAGTTGTAGGTGAACACAATTTCTTTCTTTTATTTTTAAGTGGGTGCTGAGTATCAAACCCGGTACCTCAAGCATGGTAGGTGAGCGCTCTACCTCTGAGCCACAAGCCCAGCCCCCAAGCCACAAGCCCAGCCTCCTTGAGTTCTTTATATATCTTGGAGATTAGTGCTCTATCTGATGTGTGTGTGGCAAAGATTTGTTCCAAAATGTAGGCTCTCTCTTCACCTCACTGATTGTTAGTTTTGTCACTCATACTGAGGCTACATCTACTTTATCTTAGCCTTAGCTTGGGCTTCACAAGTCTAACCAATGGAGGTATCTATCACATAAACAATGTTATCAGGTTGTATAGCATTAGCAACTTGAAGTATTTCTTTGAATAATGAGTCTTCTTGTTTGTGGCAGACACTTGTCTCAACAACAATAATTAAAAAAATGTTATTTTTTAATTTCTCCACTCCTTTAGAAGCAATGACAACAGGATTCATTTCCATAGAATAGAATTCTTGCTTTAGTAGCATTCTGGTTTAGTTGGTCAAAAGCCCCTGCTCTAAATGTGTCTGCATGTATCAAGCAGGTCTTCCAACCTTTCCTCTGGTAATAATATGCTAATTCTGAACACATTGTTGTTTCACCACTCCCTTGGAATCCAGCCAACATAGTCACATTCTGTTTTCCTTCAGTGGGTGTCCATGCTTTAACTCCAGGGTCTACAAGCTTCACAAGTTCTTTAAAGACAACATGTTGAATCATTTTTCTTTTGTTAAGATCAGATGCTATCACTTCAAGATCAATAGGAGACTTAACATTTTATCTTAGTTGCTTCATTAGTTTAACATCCACTTCTAATAATGCTCTACATACTTCTTTTAGCATAGCACTTAATACCTCTTCATTGATGATGGTGGCAATGCCCAAAGAGTGTAATGATGTTATTTTTCTTCCAAGGTCTGCTTGAACATTCTTGAAAACTTTAAGATGTGCTTATGAGGAACTCTTTTGCCTCATGAGGAGATGACATCATTCAGCATAGTCCAGTCTTTCTGGAAGAGGACATACTTCCAAAAGGATCTGGGGAGATGTTTCTTTGTTTTGATTGGCTTTGGTTTTACTTTTTTTACTATTAAATAACTGAGGCAGCAAAGTTAGTGGCAAAATAGGGTCTCTAGGGATACAAACTAGGAAAGAAAGCCAGGCCTCTAGGAGCTACTTTAAGAAAAAGGGATTAGATCCAAGAGGTGCTCTGGGGAAACTCCGAAATGGGGCATCTATTATTTATATTCTTGATGACTGCCATTATGACTGGTGTGTAATGAAATCTTAGTGTGGTTTTGATTTGCATTTCCCTAATTGCCAATGATGTTGAACATTTTTCATATATTTGTTGGCCATTTATATCTCTTCTTTTGAGATTTGTTTGCTTAAAATGTTTGCCCATTTGTTAATTGGGCTATTTGATTATTTGGTGTAAAGTTTTTTAGTTCTTTATCTATTCTGGATTTTAATCCTCTGTCAGAAGAGTAGCTAGCAAAGATTTCTTCCCATTCTGTAGATTCTCTCTTCACATTCCCAATTGTTTTCTTTGCTGTGCAGAAGCTTATTAATTTGATGCTATCCCACTTATTAACTCTTGCCATTATTTCCTGAGTGTTAGGGGTCTCATTGAGAAAGTCGTTGCCTGTGCCTATATGCTGGAGTGTTGACCCTATGTTTTCTTTTAAGAGGTGCATAATTTCTGATCTATTTTCTAGGTCTTTGATCCATTTTGATTTAACTTTTGTGCAGAGTGAGGAATTAGGATCCAGTTTCGTTCCTCTACATATGGATAACCAGTTTTCCCAGGATCAGTCATTGAAAAGTCTGTCTTTTCTCCAACGTATGTTTTTGGCATGTTCGTCAAGGATGAGATGACTTTATCTCCGTGGGTTTGTCTCTGTGTCTTTTATTTTGTATGATTGGTCTATGAGTCTGTTTTTATGCCCAGTACCATGCAGTTTTCGTTATTATAGCTGAAAAATCTGTTCTTTTATAACTGGTTTATTGAAATATAATTTACATGCCATCAAATTCTCCCATTTAAAGTGTATAGTTCTATAGTTTTTAATCCATTCATAGAATTGTGCAACCATGAGCACAATTTTTCTGTATTTTTATTGGTGTATTATAGTTGTATAAAATGGTGGGATTTGTTGTTACGTATTCGTACATGCACACAATATAACAATATAATTTGACCAATATCATTCCCCAGTATTTCTCCTTTCCCTCCTCTCTTCCCAACCCTGGCCCTCTGGTTTCTTTCCTCTACTGATCTCCTTTCAGTTTTTATGAGACACTCACATACACACCTTCCTTTTCCTTTCTCCTCTCTAGCTTCCACATATGAGAGAAAACATGCAACTCTTAACTTTCTATTCTCGATGGCTGCCATTTTGAGTGGAGATGAAATCTTAGTGTAGTTTTGATTGGCATTTCCCTAATTGTTAATGATTTTGAATCTTTTTTTTCACATATTTTTGGTCATTTGTATTTTTTCTTTTGAGAAGTGTCTGTTTAGTTCATTTGTTTATTTATTAACTTTTTTGTTGTTTTTTAATTTCTTTATGTATTCTGTATATTAATCCTTTGTCAGAAGAGTAGCTAGCAAAGATTTTATCCCATTCTATAAATTCTTTCCTCATTTCTGTTTCCTTTTTCCTGTGCAAAAGGAGCTTTTTAATTCGATGCCATCCCATTTATTAATTCTTGGCATTATTTCCTGAGTTTTCAGAGCCTTACTGAGAATGTCATTGCCTGGAGCATTTTTTGAGCATTTTTATTACCCCAGAAAGAAACCACATACCTATCAATAGCCATTTTCTATTTTCTCTGTAATCCCCCCATGCCTTGAGTTTCATACAAATTTCTAATCAGCTTTCTCTTTCCATGGATTTTCCTATTTTTAACATTTTATATAGATGCAGTCATACACTATCTGGACTTTTCTGTCTTTCCCCACTCAGTATAATGTTTTCAAAGTTCATACATGTTATATCATGTGTCAGTACTTTTTTTAATTGCTAAATAATATTCCAATGTTGCATTTTTGCATCATAATTACCATTACAATAAGTAGCTCTGTACTGAAGCCTTTTAAGATGGACCCACTAATATAGAATGAAAAAATCAAACAAATATTAAAGAAAGAATCCTTTTTTACTACAGCACTTTCCCACTCCACCCAGACCCCTTGGACCTGTTCTTGTAGCCTGAAGAAAGTAATTTTCTTGAACTTTGTACAAATATTTTCAATTCATTTTTAGAAAGCATTTTTTCTCTCTCTACATATACATGTATGTATGTAAACAAACTCATTTTTAAATGTTTTAAATTGCATGTTGTATGCAGGTTAATAGCTCCAATGTGATGCCTGTAACATAAATCCCTATGTGCATTATTTAACAGAACAAAAACTAATTATACCACTTCTATCCTCTCATCAATATTCATATCATATAAATAAACCATAAAGTAATGGGAGATCTGCATCCCAATAAGTAACTCTAATAGTCATCCTAATAATTCATTCCATGCCCTCAGGATAATACCATATTGTATTTCAGGTGGCTATTTTAATTTCAAGGAGGGTAAATGGAATTAATTTCAAGGGGCTTCAGGGCTTCGGATTGAGTGTGGGACCAGAACACTTAGTTTGATTATAGATTTGATAATTAACTTATCCTTAAACTCCAAAAATATTATCTAAGTGTAATTGGAGTACACAATAAAACCAGATATTTAAGAGAATGGAATTTTGTAAAAGAATACAAATACCTAATGGACACTCTGCTTATGTTTGGTAGAATGTGAGAAAATACTCTGGTTATTTAGGTTTGGAGGGAACTCTTCCAAATTGCCCAGCAGTCAGAATGACAGCTCAGGTTTACCATGTTTCCCCACTGCCATGCAAGAGCTAGATGGCCATGATTTGACACTCAGTTCTCCTGTATTTTACTCCCCTCTGGAAAGAAATTATTTCTTTTCACAAAATACCCAGTGGCAGGACATTTTCGTGGAGTCAAGTTTGGATTGGCTCATACTTCTAGCCTCTTCTTTCAATTCTGAGGACTAAACTGCAGTTTCAGGGAAAAGGCCACGTGGTTGTCTTCTGGAGATCTTCAGCTGATCTGCAAGTACTTTGAATTATTTTATGAAAAAATTAGGGAAAGGATTGAATGATTAAAAACTCAAACTAATTATTTTTTAATTTTTAATTCACTCCACTAAAAAATACTTTGTTGCTATTTTTAGATCATTCTACTACCAAATGACCCATGCTAAAACACTATATTGCCGTTTTTATAAAAGCAGAAAGCAGTGCAACCATTTTTTCAATTTATTTCGAGTCAATAGTTAGTAATATACTAACTATTGACTCGAAAGATACTGGTTACAGGATTCATCAAATTACCAGGCCTCCTGCCCATCTATACCGGAGAGAGGGACACAGCAAATGGAGTTGGACATTTGCATAAAATATCAAATGAAGAGTGATCAGAAGCACTGTGCTGGTGTCCTACCTATGAGTTTAGGATAGAAAAATCAAGATGTGCAATAGGTCTAATCCAGGTTGGATTTATTTTCTATGCTAACTGATCAGTGTAAAAGAACTTTGCCTGTTTCAGTTTATAATTAGCAACCATAACCCTTTCTCATACCGGTAATTAAAAAAAAAAAAACCAGCAACTAAATGCTGCATTCTGGTTTGGCGTTTTGATCTTTTTCTTCTCTGTTCAATCCTTACCCTTCTCCTGGAGAGTAGGCATTATTACTGTTCCCATCCTTTAGGTGCAGTTCAAAGAGCACAGGAGACTAGACCAAAGGTTAGCCAGCAACTTGGGCCTGGGGAAAGTTGCCCTTCAACCAGTCAGACTTACAGCCTCTCTCCTGGTCAGGGTCTATTCTAGAGCTGGGTTTAAATAGTGCAGAGGGCAAGAGGGCAGTGAAGGGGAACAAGTGCTGGCCTTCATTTCACAACACCACGCTCTCCTGCCAGGTAGCTGTTTGCCTTAGGCATTTGAGAGGCAGTGGTCGCCCCCCCCTAGAGTGAAGGTCCTCTCAAGCCAACCACAAGATCCCTACGCGCCTCAGGGCCCATGTTCCAGCCACTCAAACCTGATGTCAGGTGGAGAAACCCGCCAGGGCCCTAGAACTGGTATCCGACTACCATGTCTCTCTCCCAACTGTGTGGTGACCTTACCAGCTGGGCGGCCCGCAAAGCGCAGGATGGCCTATTTCGCTCCCTGCTCTATTTCGCAAGGTGCAGGCCCCTAGGTTTTCCAGCCTCTAAAGGTCTCCCCGATAGACCACTGCGTGGGAACTCGGGGCTTCTAGTGCCCGCCACTTCCCGCTCTAAATCGTTGGCTCTTAGTGGCGCGGGTAGTGACCTTCGCGCTGCGTCCAAGGTGGAGTTCCCACCGGCGCTAAGAACCCAAGGCCGGTTTCTCTGAACGCGCGTGTCCGGGGGCGGAGGCGGGGAGAAGGGTGCAGGAGCGCCCAGCGGCCGCACGCAGGGCCGCGCGCCCCCCGCCTGCGCGTCCTGGGCGCGGGCCTCCAGGGAGGATCCCGGGCCGCAGCGGCCGCAGCGGGCTGGGACACTTGTTCCCGCCCCCGCCAGCCGCCGCCCCCACCGCGGCCCAGCGCCTCGGGGCCCTGCCCGCCGCCCGCTGCAGGTGAAGCGGCCGCCGGGAAGGTGCGTGGGGATGATCTCACTCGCGCGCTCGGCGCCGGGAGGAGGAGGAGCGGGAGCGGATCCAACTTCCGGGTAGTGCCGCCGCACGCCACCGGCATCTTGCTGCTTCTTCCCCCTCCCCCGGGGCCCCCTCGCCTCTCCTCCTTTCCTTTTATTCCCAGCCCCACCCGCCAAAATGAACAGCTCGGACGAGGAGAAGCAGCTGCAGCTCATCACCAGCCTGAAGGAGCAAGGTAGGCGGGCCCGCGGGCGCCAGGTGTGGGAGCCGCGGCCCGTGGGCGGGGACGGCTCGCGAGCCGGGTCTGCGGCAGGTGGGAGCCGGGCGGGGGGCGTTGCGGCCGTCGCGGTCACCCGGTAGCTCCGTCACCTTGCAGTAGAGCGCAGGCCGAGACGAGGTGCGAGTGTCGGGGAGGGTCGGGCCCCGCAGTGGGAGAGGCGCTGCCGCCTTGGCCCGAAATTGGAGATCCGGGCCGGGGACAAGGACCTGGCGCGGACCGGGGCGCGCGACACCCATTCCACGCGGGAGAAGCGGGTGGGGCCGGACGCTGGGCGGCTCTGGGCGGCTCAGCTGGCCGTGCTCCTGGCCTTGGCCCCACCCTTGCACATTTGGGGCGCTCGCGGGCCTGCAGCGCTGCTTCACAGCCTTTCCAGCATTTCATTGGGGTCGGTGCAGTTCCTCTTTCCTTAGCCAGGATTCTCAGGCCGCGATGTGTTTTTATCACTTCCCATTTTTAGCAGTGTATTAGTCAGTGAATCAACACCCTGTCTGTGCGCCTGGTTTCCTGAATGGACAGTGTTGGCGCTGGGCACAGGGCAGCCAGGCCCTGTGCACACGTTTCTCTACTGCTTGTAACTGGGGATTATCCCTCAATAAAGAGCTGTTTCAATCATTTTCATCATTATCACCCTTCTGAACAAAGCCAGATCAGAGAGCCATTGTTAATCTAACACATTTTAAAAATTCTTATTACCCTGATCAAAGGGTGGTCTGAGAATGTGGGTCAAGAAGGAGCCGAACATGGAGATTTAGGAAGTAAAAAACGAGTAGGTACTTGTGCTTCTCTAAGTGACTTGCTGACATGGCCAGAAAGTGAAAGGGGCCCTGCTCTTTGGCTAACCCTTGTGTTTAGTCTCAGTTCTTCTGCTTCTCTTGGCTCAGCTCAGAAGCTTTGTGAACTTGGAGGAATGTCCGCCCTTCCTTGGATCTTGTGGTTTCAGTCAAGCTTTACCTGTCTAAAAACAAGGACTAAACCAGACGTCACATTGTCCTTCCTGTCCAGTACTATGTATAACCTGTTGCTTCTTGATTACACCATCTTCCCATCTGCAAGGGTACTCCTTGCAAAAAATTCTTAATAGGACCATGTACTGTGTGACCTTGGAGGAAATTACTTAACTTTTCTAAAGTGGACATTGCACATTTCTCTTTGATATCTAGTATCTGGAATGTGCTGGATAGATGTTAGTCTTCTTGGTCCTAGCACCCTCACTTCCCAGCCTAGACTAGCCTGAGGGCATGAAGTCAAGAACCAGTGAATCTGCTGGATGGGCAGAATTTCCTTTATAGGAAATCTCAAGTTTTATTAAGGGCTGCATTCTATTTGAATGTTATTTCTAGACTCTTGATTCATATTCCTGGACACATGGAACTTTCATTATTAGTATTACTGGATATCACATCTCTTGATGGATGCTCAGTCTTCGAATAATAAAAAGTTACTTCCTTTTCATTCTGTATATATTTTTAAGGGCAGATTAACAATGCAAGTAACCCACAAATTGTTTTTATTTGATTTTGGAACATGTTCTCTGTCTCCATGTTGGATTAAGGAGTGAGGAAAAAGGGTGTATTTCTAAGTTTATGTTTCTTCTGTTGTATTAGGAAACATCCATGGTGTTGGTATTTTCAGAGGCTATATTTCCTTGATTAAAGGCATATCAAAGGTAATAGAACAGTTGACTTTGAAATTTGTGTTTATTAAAAGTACACTTTTTTTTAATGATGTTGAGTCTAGTTATCCAGGTGTGAGGATTTTTTTCAGCCCATAGTATGAGTTTTATATATCTCAAAGCAGGGCATTTACCATTGGATCATTGACTGTGATAACAGTTAACTTATTTCAAGAGTATTTAATTGTTGCTTGACTTATGGAACTAACTGGAAAGCTAGGGATTTGAAATGAGAACTCAGGCTCTTTGGGTGTCTCCAGTATTATGATGAATTTTGTAAAGTTTCGGTGTGTTCTACCCATTAACGCTTTGAGTCCTCATTTCACTACCCCTGTTTGATAGGAAGGAGAAGAACCATCATTGAGTAGATATACTAGTTTCCTTTTTTAATTCCAAGTAAACACATGTTTTACCACAGGTGGGGCCCATGTGCTAGGCACTGGGGGCCCAGGGAGTGAACTAGAAAATTTTTGTCTTTGCTTTTTTTCTTTTTTTTTGTCTCATAGATATCATTAATCAAATAATCACACTGATAAATGTACAATTACCCATTTTTTTTCTAGTATAGATTCTTAGACATGAAATTGTTGGGTTAGAGGTCATGTACATAATAAAGTTCTGCTAGAGAGTTAAAAAAAATGCCCTATAGGGGGCTGATTTTAGCTCAGTGGTGGAGTGCATGTGAAGCCCTGGGTTCAGTCCTCAGCACTACATAAAAATAAATAAATAAAATAAAGGTATTGTGTCCAACTACAACTAAAAAATAAATATTGAAAAAAATGCCCCCTAGTATCGCTATATCAGTTCACATTCCCCAAGTAGCCTCTCTATCCCCACGTGCTGGTTAACATTGACTGTTAGCCATCCTTACTAATTTGACAGCTTGACAAGTTTCTGAATTTTTGCCAGCCAAGTGGGCAAAATGGTACCTTTAAAAATTTGTATTGCCCTTGTTATTGGTGAAATTGGAGGTATTTTTATGTGCTTATCGGGTGTTTGAGTTTCATCATGTGGTTCCTTCCTTAGTGAGTTTTAAGTCTCAAATTCGAACCCATTCCTCAGGAGGGTATGCAGAAAGAAGGTCTAAACTGCAGCTCTGACAGCAGTTTCCCTCATGTGACGCCTTCAGTGGTGTGGTGAATGAGGTTGCTTTTGACAAAAGTTGTGAAATGCAGTGACGGAGTCTGTCATAATATGAACAATCTCTAATTTATACTTACCATTCCCTAAGCTCTGTGTCTTATAAATCACACCCACTTCTGAATTACTTCAAAACATTGTATGTTCCCTTCTAGTGAATGGTATAATTAGCTATATTATGTCTTTCTAGAAAGTTATATTATGTCCCTTAAAAAAAAAATTAGCCAATGTGTGATTGCTTATGTTCAAGCAGATGTTGAGGTAATGAGGTAATTCTCCTTTTGTCTTTTTTTCTGGCTTTATTTTATTGGACTGATTGACATCTTCAATGCACAGAGAAATGGCAACTTTGGATACTATTTCCGATGCATATTTCCTAGCTACTAAAGTGGACATTTCCCTCACAAAACACCACACAATTTGCTCCTCTCCGGAATTCTGTTGGAAAATGATAGACTTAGTTCAGCATTTGTTTAAGGTGCCTGATTTTCTGTGTAATTCATTGAACTCGCATGTGCTGAATATTCATGGCCAGGCACTGTGCTAGGCATCAGAGATAGAGAGATGAGTAAGACCTGGTCCCTGCTGGTGAGGAGTTCTGGCCTGAAGATGATGGCAGGCATGCATATTCCAGGAAGAGTGTCTGATTGGTCTAGATGGGGTCATGGATTCACATCCTTTGGCCGGGAAGCATTGTGATTGGCAGCCTCCGTGAAGATCCATGCAATGGAGTAGTTGTCCAAAGCAGAATGAATGACCTGCCATCATCAGAAGAGAGGATACAACTGGAGTGACATAAACAACAGGTGCCCACTAACCTAGTCAGAATAGTAATGGCCGCCCTGTGGAGCTCAAAAGTTTTGAAGAGAGTGATTGCTGCTTACTAGTAGGGATGTTCTTTTTTTTGTGGGTGGTACGAGGGATCAAAGCCATGCTAGGCAAGCACTCTACCACTGAGCTGTAGCCCTAACCCTACTAAGGATGTTCTCATGTAAGACCAAACAACAACAAATTCCCCGAATGTATGGATCATTCTTGGGTAATACTATCTAAAATGGATTTTCTTTAGCTTTTTTTTTTTTTTTTTTTTTTCAGTATTGGGGATTAAACACAGCTCCTGGTGCATGCTAGACAAGGGCTTTTCCACTGAGCTTGCATCCTCAGCTCAGATGATTGGTTTTATAACAAGGAAACCTCCTTTCACTTTTATAATTAATATCATTTCCCCCAAGTTATTGAGCTGGTGCTTAAGATTCAGATGGAAATTCAGTAAAACTCATTCTTAGAGCTGAGCTAGTAATTTATGTATGCTTCTAGTGTTCTCTTGGCTTCTGGGTCAGAGGAGGATTATTTTGTCAGAAGGGGCCCACACTGTTGCCTATCACAGTGACCCTATCAGTCTGGAAAAGCTAAAGCATTGCAGTCACTGATCCACATGAAGTCACTCAGTAGAAAGCAATTTGGAATTAAATGGTTGCCTTAGTTTCAAGCACAAACTTGGCCTTACACCAGTGTTTTCCTAAGTGTGGTCCAGGGACCAGCTACTTTTTTTTTTTTTTTTTTTAAAGAGAGAGAGAGGAGAGAGAGAGAGAATTTTTAATATTTATTTGTTTTTAGTTCTCGGCGGACACAACATCTTTGTTGGTATGTGGTGCTGAGGATCGAACCCGGCCGCACGCATGCCAGACGAGCGCGCTACCGCTTGGGCCACATCCCCAGCCCCGGGACCAGCTACTTTTGAGTTACCAGATATGTATTAGAAACTTACTTTCCTCCCAGGTGAAAGAAAACGGTGCAGGACTGATCACATGGGCACATCAAAGGTAGAGGCATAAGCAGATTTATTGCCAGGCACCTGACAAGGCTCTCTCTGGCTCAGAGAGAACAGCAGTAGGAAGGGAGAGCAGCGGGAGTGGGGAGCAGCAGCAACTCCCCCTTGAGCATGACTTTTAGAGGCCAGAATCATGGCCACTCTTTAGAGGTGGTTTTAGCCCTTGTGACTGGCCTAGCAAGCATCACCTGGTTTTTGTGGAAGGCAAGTTACAGTTCCTTGGGAACAGAGAAGAGCAACTTTTTATCGCTCAAGGAGAGAACAGAGACCGGCAGGTTTTTATCTCTCAAGGAGAGAACACAGCTAGCAAGTTTCTATCTCTTGAGAATAAGAACAGTATTCAAACAGCGGGGGTGGGGAAAGGAGGATGGCTGTAGTTATGCCAACCCCAGAGTCCGTGAATCATTGCCGAAGAGACGCCAGGCCGGCAGCCCTCCAAGACCCCGGTGCTTAGCATGGCTGGCGAGTAGCATCTTCTAGTCAGAATTCCTCTCTTCACTTAATACTTCCCATAGGTAGGTGAGTCTTGTATTTTTTTTTTTTAAATTAAATCATAATGGGCTGGGGTTGTGGCTCAGCGGTAGAGCGCTCGCCTAGCACATGCGAGGCCCTAGGTTCGATCCTCAGCACCACATATAAATAAATAAAATAAAGGTATTGTGTCCAACTAAAGCTAAAAAATAAATTTAAAAAATTAAATCATAAAATAATCTCATGCTTATAAAGTGAAAAATACAGTTATCTGTTCTATATAACTCATTGTTTCTCAGTAGTTCTTTTATTATTCTTCTCCTCCTCAGGAGCCTTTTTAGACATTTTATGTACTGTGACCCTTTGAAGGGCCACAAACCATCATAATACCTAAGATCTTTTTTGCCTTGTTGAGAATGATATTACTCCCTATTGACAGTGCTTGCTCTACCCCATTCCCATTTCTCAAAGTTTCTGACTGTTAATCTTTTGCCGTGTTTCCTTCCAGAAATTGTGTATTTCTGTGTACACACATATTTTATTACCTAATATGTAATTTATGTCAGCACATAGAGAGTCACATTATTAAAAATTGATTAGAGGGGCTGGGGATGTGGCTCAAGCGGTAGCGCGCTGGCTTAGCATGCGTGCGGCCCGGGTTCGATCCTCAGCACCACATACAAACGAGGATGTTGTGTCTGCCAAGAACTAAGAAAAAAATAAATAAATGTTAAAATTCTCTCTCTCTCTCTGTCCCCCCCCTCACTCTCTCTTTAAAAAAAAAAATTGATTAGATAGTGTTTCACTGTATTCATCTACCACAGTGTATTTAATGTCCTCTGGATGGATATTTCTGTTTCTTGTTTTTATTTTTTTGCTGTTTAAAGTAATGTTTGCAGTAATGGATTCAAGTTGGAGACATCAGTATGAATTCATATTTAGTTTAATGTAGATAAAGATGGTTATCTTTAAAATTCTTACAGATATGTACACGTAGTTGGGTTAGTGCAGACAGATGTGTTTTCTTGTTCTGCCAGATGAGAGTCAGGATGCACTGGTAGCAGTGAACACATCTAGCACCCAGAGCTGGGAACTAATACCATGAAAGGAACAGGGTTATTGGGAGAAACGGAAGATTCTAGAATGAGGAAAGAAACATACAAGATGAGCCTGAGGCATCTAGTAGTGCTCAAAACTAAGGAAGTGAACAAACTAATAACCCTACAGTGATGGGGCTGTCAGAGACACAGGAGCCAACTGAAGGAGCTTCCCGTGGGCAAAGACAGCACGATTTGAAAAAAAAATATTGTATTGTAACCCAAAGTATGAAATAAATATTTCTGAGTCAGTACTAATAGAAGTAATTCAATACATTAGCAGGGAGAAGAAACAAATTTCTAATGCAGAACAATTTCAAATAATTTATGTAGCTCCTCCCACTTAAAAAAGGTGTGGTCTTAACTCCCCCATCCTTAAGTGGGGGCTGTTCGCAGTGACTTCTCTCCAGAGATTGCAGCGTAAGAAAGGCGGAGTAGAGTAATTTCCATGGAAATCTGGCAGACGCTGCCTCAGTGAGGTGATGCTGGTCAACATCAACAGGGATAAGTCATGTGGATAACTCATGTCTTTGATACAGTATAATAAAAATGGCACTTTATCTCTGTGATTGTCTCCTAAAAACCTGTAAGCCAGTCTACCTGTCAAAGTCAAGAAATGCCTAAGGATATATGACATCTAAATACAATTCGGCATGTCTGATGGGATCCCAGAGCAGAGGAAGAGGAAATTAGGTAAAAACTAAGGAAACCTGAATAAACTGTGGACTTTAGTTCACAATAAGGTGTCACTGTGGGTCCATTAGTTGTAACAAATGTGCCATAGTAATGCTTATGTTCATGACAGGGGAAGACAGGGGCACTCTGTACTGCTGGCCCTCCAGTATCCATGGGTTCCACATCTGTGGATTCAACCAACTTCAGTTCAAAAATATTTGAAAAAAAAATTGAACATGTACAGGTATTGTTTTTGCTTATGATTATTCCCTAAATAATACAGCATTCAATTATTTCCATGGCATTCATATTGAATTAGATATTGTAAGTAATCTGGAGATGATATAAAGAACGTGGGAGTGTATGTGTAGATTGTATGTAAATAGTACATCATTTTATATAAGAACATTTCCAGAGTTTGGTATCCACTTAAACCACCAATTCCCTGTGAATACCAAGGGATGATTTTACTATCTTTGAGTTTTTTTTATCTCTCTAAAGCTTAAAAAATTAAAGTTTACTAAAAATAATAATGCTGCATACATTCTTGTACATATATTTGTAATTACAATTGTAGGACAAATTCTTTTTAAAAACATCAATTTTTAAAAAAATTATATAATAGTATATATTCATGGGTAAAAGGGAAAATTTATCTATGGGTAGTAGGAAAAATTCTTAAAAGTGAAATTGAGGAATCTGAAACATTTAAACTTTGCCCTGCTTTACATTTTATTCTTACTTTTGTTTTTGTGGTGCTAAGAATGGAACCCAGGGCCTCATGCATGCTAGACAAATTCTGAAACACATCCATAGCCCTAGATTTTATTCTTTAAAGCTGTTACACAGCTAGACTTTGCTTTAAAATGTAAAACATATATAATTTTTGTTTTTTTCTTCCTTGCTGTGCTGGCTAAACATTTCAAACATACATTCTGAAGTTTTTATATGGTACCATGAAGAGTAATGTACAAGATCCTTTTAGTAACTTGGTTTTGTCTCATGACACAAATCTAGGTATGATTTCTGCTTGCAATGTGTGTTGCTCATTTAGGAGTCTTTTAAAAAAAGACTTATTTTGAGAAGTAGGTTTACATAAAAATTGATCTGAAAGTAGACAATTCCCACATATGTCCTCATTTCCCCTCAGCCCTATTTTTTCTATTAATATCTTGCTTTATTTAATGTGGTGAATTTGTTAGACCCGATAGGCGAATATTAATAAATTATTATTAGCTAAAGTCCAGTTTACATTAGGGTTCACTCTTTGTATTGTACAATTATGGGTTTTTACCAATATATGATGTACATACAAGTCTCATGCAGTATAGTACAGAATAGTTTCATTGTTCTAAAAATCCTGTGACCTACCCATTCATTGTTCCTTCCCCCAGAACTTGGGGCAACCACTGATCTCTCTTGTTTCTTGCACAGTTTTGCTTTTCCCAGAATCTCACATAGCTGTTTTCATACTAGATGTAGCCTTTTCAGATGAGCTTCTTTCACTTAACAATATGCATTGAAGTTTCCCCTCCGTGACTTGATGGCTCATTTATCTCTTTTTTTATCACTGAATAATATTTTGTTGTACGGATATACCACAGTTTGTTTTTCATTCACATCTTGAAGAACATCTTGGTTCCTCCCAAGTTTGAGCAATTATAAATAACGATGTTCTGAACATTGGTGAGTGGTGGTAGGGTATGAAATTAGTCTGTAGTTCTGGTTAGATCAGAATCCTCGGGTTGGGTTTTATGAGGCTGTGCTCCTGGACTGTGACCTCCCACTTCTGTTCAGCTCCCACTTCTCTAATTAGGTGGAACAGAAGCTGGAGGAGGCTGGACATGGACATTGCCCTGCCTTAAATCCATTAGACTCCAATACGGCTGTTTCTCTTGAGGCCAGGCTTTACTGTTTCTCTTGAGGCCAGGCTTTAAGAACAGAATGCCCCTGAGCATATTTCAGAATGGCTGCTTTCCTCCTCAGCCTGCCCTCTCTGATCTTCTCTGTACAAACCAGGCCAGGTTCTCAAAAGTAAAACCAACAAGTGTGCACCCCCACCCAGATACCCACTTTTAACTTTCACACTTGTCCAAACGGAGCCTCCAGCAATTTGTCAATTATAGCTTAGATTTTCCTGTCTTGCTATTGGTTTCTGAGGAGGTTTCTGCTCCTGGGATCTGTTCCCATAAATTGTGGTTGTCTGTATCTGCCTGTGGGTTCCTCTAATTTTGGGGGGTGGCCTTGTGACATTAGTTCTCTGACAGACCTAAGAGGAGTTGTTGATTTTCAGCATGTTCTGCTTTTTTTTTCCTTGTGAGAAAGAAGTGATTTATAGGGTCCTCACATGCCAGATTAGAAATCCGACATATATGTATTTTAAAGATACTCCGTTTCCTTCTTTTCTGTTGGTTAATTTGAAGCCATTAATACAGTTTTGTGGCGAGTACTTCTTAATCATCATTACTTCATTAACACCAGATTGTATGTTCTACCAAGTATTGAGTGAATTTCTGTTTTGCCATAATTTCTTTTCAGATATGAAATCTGTTACCTTTGTTTTTTGATCAGTTTTTTTTCCAGCAGTGTTTTTCCCAGCTTTTATAATGATTTAATTAACAAGTGAGGTATAAATGACTTCTCTTTCTACTCTGGCTTTAAGAGGAGGACCCATTGGGATGTGTGCAGAAGGGAATCTAGCCCTAATTGAACACCGTCTTTTGTGACTCATGTCCTCATTCCCCATTAGTAACATTTCAGGGCTCCCAGAGTCTCAAAGGTACAGACTCAATGAATGTAAAGCTACATTAGAAGATCTCATGAGGCAGTGTTTCTCCAGTTACATTTGGTGGCTATTTAAAGTTTCATTTTGATTAAGGATTTCCATGTAACATAGGATGCAGAAGACCTATAGGGAGGAGAGTATGTGCTCTTTCATGAGTTGCTGGTGTGAAGCCTTAGTCATTCTTCCTTCCTGCTCAGTTTATCAAATGCCTGTTATATGTCAGGCATCATGTGGATGTGGGTGTCTGGATGAATGAAGGCACTGTTTTCACCCTAGAGGATTATTTCCGACTTAGTGCTTTATTGCATTGTGCACAGTTATGCTCAGTACTGTCTTCTTCCCTGAATGACTTTGGGAATCAAGAGACAGGTTCTGCTTTCAAAAACTGTGGGATTTGATTTCTCTGTGGATTTCTGTCTTCCTTTGTAAAATGGGGATGTTAATATTTGGCTCAATTGTTTCGCATCACAGATTCGAGTGGACATAGCCTTTCATTCAACATAGGCAAGAACTCTGTGTTTGGTATTTTGCACAGGCATAGTTCAGTCAGTTGGGTGGAAAGAAAGGTGAGAAAACAACCTATATGCAACTAATTTATGATGGCTGTGTGTAGGGGCTCTAACAGAGCTTCAGGTTTAGTTCCTGTATCCAAGATGCTTACTTTGTATTTTTAAAAATTTGGAATATTTGCATAGACATTACTAGTTGAGTATATCTAACAAGAAAATTTTAAGTCCAAAATGTTCCAAAATCTGAAACTTTGGTGCTCAAAAGTTTCATATTTCAGAGCATTTCCAGTTTCTGATTTTTGGAGTAGGGCTGCTTAACCTATATGAACAGGGCCTTCTGGTGTTAAAAGAGAAGTGCTGACTTTGCCTGAGATACATGAGGAGAGCCTCTTGGAAGACCTGCATTGCAAGGAAGGAGATGGGGAAGACCTTGCAGGCAGAAGAGAAAACATTTGCAGAGGCACCTATGTATGAAAGGTCTTACAGGATTCAGGGAAGCCCTGGACTCTGGGTGTGATGGAGTAGCTTGTGGTGGACTCTGAGACTGAATGGCAGGCAGTCAAGTGGGTTCCAGATTGTGAAGCTAAGGTTTTGGAGGTTTTAAACAAGAAGATGGAATAAGGATTTTTTTTTGTCAATATGCTGACCACCCACTGTGTAAAGAACAACTTGGGATAAAGTGAAGGTAGAGCTGGATTGGAGGGTTTTGTTAATATTGAGGGTCTGAATTGGGACAGAGATCCTGGCTACAGAGGAAGGGCAGATTGGAGAGACATTTTTAGATATAGGAGTTTGATGCTGTGTAGGTAGAGGGAAGTGGACTCAAGGGAGACCCTGTGGGTAGTAGCTTGGGGGCTGGGTGGAAGGTGACGGTGACACCAGTGAAGGAGACCCTGTGTGCTGGAAGCAGGAAGTTTGAGTGAAGGGAGATTGCTGAGTTTACTTTCTAACATGTTGAGTTGAGGCGCTTATAGGACATCAGGACAGAGATGTGCAGAAGAGTACTGACCAGTAGAACTTTCTGCTGTGTTAAGAAGGTTCTGTGTCCAGTGTCCAGAGTGGTATCCAGTAGCCACACATGGATGTTCAGCACTTGAATTGTGACTAATGAACCTAAAGAACAGAACTTTACATTTTAATTGATAAATATTTAAATGGCTCCTGGTGGCCAGTGGCTGCCTTATTGGACAGTGCAGATTTACAAAGTGCTAGTTGGAAATGCTGGTCTGGAGATACCAATAGAGGTAGTCAGTCAGTCCACATGGGACTGAGAAGTGTGCAGGGATGTTGTACTTTCAGTGCTAAAATGGACAGTCCCAGGCAAGCCATGAAGGTTGTTAACTCTCGCCAGAGGCATTGTTATTGACTTGTGGTTATGGACTTTAGTTGTCACATTTTTTTAAACAAATACGTCTACTCAGCTGCCTCCTGAGCTGACTGTTTCATGATTTGCAGCTTGGAATGAAAACTCCTTTTCTTGGTATTAGGGAGTTAGAAAATGGAAAACCAGCATGGTTCTGGATACACGTGCTCTGCCTGCTATTCTCCTTGTTTTCTCCACCATCTTCCTTTTTCTTCCATTCCGTACAGTTATGTGGGGTTCCCCACCCTGGCTACACATTAGAATTACCTGGGCACTCAATTCTCAAGAAAAGCAAAGGGTGCCTGAGCCCCACCTAGACGAGTCACAGCAGAATCTTGGTGTGGGAGGTGAGGGGCCTGGAGTCTGTGTGACTGCAGTGCTGCCCAGCCCAATCTAATGTGCAGCAGGATTGAAAAGTATGTCCCTCAGATGTGCTTCCACTGCTTTGTAGCAAACATTTCTTTACAACAAATGATTCACACTTGATCTTTAACCCCTTTACCCCTCCCTTTATTTGGTGAAGGATGATGGTGCCCTGGGTTTCAGATTTTTCCAGTTGGCCATCTTTATGGGCCCTGTGGGACAAAAGTAACCCAGGATATCAGGGCAACCTGATCTCTTTTGTCATGCACTCAGGATTTGATGTACTTTACTGTTTGGCAATAACCATCGCTAACATGTGTGGAACACTTCATGTGCCTAGACACACATGTTAAATCTTCTCTTAATAACAGCTTTGTGGGAGACACTGTTATCAGATGAGGTACCCCGAGACTCTGAGAGATTAACTGACTTTTACCAGCTCCTAGAGCCTATGAGTGCCCAGCTGAAAGTAGGCTGTACATTTTAATGACTGTCCTAGATGACCCTTTGGTATAGTGACATTTGTTATACCTGTATACCTAGGAGATGAAGTCTCCCCAAGCTGTGCGGATCAATCCAGGATTGGAGGATCTCTGTTATCAAATCACTTAAATTGTGCAAGCTTATTATTTAAAATTTGCAAACTCTGAGCCAGTCCTGAAATAAGAAGAAACCCTATGACCCCTAGCAATGCTGTCCGCCAAAAAAGGTCTGAATAATAGTATAGGTCACTTCAGTTTTCACAAGTTTTGCTGAGGATGGGGTTACCCGTGTGTCCCCTTGATACTTGTGTATATGCATTGTGTATATGCACGTATACGTATTATTTATGGCAGCAAACTTGGTTTTTAAACCCCAAATACATGCTTTGTTGTTCTTTTATGCCCATTTCTCAGTTATCCCCTGCTTGGTGCCAAGTGGTTGAATTCTTAATACTTTCCTTTCCTTGCATCTTGCTTTTTTTTTGTTTTTGAGTCTCATGTAGTCACAAGAAAGCATATTTTCTGTGTTTTGCACTAAAATGTGATAGGTGAAGGGTTCTTAATTAATGCTTTTAATAAAGAGCCAGTAATTGAGAGTTTACAATGTTTCATCTGGGTTCTATTGGCAATATAATGGAAGAATAGTATGGGTGTTTTAAAAAGGCTTTCAAAGCCATTATCCGATGTTTTAAATAGAAAAAAATTTCTTAATGTCAATATGAGATTATGGTTTTATAAGCCTTTATTGTTTGTGCGGAGGTCTATAAAGTAGGGCACCAATAATAGAGTGTTAAATCAATTTTGGTTTTTCAACTTCATCTACAGATACTCTTAAATGTCAAGTAATCTAAATCAAAGTCTCTTAATAAAATATTTTTGTATTTATTTTTTTGAAGCAGTATTAGATATATTAATAAGATTCGGAACCATGACCAATGGCAGAAGTGGATGTTTGTAGAATCTCTTTCTTAGTTAAAAGGGGGCCCATCTCATTGATTTTTAAGATCCAAGGACACTTTAGTTTTTCCTCAGTGGTGGGGGCATGTGTGGTGGGGGCTGATGAGGGGCTGAAGTGTAAAGGGCTTCAATCTGAGATCAGTCAAATCTTTTCTGTTGAAAATATAATTGTTTTCAGAGTGCTCTTATCTCTATGGATATACATTCAGAGCTGTTTAGTGGGCTATCTAATGTTCAAGGATTTGGGGGTGTGGGGGGCTTTAATAAAGTTGACATTAATTCTTACTTCTTGTTTACGGGGTGCTAATAAAACTTCTGGACATTGCTGGTGTAATCTCATAAACGTGGGATTAATAAATGCCCTTGATAAAGACCCAGTGATTGGGAGTTTGCAGTGTTTCCTGTGGGTAGAATTGGCAGTATAATGGAAGATTAGCATGCATGTTTTAGAAAAGCTTGCAAAGCCATTATCGGATGTTTTAAATGGAAGAAGTTTAGATTAGATGTTAAGATTTAGGTGCTGCCATCACTGCAAGTTCTCTGAACCTGTAGGATCACTTGAAAAGGCAGAGTGCCCTTTCCCATGTTGATTGTTTATTTCTGGGATGTTCTCTGCTCCAGTACTTAGAATCACACAATCATACATTTCTAGAACCAGTGACCACATTATCTGGAATGTTCTTGAAGCCATTTTTTATTTCTGTCAGATTGTTCGTAGAGATAGGAAGTTTTTTTTTTTTTTTAAAAAGAAAAACAGAATTTTTTAGGAGCTAAATCCCAATTAATTTTTTAAAAGATGAATGTCTAGCCTGATAATCCACTGGCTTTGTGGTTGGGGTAGCTGGGGTAGGTGAGAAGCAGTTCTAGATTTACCTTAGATGTTCTGTTCCCTCCATGATCTTAGGTGGTTGCTCAAAACTTTGTCTCAGGTTTACCTTGAGGATACCTAAGAATGGGGTTTTTGCTAAAAGTTGAATGAAGGGGTTTAGTGATTTTATTTTTCTAGCTACAGGGAATTTTCAGTAGGGAACTGTTTTTCCCCCCACATAGTTGGAAATACGTCTGATTTACACGTATTCCTGACTCCGTGAACTGAGCCTGGCAATTCCTGGTGGTGGCTTGGTGACTGCCAGTCTTGCCTGGAAATGGTTGTTCTTAGCCAGATGTTCATGGGGTCAACTTTTTGCTCTGGAGAAAGCTGCTACGTGGCATTGAAAGGTATGCTTCATTTTCTAGAGGTCCATTCCCAAATAAACCTCTTGGTTGTGACACCACAGACTCAGTGTTGGAGGAACTTCCCGGAACACCTCCAGAATCTTTTCACAGGACAGGGTGTTGAGCATGGAGGAGGAGGAGCGGCTTGCCCTGGGGCACTTCTGGCTCTCACCTTCCTAATGACCCAGAACCCATGTTTTCTTCTTTACACTCCAAAGCAGAAGCCCTCCTGGTTTCTTCTCCATTCTTCCCAGCCTAGTAAAGAGCCGGTGGGGTTAGTTGGGTTCTTGGGTTTTCCCACAGCAAACTTTCCTCTGAGTTGTAATGTTGCTTTCCTTTTTCTTTTAGCAATAGGCGAATATGAAGACCTCAGAGCAGAGAACCAGAAAACAAAGGAGAAGGTTTGTACTTTACCCTTTTCTTCCCTTTTCTTCCATGTGTGAAAGCCTAGGCAGCGTAGTGTATTGTTCAGCCACCAATTTCAGTTAAATGTGAATGAGGGTTTTTTTTCCCCCTTCTTTTCTCTTGCATGTGTGGTTCAAGCTAATATCAACTCCAGGCTCCAGATGGTAAAGAATAGCAGGCATGCCACAGTAGGCGCAGCTCTGGGAGATTAACGACACAGCTAAATGTGTGGTGAGGCACTGGGCCAAGCGAGTGAGTCCCCAAGAATTGCACTTTTTCCTGACAGTCAGATTTGTGATTCTAGGGATGAAATTAAAGGCCTGGGACATTTGCCTTTAGGACCTAGACATGTAAGATCCTGGAGAGAACTCCATGGAATTGGTGCTTAGTGGTTAGCCCAGAAACCTGGCTGCCATAAACCTGCTGTATAGATACTTCTTCTGCCTGTGTGAATAATATGAGAGAAGTCGAAAAGCACCCAGTGTGAAGAAGGGAAACCTGGTGAAGGGGAAGTCTGGCAGTTTAATTTTTTAACTGTTAAGTAGCCGAATTCTTTATAAACTGTATCCATTTGACTCTAGCAATGTCCATATAAGATTTGAAAATGTTTGCTGATATCTGTCTGTGTATCCATCCGCCCACACATGTGCATACCTACATATACACATACACATATACATACATGTGTGGCACCTACATATACACATACACACATATACATACATGTGTGGCGTGTATGCATGTGTGTATGTGTATGTCTGTAGCCCCTTATAAATTTAAGGGAGGACAAATAGAAGGTCAGAAAAGTAGAGGGAGTGAGTAGAAAATGAAAAATAAGAGGTAGCAAACAGTATTGTCTGTGGTTGTTTTTAGATATAAATGAAATTTGCTTTTAAAAATTATTTTTTTTTGTGTAGACCAACTATTTTAAATCATTATAACCCTAGTGGGAAATTAATAAAAAAGGTCTGTAGTGGTTATTAAATAAGAAGGGTAGTTGTCACTACTATAAATTATGAAATCTCATCATTAAAATTTCAGAGTAACATTGTAATAAAAATTGGTAGTGAGCTAAATAGTTGTAAACCTTGTGGCTTATTTGGTATTATTTATTGGGCCATGGAGAATCGTGTTTAACTGTTTCACTCATATTAATTTGCCACCTTTAGTTGTGGTGTGGTCAGTGATATTAACAGTAAGTACTCTGTTTCAAAGCAGGTTATAATAGATTTTTGGATAATTACTTTCCACCTACTTTTAAGGGTCCTTTGTTCTTTTATAAGTTAACCCCTGGTGGTCTGTGAAATCTCAAGTTTCTTCTCTTTCCTTCATCATACAATTCAGGGAATGCTAGGTGGGGATGACTAAAATGTCCGTGATAAAAGTGGCTGGTCCTCACCTCTGTGTTAAGGGAAGCGTCCATAGAAATTGGCTTGGCCAGATATTTCTACTTCCCTCACCATAACCACCCTAGTAATAGATGTACTGAACGTATCAACAGGTGAAGAGGGTGTGCTTGATCTGGCATGCCTGAAGCCTGATAATTTCAAAACACATGTACTGCATGGTGCTTAGATGAGATAGCTTGATCCTCTTTCATGAATTACCCATCCTCCCACTAGGGAGGAGAAAGAGGCTGCCAAGTCGTCAGCTCATGGAGTCTTGCTTAGCTGCTACTGGCCCTGGAAGGGTGAGAGCAAGGCAAGTTGGGAGGTGGTTGATTCAGAAGAACACTCTGACACACCCCAGGAGACGTGAGGGACAAAGCAAACCCGTGTCTTCATGTGGTAGAGAAAGAAGGATGCAGACAGAAGTCAGTAACAGAGGAATGAGAAGACTAAATCATAAATCATTTTAGCTTTATCTTTTCTTCTTCCTTAATCCTTACTATGTAGACCTAGCAGCACCCTAAAAATAGGAGGTGCTCTGTAAGCATCTCTTGTTGGTGGTGGTGATGGCTGTTTAACTGAGAGCCACTTTCTGCAGGGAGGTTTTAAGTGAGCCGTCTGTTATGCAAGTGGAATTATAGGTAAAATGCATTTGGTCAAAGAAGGATTATACGTTAGCCCAGCCCATTAACTGTTTACATGCGTCTCTGTGCAGAGTGTGGCCTAATACTTTTGTAACATCTGTAGGCATTGTTGACCTGCTTCTGTCCTAATTCTTAAAAATAACTATTAACAGAAAGGGGAAGAAAAGAAATGAAAGCAATAAGGAATGCTGTGTGGTTGGGTAAAACAAAGTAGAGTGGTTTTAAGTTCACTGCACTCTGTTTACCTCCTGTTAAAAGACTAGCTTGCTTATTACTGCAGATTTTTTTCCCCAAAAGGGGGGCCGTGTTACAAAGGAGGGAAGCATATAATAAAAGCCTTTTATACAACATAGAATGAGTAAAAGCAGCTTTAGTTCCGGAGGTGGTAAATGGAGGACACCATTTTCTCTGGGAAAGCACTTTCTTGTGCCGGGCTGGGGGAGCTTTGTGCTGTCCACTTCAGGAAAGACAAGCCGCCATCTTTGTCTGATGGCCCCCACCTAGAGTCCAGTTAAATCTGTCAGGGATAGCCTTCTAGAGTAAGGCTTGTTTTTTTTTTTTTCCTTTTTGCCGTATTTAATTCGATATGGGGAAATTCGGCAGGAGTAGGGGAAAAGAAAAATAGATGGCAAGGTATTTCTCCCTTCCATGTATTTCTGTTAGGTCTGATTATCTTAGCTGCCAGGCAGGAGCCTTGTCAATTGGAAGAGGCAGTGGATGTGACTCCTTTGGGTAGGGTCTTCTTGCCTGATTTGGGTCTTCTCTGTTGAGGCAAGTGTCAGGATCCATGGTCTTCAGGGAAGGCAGTTGCTTATGAGGTTGTTTATTAAGAAGCCATTGTGGGACATCTGTCCTCCTATCTCCCTCATCTAATGCACCAAATAGCCCCATTTGGCTCCATTTCATCCGTGCATGAATTGGACCTCAGCTGGAGTGAGTTTCCTGAGGTCAAACAGGTAGGTAGTGTCAGAGACAAGATTCAAACCTGGGTCTTCCAACACAGTGCTCTCTTACAAGCAGGTAAACTGATGGGAGCAAAGTGACTCATTTCCCACAAAAGTCCTCATTTTATTCTTTATCATTGGTGTGTGAATTTCCCACAGCAAATTGTCAGACTCAGTACTTTTCTGGGTCATGTGCCTTTACCATTCATCAGTTTGTGTTGAAAAATTGAAAAATGAAATCAGTCTCATGTCAGAAGAATTCGGGGTGTGTGTGTGTGTTTCTGTATTTCTGTCTCCCTCCCTCTTTTGCAGGATTCTGACTAGTAGCAACAGAATGTTGACGATTTTATGGTTTTTATCAATAACTTTAAGGATGGAATCAGATTCTGTTTGAGTTTATAAGGAAAGCTTTTTTGAAGGAAAACCTTTCTGTCAGATGCCTTCTGAGCACCAAAGTATAACGAAAAATACATGAATGTTCTACTCTTGAGTTAAAACTCTGTCCAGGGCACAGACAAGTTGACAAGTATTCATGATGAGCTAGCAGTCATTGTATAAGCAGGTGTCTGGAGCCTGGTGGTGGAATGGAATAAAACATAAAAAGACAAGGTTTCTGTTCTTCCCAAGTGACAAAATTGGGTCAACTTGAATGTTTGGATTATATGTCACTTATTTTTTTTTTTTAAAATCTCTTCGAACTCTCTCAAAAGCAGAATTAATTGCTTTTTATAGTAAAACATCTGCATATTTCTTATATACTTGTCACATTTATCAGCCAGAATTCATTATTATCAAAATATTAAAAAGGTTCTAAGCAGTTGGTTCAGGTTGCCTTAAAGTATAAAAAAATCTTGAGACTTTTGTGTTTTAACATCAAGGTAAGTGGGAATTGTGAAAGAGTGCTATTTGCTACTTTTACCATTAATTTTTGTCCATTTTCTAAGTAGCATCATCAATTGTACATGAAAAAATCAGAGAGCCTATCACATTGAAGGCAGCAACTCTTCTAAGTCTGTATTTGGGGGCCTGGCAAAATAGATGATGATATATTTAGAATCAACCAAATAAAAGTGTGTCCCTTTGCTTGTGTAGCAGTCACCATATTTAAAGGTCAGCCATGCTTTTACAATTGAAGGGCATTCTCTTCTGACTCACTCAGCATCTTTGTCATAATCCTCTGGGTTTTTTGCTTATATGGGGGAAAAGTCCTATTGGGCTTTGAATGGAATGGCTTTCACATTTCTCAGGGTGGCGGGGGTGTGTGTGGAGTGTGCAGAGAAAGAAGGAACTCTGTATAATAGAAGAATGTCTGTCGTTAAATAGTAAGTATTTATGTTTAATATTATGTTCAGAGATCGAGTTTTGAAATGCATAAATGTTTAAGTGGCTGATTAGGAGCCGTTTGGGTGAGCTGCTGTACCAGTGCATCAGGAGGCTCTGTCAGCTTGCCAGGAACAATGACTGAAAAGGGAATGAGGCAGACACTTTCCAAGAGTTGTGTTTCAAGAAGCAGGCTATATGATAGTGTTTGCGTGTTGGCTCAGTTGTCTATTGTTAAAATTTCTTCCTCTTGTGTAATATTCAGAGGTGAAGGTCCCAAAGTATTTTATTTAAAAAAAAACCCATAAAGAAGCCACTTTAAAGAACAAGATATGCATCCATTATGCTAACTATTCATGCATAATACATCCACATACATGCAGTTTCTTTGAGACAGAGTGGCAAGTGGTTGTGCCAGAGAAAAAGTAATTACTTAGCAGTTTGAAAGTGAAAATGAGTCTCTTATTAACAGCAATCTATCCAGAAACAAAGAGCAAGGATCTCAGTTCTGATGACATGTGTTTCCATCTAACACACAAGACCTAGAATTTGGAGAATGCTGTGAGACAGCTTGGGGGGACAGCTACTACTTCTTTATTGCCTATGAAAATTGGAGGGAAAGAACTTTGAATTGGAAGAAAGAACACCAAAAGAGAAAGAGAGTAAAAGGAATTCCATGCTAGTGGGAATGATTTAATGTCTCACATTCTTTAAGGATACACCTGTAGAAATCCAGAAAGCACAGTTGAGTACTAGCCAGACTTACACAGGTGGAACAGTAGAAGTGTCAGTTACTAAAAATGTTTTGATGGTCCTCTCACCGCATTACCAAGGATTCTAAAAGCAAGTAAATAGGTAATTCTGCATAATTCTGATGCTATGCATGTTTACAATTTAAAATATGGTAACCGGATATGAAAGAAGTGGACTGCAAGAGAGATGGCCTAGGGTTGAGACCTCTCCATACCCAGTGCCATTGCTTTTGCTCTGTGTTCCTACAGCAGTGTGGCATTTTTCTCGTTTTACCAGGTGTCCTCACAAATTGCTTGTTTTATTGTTGGTCTCTTGGTAAAGATATGCTTTATGAGCACACAGTGTCTGTGGGGTTCCACACTCCTCTCAGTGCTTAGCACAGTGCCTGGCAGGTATAGGTTTGGCATGAATTTGTTCAGTGCTCTGAGGACTGAAGTCCAGATATTCAATAATCACAGGTGGCATGTGATTAGAAGTTCAATTCAGTCAACTGTAAGGTATTTGTATATAGATTGTCCCCTCTTGGTGATGTTTGCAGGCAGGTGCGTGTATCTGCTTCTTGGGTCGCAAACTGTCCTGTCTAGAAGATGGCAACCTTCCATTGCATTGTGTACCAGAAAGATAAAAATGAATTTTATAGTAACTAAAATTAGACACAATTGAGAATGTTGAAGGTTTTTCTTGCATAAAATATATACAAAGCAAAAGATAAAGCTATCTTGCTACTATCTGTATCAGTTATCTGTGCTTCACCTGAGCCCTGGTAAACAGCCACTTTAGTGTTGGCAATAGTTGGATGATGGTCGAGGGGGAAAGAACTGAGTAGCCTATGGTGGAGGGGGGAAAGTACGGAGATGCTAGTTCACACCAGAGGGACTTTGCTCTGCACAGCAGCCTGCCAGCACTCTGAGATCCTGGTTTGGTTTTATCTGCCTGGATGAGGCTCAAAGAAGAGATATGGAAAATAGCCGGAGCTTCTGATATTAAGGATTTTCAAAACTAGCGAGGCCAATGTTTGGTCAATTCACTACTCCACAGAGAGCCAGAATTGAAACTCTAGAATAGCTGTAGAGTTACCCAGCTTGCTTAAACCAGCCAGCACTCACGCTGCTAAGTCTTACCCCAGCCTTGAGCTGCAGAGAATTGTTGGGCATCCTAATTAAATGACGTGGGCCCAGGAACATCTGTTGCTTTTGCAAAGTCTTCATGAGCAATTCTCAACACAAAAAGAAGCAGTTTTTACAGATGGTGCAGCTGCATGGGCAGGGCAGAGCAAAGGGTGGGATGGGTGAGGGGCCTCTGTGTGGCAGAAAGATGCATCTCTACCAAAAAGACCCCTAATCTTTGCTAACTTCTCCCTGTTTATAGAATGATAGATTGCAAGAGATGTTTCTGGATCTACCTAAAATGAAATAAGTGGGCGTTTGAATTCTTGTTTAGCAAATGGGTACATCTTTCATATTTTGATCAGTTCTAGTTTGGAGTAAGTGAGCTGCATTTGTAGCATGTGTAAACTCACCCCCCCACACACACACCCTTTTCAGCATAGCAGATGGTAAATTCTGTGACTGCCAGTTCTATCATAATGTGGTTGCAGAAAATAGAAAGCAAAGCAATATGAAGGCCCCTGATGGAACACAGCTGGGCTTAGGGGGAGACCATGTGAATCTGTTGGTGTTAAGTAGAGGGCTAGTGTGAGCTGGACTGCAAAACTGCTTACCTGCATGGCAGCCTGAGACTGATGTGGAGACCTGTTATTAGCTAGAGCCTGTCTCCCTGGGCCTTATGAGTAGAGAGCATAGACAAAAAGTCTGTCTTCTGGGTAACTGGTACCCGCCTGTCTGAGACGACCAGCAAATGGTAGCTGTGTTGGTGGCTGGTGGTTGGTCTGTTTGTTTGTTTTTCTTAGCTGTTCATGTCTCTTTTTAAATATTTTTTATTATTTTGTAATTTGCTCTAATTAGTTAAATATGAATGCACTTTGATACATCATACACAGATGGAGTATAATTTCTCCTTCTTCTAGTTGTACATGATGTAGAATCCCACTGGTCATATAGTTATATATGTACATAGGATAATAACATCTTGATTCATTCTACTATCCTTCGTACCCCCATGCCCTCTCTCCTCCCTTCACTCCCCTCTACCTAATCTAAAATAACAATATTCTTCTCTATCCCCTCACACCCCTTATTGTGAATTAGCATCCACATGTCAGAAAAAACATTCAACCTTTGTTTTTTGGGGATTGACTCAATAAATGAACCAAGGAAGTGAACAGACACTTCATAGAAGAAGAAATATGGTTGATCAATAGATATATGAAAAAGTGTTCAATATCTTTAGCAACTAGAAAATGCAAATCAAAAACTACTCTAAGATTTCATCTCACCCCAGTCAGAATGGCAATCATCAACAATAAATATTGGTGAGGATGTGGGGGGAAAGGCACACTCATACATTGCTGGTAGGACTGCAGATTGGCGCAACTCTTATGGTGAGCAGTATGGAGATTCCTGTTTATGTTCTTGTCATGCAGTCTTAGTGATAATTCAAGCTATGTGAGATTTGGATGAACCTCTGTTTCCTTCAGAAGAACCACTATCAAACACCAACTCTTGGATGATGGCAGTTTTCACAGGGCATCCCACGCTTTCAGAAATGCCAAATTAATTCAGGAGTAAAACAGAAAATTAACACAAAATTAATCCAGAAGTTATACAGCAGATATAGATATTTCATCAGCACTCATGACTCAGGCCCTTGAGTCCAGTCACAGGTTGAAGATTTTTGTGCCATTCATCCCTAATCTTTTCCCTGTCCTAGAGTACAGCTTCTGTCATAAATTTTATATTTATCCTTCTATTTCATGCTCATATATTTTTGTATATACCATACATATCAAAATATATGTACATATAATATAAATATATGAAATCTTTTTGTGTGCTGAAGACATCATTTGATATGTGTTCTGTTACTCCTTTTATTAAGCATTATAATATACGTGTGCGTGTGCGTATATATGGCTTTAAGTTATTCGTTTTCACTGTTCTATAGTGTATTTTGTGAATATACCAAGACTGTCATTATTAGAAATGCGGAACATTTTGCAGTCCCAGTGGCTAAGGAGGTTGAGGCAGGAGGATCACTAGTTCAAAGCTAGGCTCAGTGAGGCCCTAAGCAACTTAGCAAGATCCCTTTCTCAACATAAAAAATAAAGGGTTGGGGATGTGGCTCAGAGGTTAAGCACCCCTGGGTTCAATCCCTGGTATTTAAAAAAAAAAAACAAAAAACCTGAACATTTTCGTACAGTTCATCTTGTAACATGGCTGGAAATTCTCCAGGTGTAGACACCTGGAACAGCAGTGCTGACTCAGAGGGGATGTGTGTTATCAATTTTGATAGAATATTATTTCCAAAGTAGTTATCCTAATTTATACATACAGCAGAATATGAATTGCCAGATTTTAGAATGCTCAAGTGCTCAGATTTTTTTTTTTTTTTTAGTTTTTGCTAAAATGATCTCACTATTTTAATCTGGATTTGTCATTATTAGTGGCATCATAATTTTCAAATCATTGGAATTTGAAATTTAAAAACGAGTTGAAATCCCACTGTATTTATTTGACGTGTTAGTCATCAAATGCGTCTTAAAATTCTGCTTTATTTATTTGGTTCTTTTAGGGAATTAAGTATTCCCAGGAAATTCAGTTTTTTCCTTGCGGCACTGGGCCTTAAACCCAGGGACGTTTTCTGCTGAGCTACATCTCCAGTCTTTTTTATTTTTAATTTTGAGTCAGGGTCTTGCTATTAGACCAAGCTGGCCTCAAATTTATGATCCTCCTGCTTCAGCCCCCAGTTGCTAGTGTGTACACCATGCCAGGTAAAAAATCATTTTTAAATTATTATCCTGATAACTAAAAGTTGCTTTTTAAAGTTTCAGGTAGTTTTGATAAAAATATCTCTAATCATGTCTTCCCTGTTTCATGTAACTCAGGGTGAACTGAATTCAATTCTCATAATGACTTTTTGATTCCTAAAAATATCACTAATGCCATCCTGGGCTGTTGAAACAGGAGATATTTGTTTCTATACAACATGTCTAAAAGATTGTCACGTTTTAATAGTTATTTTTGCCTTTTATGGTCTTGTCCCTCAAAGTCTTTTCAAGGACTTCTCTCACCTTTTTGAATTAAAAACCAGTTTTATAAATGATACATGCTTATTGTGAACTAAGTTTATCTTCTCTCCTTTGCTACCTTGCAGCCAAAATACTGGGGGGTTGGGAGGGGGCATGGCATGTCGTGTTTTCCTGGGTGAGAGTGTGCAAGGGTGTATGGCAGCACCTTGCCTTCATTCAGTTCTATCTCCGTTGGCCCCCAAGAGTATAGCAGTGAGCTGGGTTGCTGAACCCATGGGGAACTCAACTTGTGGATGAGCAGGGTGTTGGCTGCCAGGGGCACCTGAGAAAGATGCACACTCCCACAAAGTGGCACAGTGGAAGGGTCTTTGCTAGCATGTGCTACACCCTGGGTTTGATCCCCTAATCTGGGGAAAAAATGGTACAAACATACCTACTTAAAAAGAAGTGCAAACATTCTCTACTTAAAAAGAAGTGCAAACATTCTCTTAAAGAACGAGTACACTTTAACTCAAGGATATTAAATTGGTCTGTTACTGAGGAGATAATGAGCCATAGGGTGACTCATTATCTTAGAAGGTCTAAGAAAATTGGACAGTTCTGTGCTGGTTGAGCCGAACAGCCATCTTGTACTATTGGTGCTTTTTAAAGATGTTTTGTTTTGTTTTGTTTTGTTTTCAGAAAATTGTTGCTGCCTTGTTCACCTTTCCAAACTTAAAATTTATGATATAAATTTAACATTTTTTTTCTCATTTCAGTGTGACAAAATTAGGCAAGAACGAGATGAAGCTGTTAAAAAACTGGAAGAATTTCAGAAAAGTATGTAAGCACTTCAGTGGAATTATTATGCATATATACCTATTTTTGTATTATGTGAGTAGAGATATATAATTAAAATTGTCTTTCCATTTGCCCAAAAGGTGCCTTGACATTACTGGGATCTTTTTTTTAAAACATTTTTTAGTTGTAGATGGACACATTTCCTTTATTTTTATTTATTAATTTTTTTACGTGGTGCTGAGGATTGAACCAGTATCCTCACACGTGCTAGGTGAGTGCTCTACCACTGAGTCATATTCCCAGCCCATATTACTGTGATCTTTAAAGAAATGGAATAGTATTATTATTTTATGAGGGCATTATTATTATAGTTTTAGTAGAAAATCTTACTGTACAAAAAGTTAAAAGAGAAAAAATTACTTTGTTACATTGGCTACTTGAGAAAAGCTAATGTTACCATTTTATAGTCTTGTCCTTCCTGTTTTTTTTTAAATTTGTGTAATATGTTTATATCAAAATGCATATTTTGCATTTGGTCTGGTGGCCTACTTTTCTCAGTAGACAGTACGTTATCACATTTGCATGTCGGTAGAGCTGTACATTTTAATTGTTGCCCATAGCATTCCATCATATAATGGTACCATGTTCTTTCATTAATAGATTATTTATGGGTTTTAACAAATTAATGTCATGGCAAGTACACAAAGTACACAGCTTTATAGTAATCTGATTAGTTTCTTAGGTTAATTCTTAGAAAGGAATTATGTTGGAGATTTACTCTGCATCTTTGTGGCTATAACTAAAAATACTGTGTTATATACTTAGAATGTACTAAGAGGATAGATCTTATGTTAAGTGTTCTAAGTAAATCATAGGGGTTGGGGTATAACTTAGTGGTAGAGTGTTTGCCTAGCATGCATGAGGCATTGTGGTGGATGGATGGATAGATGGATGGATGGATGGATAGATAGAGTGGGAGGAGACTGTGGGAGGTAATAGATGTATCTAGGACTTAATGGTGAGTGATGGTTCATGGATGTGTATACTTGCCCCTAAACTCATCAGGCTATATACATCAAATACGTATAGCTCTTTACATGTCACTTAATGCTTTAATAAAATGGTTAAAAAAAGAGAAAAGCAGTTATAGGGTCACAGAGCTTAGGTATGTTTAAGAGTTTGAATGTTTGAAATAACGCTTTCACCAACCAAGGAAAGTTATGTTCCCACAAAAGTAATAATAATATTCTTCTAAATTTTTACTATTATTTTTTTATGTGACATAAATCTGTTATTTATTCCCTAAGATAGAACATAGCCAATCAGACCCAGAAGTGTCAGATGGAAATATGTCTCCGGGAAAGAGCCAGACAGTAGCAGGGAAAGTGACCCCCTTCCTTTGGAAGCAAAGGCTTTCTCTGTCATTCTGCTGATGCTATCTCAGTCAGGTTATTTGATTATATCATAAAGTGTTGACTTGGTAACGGCACTTCAAAACATTAGACACTTCTGGAAGGTAAAACAGCCATAAAAATGCAGCATTATAGTTAAATTTCAATAACCACTTTATTTCAGCATCTGACTACAAGAAAGAAAATCTGAGGGTAATCTTGCGGGTATAACCTATCTTGGGAGGCTGGTATGCTGTGATAGAAATACCTCTTACTTGTGAATGCATGAATTGCAGTTGCACGTGACTTTCTCCTTGGCTAGTGCAGGATCAGTGGGGTATGCTTACACTGTGCTGGCACCCATCACCTCTGAAACAGTGATCCCACTGGCATTGTTACCAATTAATGTACTTGAATTATTGATAGAGGATTGGAGTATTGTGTACAGTGGGGATAGTTCAAGTTTCCTATGATTGGATTTATCACAAAAGGTTTTGATCCAGATGATGGTAAGGATTTTGCTTCTTGCATTATGCAAAAATGGAAGCAAATCCCCCCCCTCGGCCTTTTGAGTAACAGGTAAACTCTGCTTCCATCTTCCATTTCCCTTTCCTTTGTGTCTTCCTCTAAACACCTTTGATAGTTTAAAGAATTTACATTTTTTTCCTTCTGAGAAACTCAGGTTAAGACCTGAAAGGATTAATTGAAGCTAGCACAACAGTCGGTATCGTTGTATGCCTTTAATTTTTACCTTTATTAGGCCTACTAATTAAAGTAAAAAAAAATGGGGAATAAGAAAGCCTTAAATATTTCTTTAAAAAATTGTATCTGAGCTAAACAATTCGTGACTTTTGAACAGAGGTAGAATTTCAGATCTGGAAGGGGGTTTGGCCATATTTTTCACCAGTGAAGAGCTCCGTTTGGTGTGAATCCAGATAGTGGATACTTATCTGCATTAGTAAAATTGAGATTAATGGTCCTGCTTTATAGGCTAAGTATTAAATGGGGTAATTTATGTAAAAACACTTAACACTATACCTGTCATATAGTAAGTGCTTAATGAATGTTAGTGGCTACTACCACTATGTTATCTCCTAAGCCATCCAGAATGTCAGGACTCCATTAAGTAGTAAGAGTTCATGTTGCTGACCTTTAGGAAGTTGGTGTATATGGGTCTGTACATCTGGACAGCGGTGGGGAAAAGTTTCTTTTGGCAGAGTTGAAATCTGGAATCCTTGTGATATTCATGGGCCAGGCCTCGCTCTCCAAGTGTGGGAAGAGCAGTTCAGTAAGGCTCAGGAACACCTTTGTCAGGCCCCAGAGCAGTGTGCTTTTCCTCGGGGACATATGTTCCTATCCATAGTTCCATGCCATTCTTGGTCCTCTGCCAGTTCTCCCTGAGCCTGCCTCCTGGTCTTTATACACAGAGCAACACCATGTTTCTGCAAACACGGATTCTTGTGAAAGGAGAAGTAAATAAAGTCCTTTCAAGTACTTGAAGCCCCAGAGTTGGAGTCTGGGTTCTGTTTTAGGTCATACCAGTTTTCATACATGTGTGCCAACTTCCTGGCTGGTTCTTTTTTTTTTTTTTTTTTTTTTTGAGATGGGGTTTCACTATTGTTGTTCTTAAACTCATGAGCTCAGCATCCTCCCGCCTCAGCCTCCTGAGCATCCGGGACTTCAGGCGTGCGCCACCACGCCCCACTTCCTGGCTGTTTCCTGAGGAGTCTGATGTTGAAGGAGAAGCTGTGTTGTGTTCACCCTGGGTGCTGCAGAGATGTCTTTCTACATATTGCTGGGAGGTGGAGATGGACAGGAATTTTGCTCAGGAAACAACGCCTTGTAGTTAAAATGATGCCTTTAACTATAATGAACTAGAATGGATAGTGAAAAAGTGGAGTCACCTTGGGAGTGAATTTGGCCTGGCTTTTCCTGGTAGAACTCTGTGATTTGGCATATGTCAAACTCATGAGCTCAAGAGATCCTCTCTCCTCAGCCTCCCAAACAACTAGGAGGCCTTGATGTTGTCAGATATAAAACTACTGTGATGAAACCTACTTTGTAGGATCATTGTGAGGATTTGTAGGGGAACAGGTATAAAGGGTTTAGCATGAGGCTGGACACATAATCTGGCTCAGCAAATGGTGATGATAGTTGTTGCCTAAGCATTTCTCCACTACAGGGAACGTTCTTGTAAGAGGGTATTCACGATGAACTCCATCCTCCCCACAAATAGGAGCACGTCCTTTGTACATAGCATCATGCTGGATTCAAAAGGACCAGACACACGTGAAACAAAAATCCCTCTTTTAATGGTCACAGTTAGTGGAAGACAAGAGCAAAAATTAAAACAAAGCCACCCCGTTTCCCTGCAATGTGACATGTCCTGTGGGTGGCATAAAGGTGAGAGTGCTTTGAGGTCACAGATGAGGAAAGACCAACTTTGCTAATCCAGCTAGACTGGTGGAAATAACAGTTTATGTGCTTTTAGTTATACTATTGAGTTCTTAGGGCCTTTTTTTATTTTAAAAAATTTCAGAGTTTTTCAAAACTGAGAAAATAGTTCAATGAACCCTCAAATGTCCATGGTCCAGCGTCAACAGTTGTCAGCCTGGCTGATCATGTTTTCTCTGTGTACACAGGCCCTCTTACTACTGACCTCTTACTTTACAACTGATGCCAGTAACTATGTCATTTTAATATTTCCTCACTACCTATTTTACTATGGACTCCTTAAAAGATTAGTTTTTTTTCTTTAAAGCATAACTGCAGTATTAAGTTCTCTTAGAGTTTATCTTTTTAAAACCTTATTTCATTAAAATGTGCAATGGCATAGGTATGGTAGCTGTAGATCATGGATGTTAGGAAGAAGACCTACTTCAGGACCATAAAAATAGACAGCTAAAGGTTTTAAAAACTTTCATTCTTTGAAAGTATACACATAAATTTCTGTATTAAGACTATTTCTGCTTTATATCATGTGACCTGACTTTTGCATTTGGAAATGGAGTCCTGCTTTTCTAAAAATATAAATGGCCTTTAAAGTATTCTTCCCTTTGGAACCCAGGAAGTTGGTTAGTGAGTTATCTAATTTAGCATTGGGATAATTTCTTAAACTAAAAATCATAGCACAATGAAGAATTCCTACTCTTCCCTCTTTGAGGAAGAAATGAAGACCCCACCTGATGGAGTCTACCACATCAGCCTTGGAAAAAATGTGGGCAGGTACTCCTTGGCCAAGTCTATCAAGTTAAATCACAGCGCAGCTTTTACAAAATACTTAGAAAATAAATGCCCCCCCCCGCCCCCTTTTGCTAGGCCTAAACCTCAATACTGTGGAATGATTTTTCTTACTCTTTCATGAGCAAGAATGTTATTGAATAAAAAGTCAAATTCCTATGAAAAATGCAGAGTGTTTATGTTTTTGTTATGAGAGTAGAAATACCAGATTGTGGCAGAAGATGTCAAGTAGTTAAGGCTAAAAATTCAAAGTAATATTTGATGTTGTAAAAATTGTATAGGTTTCTTTTCTCTTTCCTTCACATTTTTGAAGAACCTACCTTGTAAACATAGTGATAAAATGCCAGGAATATTAGGATTTTAAGGAAATAATAGAGCCTATTATTTAAACTACAATATAAAAGGCAATTATATTGATGAAGAGCTACATGGGCTTTGTGTGTGTGAATAAACTTGGCCTGTGTTCAGCTTCTATTTGTTCTTCTGGCATAAACACATATTGTGTGTGATTCCAGTTTAATGGGGACCCGTTTGTATGCCAAGCAGCTGCATTTTAGGACCTATTGCGTGATTTCATAGCTCTCTGAAAATTGGTTCTATTCAGAACAAGAGATAGAAGAGGACAAGGGGGGTGGTGTGGGGGAGCTTCAACACACAATCATTTCTTTTCAATTGGAGCCAGAAAGGTTGATGACAACATGACCATTGTGTTGTAATGATAAGACCACTAAGGCATCTGTACCTCTCATCAAGGCTTTCACACCACAGCAGATACAATTTAATTCACTGCTCTGTCAGCAGTGCTGATACCATTATGCCGTCTGTCTCCACAGTTATAATCACTGTCCTCTGAGAAATGCAGTTGAAATGATCTTGAGCAGTCAAAGAAACTCTCAATTAAGGCTGCCACTTCCAATGTGTCAGATTGTGTCTTATGCACTTGGTACAATTTTCACTTCCAATCCTGTTTATTTACAATGTCTACCAGTAATTACGCTTAACGTGTCATTTAGTGAGGGGGGCCCCTGCCAAGCCGATTGTTGGGTGCTGCTGTACCATTGAGTGGGAGTTTCTCGAAGTCAATGCCATCAGCAGCTTTTAGGCCCTGATGGGATGCAGTAGTAATGTTGATAATGCAAGTATCGTGCTCATCAAGTCATAATTAGATGCCACTCAAATGTGCCACTTGTAATAACAGTGTTGATTCATGTTTTTCTCGGTGACTGCAACTACTAATTAGTTAAGTGGTTTTTGGTTGGCCTGCATTTGCGGCAGATTATTATTACCCCTGAAAAAATGTCAAGGTTAGAGATGTTTCTGGCCATTTAGTGCTGCTTTATGAATTTGAATATTAACATAATAAGAACTTTGGACAGACTTAGGAAGTAATACATTTTTTGTATTTAATTTGGAGAGAATTTTTTTCCCTCTGAGTTTAATCATAATTGCAGGTTAATTAAGCTTAAATGAAGCAAAAGTAATCTCTCTTTGTGTTATGTGAGCCCAGAGCTTTTTGCCTAACTTTGTTGAGTTTCACATTTGGGTCCTTTAATTTTTTTTTTAAAGTCAAACAAATGTCAATAAATATACATGTCTACAGTTAGGTGTAAGGTTCTGGGGATTTTCTTTTAACAAGAAATGTGGGTGAGTGGAATTGGCATTTTCTTAGTTGATCTTGAGCCTCAAAATATAATCCAAGTTCTAAATGACTCTGTACCTTTAAATCTCAATTTGCATAAACCAACTACTCAAAAATCTAAAACAGTTTCTTAAATGTTGGTAAAAAAAATCAAGTAAAATTTGATTTTTTTCCCTTATTCCTACTGATAGCCTATGATAGAAACAATTTAAACCCCTGTTTTCATCACATGCTACATAAATCTCAGTGCTATGCTTCTGTGCTCTGGAGTTTGAAATAACAGTGACTGGCTTGTCACTCTTACAGAGTAATATTACAACTCTTAGTTAAGCTGCCACATAGTTATGTCAGTCAACTTAAGATTTATTTTCATTTTACTTCTTATTACCTAATTTTCTTTATTAGATCCACATGTTATATTCTTCTAAGAAAGACATCTTGCTGCTGTTCATTTGTGGGAGAATCTTTTATTTAAATTAGCCGACATGTCTGTAGTGTCCATAGCCACATAGAAAATATATGCTTTATAAACCTCCTAAATGTATGTTAGAGTAGTGCCTGTTCTTTGTTGTGTTCTTTTTTTCTTTCTGTGTTCAAATATGAACTAAGTTAAGTCAGGGCAGCTTCTTAAAAACTTTTCTTGATAATGGCTAAAGGCCAGCCAGAGAAAGAATTGAAGTATTCGTAATCATGGGACGATGCGTGGGCTTCTGGAATAGCTGACTAATCCTTGAATGCTGAGACTTTTTCCCCCTCATTCCTAGTTTCTCACATGGTTATAGAGGAAGTTAATTTCATGCAGAACCATCTTGAAATTGAGAAGACTTGTCGAGAAAGCGCTGAAGCTCTGGCCACAAAGGTGAGTCTCTCTTCAAGGTAGGGATATTTCTTGAGTTTTCAGATTTCAGCTTGTTTTGCTGGGGAGCGGCTTCTGCCCTGTTTGGCTCTGCCAGTACTGCAGTCACTCATCTCCCTATTCTGAGGGTGAAGAGAGGGATGCGGGTCTCAGAATCCTGGAATGGGATTATGTAAATATTTGCCTCGATGCAGAGGTGGTTTTGATTGTAAAAGGAGGGTTTGCCTGTGTGTATTTCCACAGTTGTGCTTTTTTTGCCTGGGACCAGGGTTCCGGAGTAGTCTGTTAATGTGTTGGACTTTCCATCTCTGCATTTGGTTCAGTGCTAACCAAGTTTAAAACTAACCAGGTGTTACATGAAAGAGCAGTGAGTGGGCCCTGCTGGGACTGATGGGAAAGCCAGCCTCCAGCCTTACATTTCAGGTGATTATTTGTGAGAGCAAAGCGAGGGCATGCAAAAGGTGACCTCAGTGCTCTGCTGATTGCCTCTAGCTGATGAATTTACCAAGTGTGTAATTTTCTATATTCTGTCTCATCAGAAGTACATTATTATTAAAGAATGTTTTTATCTCTGTCTTATGTATTTTGGGTTGGGTAAAATGCATCTGAACCACTTCATCAGAAAATGGATTACAGCAATTTTCAACCAAATTTCATTAGTAATGCTGGTTGTGTTTCTTTTCCACCCCCAACCTCCCAACATCCACCACCTCGGGAGTATTTCTTTGGATGTGACTGAAATCCTACCACCAATAAATAAATAAATAAATAAATTTAATTTGTGTGCATTAGCAGTGTGCTTGCGAGAGGTATTTGCTTAATTGTTTGCATAACGACACTGCATTAGAATTCATAAGATATTCAATCAGAACTTAACTAAGAACATAAATTTGTGTGTGTGTGACTTCTCTCCTGTTATTTGTCTGAAGGATGCATAGCAACCAAGGCCCTTGGTTTGAAAACACCAAGAGCTTGGGTGCTCCTACTTCCTTTTACTCTGGGCCACAGCACCGGAGCTCCCCAGTCCACGATGGTGTAAGAATTCTCCTACCATTTCCTTTATCTCTTTTGAAATAGGCAGAGGAAAAAAAATTATATACAGAGCAGAGTAGCCGCTGTGACTCTTCTGGGGCCTACAGATAGCCTCTATACTCTCTCTTATTCTTAACATTAATTCCAGTTGGATTATAGACACTGGTCACCTCTCAGGATTGGCAGAGTTTATGGCCCACCTTTATTAAACAGGTAGCCTTTGGTAAGAGAATTTGCCTCTCTGAGCCATATAGTCCAAATGTTCTGAGTGTCTGTGTGGACCAAGGTTGTCATCTTAGGCATTCTCCAGATCCCCTTGGTCCAGGAGCATGGTCCAGGCGTGTGTATGTTGGAAAGCTGCCAGGTATCCAGTGCTGTCTCCACTTAGAAACCACTCTTGCCTAATCCCTAAGGTCATTCTTGCATCTTGGATTTTTAACTTACACCACTTGTTTCCTATCCTAAGAAGCCTTCTTGAAAATGGACATGTAGTTTGTTTCTGAGGGTGCGATGTGAATTCATAGGGAATGGAGTGAAAAACAAATCAAGAAGCAGAATTAATCCAGCATTAAGTAATAGATTAACCTATTAATCTATAGACATGCTCAGCAGATATGAAAGCAGAATTTGGAAGCTTCATTTTATGTGTGACACTAAGTGATAATAGAACATTCTGTTTCAGTATCAATTCTCATTTTTTGAAAGTAGACTCCATTTTCTGAGCAGAGAATTTTCTATAAGTTAATTATTTTCCTAAACTTTTGCCTTCAGATAAATGGCAAATGGAATATTTAATTCTTACAATGTAATTTGACCTCATAATTTTCTTAAAAAAAGTGTGGATAGTTTGCTAAAATGTGGAAGCTAAACTGATAAATGTATACCAATTATTTTAAGTCAGAAAATTCAAAGCCATTTAATTTGCTTACTTTGTTTCTTTAAATATTCACTGAACTATGACAATATAAAAACTATTTAAATTTGAATACAGTAATAGGTTCATTTGGTGGGGGGGGGTCATGACTTACAAGGATTCCACGCAACAGGCAGTGTGCCGTTAATCTGTAACTTGATGAGTAGCTGCAGTGAAATTGCTTAGCCAAAATCAGTGAGTACAGACTTCTCAAAAATGTTCATAAGACATCAGGCATTGCAAATCTTGTATTTCTTCTTTCAAAATATGAAAATGGTGTTTGAGAGAAGACTTAGGATGCTATGTGGTTGAGTTTTTCCCTCAAGCTAATGACTACTGAGTAGTTGTATTACAGATGACCCGTAGCTGATGGATTTGAGTGCCTGGTTTGATAGAGGCTTGAAGCTCTTT
Organism: Ictidomys tridecemlineatus; assembly: GCF_052094955.1. Classification (NCBI taxonomy): domain Eukaryota; kingdom Metazoa; phylum Chordata; class Mammalia; order Rodentia; family Sciuridae; genus Ictidomys; species Ictidomys tridecemlineatus. The sequence goes on from NC_135477.1 coordinate 12,794,536, forward strand.
TGAGAGTAGAACTGTTAACTCTCAGGTTACCAAGTAGTACTGTGATGGTCTGGGAAGAAATATATTAAGTACCACATGGCAAAAATCAGCATTTTAATGAATATCCTGGAAGAAGAAAATGTATAGATGCACACCTTATTTGAAGAAAACTAGCTGATAAATGATTTTTCAAAGAAAAATTAAAACTAAGCCTCCTTTTTTAGTAGATGTAGCTAAACCACTTACTGAACTCTAACCTGATCTGTAATATCTCATTTGATCTTCATATTGGGGATAGAAACCGTTTTTATCCTTAGTTTGCTGATGAGAAATGAGACACTGAAGGATTACATTAGTTCTCGAGACGTGTGTGCTAAGGCATCCCATCAGTCTGCATCCGTGATGCTCAGTGTTGATTCACTGAGTCTGAAACAGTACTATGCTGGCCGTGTGGTCAGAGACTTGGATAAGTTACAGCGCATTTTTAAGGGTTTTTTTTTTTTCTTTACATGAATCTGTTGTTCTCCAGAGATTGTAATGTGCAGGGATGGGAGTCATTTGTTTAAATATTAGAAGGCAGAGTTATAATTTGTCTTCATTTTAAAAAATTTCTTCTTAAATTGATGTTTCACACTCAGAAAAGATGTCATAGTATAAGAATTGACAAGATTCCTTGAGCCTCTTGGAAGGCTGAGCTGTAGCATTCTTAGTTCACAGGACCCACGACAGCATCTCCTAAAATTTCCATCTTAAGGAAGAGGGGTTGGGGGCTTATGGGCCTCATCTCTTATCCCTGATCCCGTAGAGTAACATGGGAAGATAGGGACTAGGGACTGGGAAAAAGGAATTCCCTGAGTAGAGCTTCTGGGTCTTCCCTGGAAGAATCCATGGAATTTTTATAGCTTTTTCTAAGAGATTCTTCCTGATTCCTCAGGGAAGTTAGGGAAACCTCCTGGGCTCCAGACCATGGCACTTTGTTCTGAATTATTGGGATAAGAATCAGATCTTCCAGACTGAAGTGAGCTGTGAGAAACCCAGAAGGGCCAAATTATGATCACAAATGGGCTGAAGACAGATGTGTATCATACTAAACTTCTTGTTCTGGTGTCAAGTTTACAATAAAGAAGATAAACTAGCATCCCAGTGACATTATGTTCATTTATTTCCAGTGTCAGTTATTAAACTCAAACCTGCTTATTCTTTATTAAGGAATAACAAATACATTAACAAATTAGGATTCTTTTTTACTGCTGTGAATTAGAACTCTTTTTGAAGAGATAACAGGAACTACCTTGAATTTTCTTGTATTGTGGTTTATTAAAATTCTGTGTACAGGTAGTAGAAACACATCTTGAACAAGCTCAAGCAAGAAAAGAGATATGGGAACTTGTTAGAGACAAATATTGGAGAATCCCAATTGTGAGTCAGGAGCAGTTTGGGAGTGGACTGGGGCTTGGGGAACCCTCTCTCCTTGCTTTTCTCTGCCTCTCTCTCCATATCAGCTTCATTTTCACCTTTGCAACACACTGCATTTCTCCCTTCCTCAGGTCAGTAGTAGAGTGTGGTTGCCAGCCTCTGTTATGTCCAGACACAGGGAAACTCATTTCTATTCCAGCCTCCAAATTCCTAGAAAAGAGATCTGATTGGCCAAACTTGGGTCACGTGTCTCATCTCTGGACTTACTAGCTGTGGCTAATGGCTGGGGAAGGCTTTGGGGATGTATGGTCTTCCCACAGAAATCACATGCTCACTGGAGATGAGTGGAAATGTCCAGAAAAGAAAGGACTTAAGCAAGCAGACACTTAAGAGGTGTTTTCAGTACAGCATCAAGATGAAAATTTACTTTAAATAAAGAATGTATATTAAGACTATTAATAACTAGAAATACTGGTGTTTTAATTCCTTATATGTATTTCCTCTTGGTCATGACTAGCATTTCCACTTGCTGCTGGCTGTAATCCAGGTACCAGTTCTTACTTAAAGTAACATATCTAATATTAAAACGTGTGAACACAACCTTGTTTAGTGAATCTGCTAATCCTGTGTCCTGCTGTGACTGTTGTGAATATGCAAGACAAAAACCTGCTTAATTTGTCTATTGTTTAAAAACCCAAGATAATTATTTGACTGCTGTTAAAATAACTATGTTTGCATTTTTTCTTAGCTAAATAAAGAAAATAAAACACTGAAAAGGATCAGCATGTTGTACATGGCCAAGCTGGGACCAGATGTCATAACCGAGGAGATAAACATTGACGAGGAGGACCCTGCTGGGGACACAGACGGAGCTGCGGAGACCTGTGTGTCAGTGCAGTGTCAGAGGCAGATCAAAGGTGGGACCCTGCTCACTACGGAGCAGGCTTCCATCTCCCTGACTGCATGTTGGAGCCACGTGAGAAGCTGTAAAATGCTAAATAGTTAACTTAAAAAAAAAACCACTGATGCCTCAGGCCCACCCCTAGAGGCTATTTGAGAATCACAGGGTATAGCACTTATGCTTTATGGGTGGCTTTCTTGTTTGGAATTTGACACCTTTGAGAGTGTTGTCTCCAGAAACAGCCAGTTAGACCACATCCGTAAGAGTATGGGCTGGGTGTTAAGAGAATTTTAGATGTGTTATGCAAGATAGAAATTCATTTCTCTGAGGCTGGGGTTTGACTCAGTGGTAGAGTATGAGCTTAGCGCACTAGATGCCCCGATCCCATTCCTAGCACCAAAAGATATGTGTGTGTCTATGTGTTTAGTTAATATTCCCTTTCAGTTTAGTTCTGTGTTGGATTCCTCCTTAAATTACTTAGTCTCTGCCTTCTAAGAATATCTGATTTAAGCGATGAGCTAAAAGCATACTCAGTATTAAACAACTGTGTTGGCTAGCAAATAGTGCCATAGAGTCAAGATCATAGGAGACTTCTCTTCAGTGCAAATTAATTTTATTTATGTTTATAAATGTACATATATACATATATGTATATGTATATAATATGTGTATACACACACACACATTGTTTTTGTTAAAGATGTCACAAAGCAGTTTCTGGCTTAATGACTATCAGAGCATTTTAACCTGGTACACATTCAGAAGTACTACTCTTTTGTTTATTTGGTAGATAAAATTTCAGGTACAGGTAGAAACATGGAAGGGTTTACCTGGCTTTACCTGACTCTTCAGCCTCTTAACCCAAGACAAAATAGAGTTGATGCTGGCTGAGAGGGAGAGGAGGTTTAAAGGATTTCCTTTTGTTCATTATTCTCCTTTCTTTAGGTCTTGAGCAATATGGTCTCATGTTCTTCCTTGGTAGTTAGCCAGCCAGTGGAGAAGGTGATTTAGAATCAAATCACTGAGAACTTCTTCAAGCTGGGTCCACGTACAAAGTTTAATGCAATTTTTAAATAACCACATAGCAGGTTTCTTACTGCCCTCAGAGAAGGATAAGAAATTAAAAGCAATTAAAAACAAGAGGCAAAACAGTAGGCCTGGATAAAAACTTAAGTAATCTGTGCTAATCCATGTGTATTTTTAAACATTTGAGTGGCAGAGGTAACTTTTAACATCAGAAGCTTTTGTACTTAAAGTTGCTAATATTTGCATTCTAGTAACATTTATCATTACATCACAATAATAAAAAGTAGAAATAAATTAAGAAATAAAGCACCCACAACTCTGGAGAGAAAGTTACTAAAATTAACCCTTCTTTACATTTTTGAGTTAGTTGGAATGATGCTTATGGTCTATAAATTGGCAGGAAGTCAGGACTTTTTTCCTTCAAATCAAAATCTCCAAATTATTAACTGCCCAATTTTTTGTTTATACTGTGTTGTGACAAGAGCCATGGTCTTTATGAAATAAAAAAGAAATTAGTATGGTGCATTAAGCATAAGCCGAAGAAATTTAACTTCCCAATTGCTGGATAGTTTTCTCAAATTTGGATTTGATCAATTGCAAAGAAAACTCACTTTGGTACATTTAACATGGTGAAATTGCCTGGTATAGAACCAGGAGTGTTTGGGGTGGGGCATGCAGGTGAGATTCCCATTGTCCTTTGCTTTTTTATTTTCCTTCTTTTTGCCAAATAACCTTGATCATAAGCCGTAGGGCTGGCATTTTCAGTTCTTTTGAATATGTTTGATTTATTTATTTTTTAAACCTTTTTCTTTTTTTTCCTTTAAAAATGCAGAACTTCGAGATCAAATTGTATCTGTTCAGGAGGAAAAGAAGATATTAGCCATTGAGTTGGAAAATCTGAAGAGCAAACTTGTAGAAGTAATTGAAGAAGTATGTATCTTAGGCCTGAAAGGCAAGGCCTTATGTGTCTTCAAACCAAAAGTCTTTTTTTGGGATTGGCTCTATCAAACACTTGGTATTGCTAGCTAATTTTTGATATAAGAACTGTGTAACAATTTTGATCTTCTCCTTTGCCCCATTTCAGACATACAAAAAGGGTTAGGAAGCATGGTCATTGAACGCTCAGGTACCCATTACCTAGCTGAATGACGCAATACTAGATAGCATTGACATGCTCCCTGTTGTCCCCATTTTTTTTTCTTACATGGGGCAGATTTGTAAGAATGGTAGCGGTTTCAGGTCACGCACTTCATTGCTTCTGGCAAAGAAGGAAGAGAGTATCTTGCTTCTCCAGTGGGATGGTCTGGCTCCGTTTAAAGGGGCTGTTCCTTTGTGTCCCTCCAGCACAGGCAGATAGGGTAGATGTGAGAGGGGGTTCAAGCAGGGATTTGGAGACTCTTTCTATTGTCCCTTTGAGGTGTCTTTAAGATCAGGACCACACAGTTGCCTTGTATTTGCTCGAGGCTGAGAGTCTAATTTCACCATATGGTTTTAACTTGTCTCTGGTTCTCAGATTCTGTAGCTCAAGAATTTCACAGTGAATGGGCAACAGCACTTCAGGTGGCTGCCAAACGTGCCAGGGTTTGATCCCACCAGCGAGCAGCCTTCCCCAGTTTCCTCCATTCCTGTACATATATCACCAGTTCCTTGAAGGCCATGATGTAAAAAAGATTGGGAAGCAGTGCCCACCAGCCTTCCCAGCCCTGCTGCTTGTCCTTCACTATGGCAGGACATTATAATGAATGGGAAGAAGGGTGATTATACTTGTGTAGGGACTTTCCTGTTGGATAGTGACAAAAAGCAAAAGTAAGGCTTCTAGGAAAAGATGCCGGTTCACAGTCTCTCTGGAGGTGCTGCTGGCCTCACGGCTGCTTTCAGGATCCTCATCCTGGCTTGTTTGTCGAGTCACCACCAGAGAGGGGCAGGAAATGCATTCTTCTGCCCCCCAAACCATAGTGGGGGTCATTTATTGATGATTCTCTCTCCTTCCTCCTAGAGGTGTCATTGGAAGACAGTTCAGAAAGTATTTTTATTGTGACTGTCTCAGACATCTGAAAAGGTACAACGAGCACAATAACGAGCATCCTCTACCCGCTGCCCGGCTAAGCACACACAGATTGGCGAGTGAGGAAGCTGGTGCCTCTCCAGCTGCCTCTTCTCACTCCTGCCCAGCTCCCCCGAACTTGGTGCTCACCATTTGCATTTATAAGTTTAGTACAATCCATAGTGTTTGGAGTATTTTTAGATTACATAAACATACCTGCTTAATGTATTTGAGTGGTGATGGATGTCAAATGTTCTTTCAGACATTTAAGTTTGGGGGAGAATATTTTCATGTGTATTCTGTGTAAGGAAAACAGTCACCAAAGTTCGAAACTCATCCCCTCATTGAGTATTGGATCTCTTGACTAAATGATTGTATTTTCTGGGTGACCCATCATTAGATTTTTGTGTTAAAAATACAAAATATATGCATTAAAGGGTTAGGATATGGTCATCTTTCGAAACTGGTGCTGGTGCCAGCATGACTGTCTGAGTTAGGAACCAAGGGATCGTCCTTGAATAGCCACCTCTGAAGCTGTGGGGACAGCGCTGGCGATGCCTACCGTCTCGCTTAGCACTGCAGCTTCCTGTTGAAAACTTTGTGTTGAAAACTGAACAGCCATTTGAGAATCACACGTTGCCATATGTCTCGTTTTACAATGTTGGGTGTTTTCTCCCCTCAAAATCTTACATTTTTAGGTAAATAAAGTTAAACAAGAAAAGGCTGTTTTAAATTCAGAAGTTCTTGAACAGAGAAAAGTCTTAGAAAAATGCAACAGAGGTATGTCGTTCCAGTCTTTCTTCTCGACCCACCGCGTATGTCATTTGTTTCGTTTACATGTATTTTGTGTCATTTTACCTAAAGACTCTCACAGTCCAAAATCTCCTGGACTGTTTTCCTAGCAGTGGGTCTCTTTCATTCCCACTCTTTTGTCATTGGGGGCATGTGAAAGTGGTTTCATTGAGGAGCTCAGAAACTACTTGTTTTGCAACTTTAGACATAAATGCCACATCTGTCCTACATGTGTCCTGGGACCACAGTCATCTGGGCTGACACTTCTGCATTTATGCATTTGATAGGTCATTTAGTGAATCTCAGTGCAAAGATTGGGACATCTACAGTGATTACTTGCAAAGAGATAACATTTTAAGTTATGAGGATGGGAAATGGAACAAAGGGGAATTGAGAGTATAAATTGATGTAGAGAGTGGATGCATGCTTGCTCTCATGTCTGTGTCTGAAATCCGGCTCTGAGCTGCAGGTCATGAAGGATTCATAACCATTTAAACGAATTAGTAAAAACAAACTAACGATCAGGAAAGTCAGACCTGGTCTCATGGTGAGAAGACAATGTCTCCAGTGACTACTTCCAAGGAAAACTATGTAATTCTAATTGTCACAGTGACCATATCACTCTTGTAAAACGTAAGAGTCTTCTGGGGGCTGTTGCTTATGTCCCCAATTAAGGGAGTGATGCTAAGTACAGATATGGAGAAAGTTTATTCCAAGGGAGGGGACTCTGTCAGTCCATTTTTCATTGCTGTAACAAAGTACCAAAAGTTGAAAACTTGAGAAAGAAAAGATGTTTATTGTTCCCAGTTTGAGAGGTTCAAGAGCATGGCACAGCATGTGTTTGGTGCTGGTGAGGGCCCCCTTTGGTTGAGTCATAGCTTGATGGATGGCATCATGGTGGGAATGCAGGTTGAGAGGGCAAGATCACATGGCAAGATGGAAAGCCGTAGCTGAGGAAGGGACCAGTCTTGCTCTTTTAATAACAGTCCATTCTAGTGAGAATTCACCTACTCTGTGAGAACAACATTGCTCCTTTCTGAGACACAATGAGGTAATTACTGAGGCTAAGCCCCTCCTCTTAAAGGGTCTTCTTCATACCACCATATCGGGGACCATGAACCTTTGGGTGACAAACCTCATGCAGACCGTATCAGAGACTCCAGTATGCTTCTTGTTCTCTCCCACCCCCACCCCCAGCCACTTGGCTTCCTACTCTAGAAGCTGAGACACTAACAGGAAGTCTTTTGGACCTAGGGCTTTCCACATTGTCATTGGTGACAGCTGTCAATTCGTGCCACTTATCAGCTGGGATTTTTAAACAAAAGACCTGGTAGTTAAGTGTGGGAGATGCATTGGATGGTAGCATTTCTTTAGGTCCAGACTCATTTGTAGGTAGAAATGTATCGAGGAATTTGCCATCTTGAGGCTCTGCGCTGGAAACAGGGTTCTGCAGAGGTGGATCACACAGCCCTGCCTTCAGAGAGCCCCCCGTGTGGGCAGAGAGGCGGCTATCAATAAACACAGCACCAGGACCAACCTCATTTCTTTCAGAATCCAAGTCAAAGGGACCTGGACATGTGAAAATTCACTTTTTATTATAGTGTTCTGGACATAGAAAAGAGTCAATTATCTTGCCCAGGGCTTCAGATAGTCGTAGTCTTCTTTGTTTTCTTCACAAAATTTCTTTTCTTAAATAGATTTTAAAAATCATTTAGCTCTCGGGGACCTATAATTCACACCACAAACCACCACTTACATTACTTTACTTGAGTAAGACTATTCGCCCTTCGTCTGGGGAGGCAGTAGATTTACAGAGTGGAGTTTGAAATACTATGTCATTACACAGCAAACCCGTCCTTAGTCAGTTAGAACTGAAGTGCCTGGGGAAAAGTGAGTGAAAGCAGCCATTAAGAGGGCCTTTTGAAGAATTTTAGTGACATGACTCAGCTCAGGACAGGGCGCCTCACCAGAAGCAACTGGGTGGTGCCACCGGAGTCATTCCTAATTCTAGTGGCGTTACTGTCCCCTTCATTCTGTCTGTGCCATTATTTAACAAAGTAGGCCATTAAATGGCAAGAGTAGGAAAGAAGGCGTGTCACTTTTATTTGAGAGGACCTTCTTCTTGAAGGTGTCTGTCCTGTGGAATCATTTGGTCCTCTGGCCCTGGGTGTCTTTAAGGCTGTTTCCCTTCATTGTAAACATAGAGAACACTTGAAAATAACACACACAGATACACACATAACTTGAAATTTATATGTAACGTAAAAATATATATGTGTGTGCGTGTGTGTGTGTGTGTTTACACACATATATATTCCTTTTATTGGGTTACACTTTTTTTGGTAGAAAATTGAAATTTTTTCTAGGAAAAGGAAGCTTTATAATCCAGAGATAAGCACTATTGACATTTTAGGATATGGGTTTTTTTTTTTGTGTGTGTGTGTGTGTGTGAGTGTGTAGGAAATGTTTATTTGAGGGCTCACGGTTTCAGAGTTCTCAATCCATAGACAGCAGGCTCCATTCCTCAGGGCTTGAGGTGAGGCAGAACATCATGGTGGAAGAGTGTGGCAGAGGGAAGCAGCTCACAGGATGATCAGGAATAGAATATATTCTTCTAATTAAAAAACATATGTATCCATTAAGTTTTTTGTTACATATGTTTACAATATATATGGAAGAGAATACTAGTAAAGGAAATCTCTCTTTACCTACTAATACCTGACAAACCCATAACCATCTTTCTCTGCTTATTCCCCTCTGTTGAATTTTATCTTTTTCTTTCTCTTATTTAATAGTTTTGCCAAATATATATGTATCCCTAAATAGTACATTGTTTAATTTTGCATGTTTTTGGACTTGCTATAACGGAATCATTTTGCTATAACCTCTGCAGATTTATTCACGTTGGGCATTTATTTCACTACTACCTAATGTTCCATAAGATAACCCTATCAGAATTCACTTATGCATTGATCTTTTTGCAGATATTTGAGTTATTTCCAGTATTTTGCTATTCTAAGTTATGTGTTATGAAAGTTCTCATACATGTCTCCTTATTTCTCTAATATATATGCCACATGTAAAATTTTATCTTCAGTTTCTCTGTGTAAGGCCAGATTATTTTGCAAATAGATGTCATTTTACACTCCTCCTAGCAGTATATCTGATCTCATTCTATACCCTTCCCAAACAAGATATCCACACTTTAATTTTTGCAAATTTCTTCTTCTTTCGGTAAAGAAAAGTACTTCACTTTGCATTTCCTGATGCCTAATAACAGTGAGCATTTTTCTACATGTTTATTGACTTTTTATATGCTTCCTGTCCTGTGACATGCCTGTTGATGTGTTTTCTGTGGCTTAAAAAGAAGAATTAATTTTGCACTAATTTTTGAAATTCACTTATTTTAAAATATATATCATAAATGTCTTCTCATTCACTAATTCTGTGTTTGCAATATTATAATTTTGGTGGCATAATAATTTTTTGCTGATCCTTTGATGTTAGATGATTTCATTATTTTCAGCAATAGTGCACATAGCATCCTTGCATCCGTACCTGTGTGTGTATATGTGATTTATTCTTTCAGGATGTGCATTCCCAGAAGTGGAATTGTCAAATCAAAAGATATGAATAGTTATAGATCTTTGATTCATATTACCAGGACACCCTCCAAAAAGCCTTTATCAATTTTACATGCCAAGCAGGAATGGATGAGGGTCCCGTAGGCCTCAGTCTCTTTCCCACACTATTTCCTGTCTGTGTTCCTGATAACTTGTATGGCACACAGTCTTACTTTTCCTCCTCTTTTTAAGTGTCCATGTTAGCAGTGGAGGAGTATGAGGAGATGCAAGTGAACCTGGAGCTGGAGAAGGACCTCCGAAAGAAAGCAGAGTCGTTTGCACAGGAGGTGGGTATTTCGCGGAGACCTGGTGTTTTGTTTTTGTTTCTCAAGGGACTTTGCTGATGACAAACAAAAAAAGAATGAGAATACATTCAGATTAAGAAGAGTGAGTTCTAGGGTTCTGCAGCACAGTAGGATGACTATAGTTTCCAATTTATTATATATTTCATAAAGAACTAGAAGAGGGGCATTTGAAGATTCCCAGCACAAAGAGATGATAAATGTTTAAGGACATGGAAATGCTAATCACCCTGATTTAATCATCATACATACACATGTGCACATACACAAGTATTGGGTTATCGTACTGTACACCATAAATATGCACATTTATTGTGTATCAGTTAGAAATAAGGGGGAAAACACCTTTTGAGGTTAAACCTACCAGTTTGCAATAAGGAGTACCTGGGTCAAGACATAGCTATAGAATGGTATCAAGTTCACCAAAGTTGGTGCAGGAAGGTTTGGGTTCAGATTCTGGCCATGTCAGATACTAGTCTTATTCTCTCAGAACAACCCTTATTCTTTTGAGAGTCCACTTTCGCCATCTGTAAAATAGATACTGATACATAAACTGAACCAAAAGGATTTTAGAACCAAATGGCATGATTTTTAAGAAGTATTTTTTAAACTATAAAGTGCTCTATGGTAGGAAGGAATTGCATTTAGTGGCACCCATCACTTGTGATGAGAAGTCTGGCTTGAGTCCACCTGTCATCTGAGATAACAGCACCACGGAATCCTCCTCTCTCTCCAGCTTCTCTCTGCTGCACTCACTACGTGAGTTGATTCTTCCACTGGCTGTGGAACACCACCATCTTGTGCCTCCATCGTCTCAGCCTCTCACCAGTGTGATGATTTTCCTCTCACGTTAGAGATAAGCTTTGAGCTTCTCTAGTTCTGACTCTGTTGATATGCAGTCATTGGGTGTCCCCTGGCTCTGGGGATAGTTTCCAGGGGAATGAGGAATCGCTAGTTGGTTCAAGTCATGGTATGGAGCTGATCTGCAGTGAGATCTCCAAGTTGTTTAAGTATTTTGTATCTGTGTGGATAACCTGGGGTGAAGGAAAAAGCTAAGGAGGTGTGAAACAGACCGAGGGAGAGGAATCAAGGCTGTAGACGAAGACAGGGTTTTATGGGAATGATATTTCAACAATGAGATTATGGTTTTGTGTGTGGGGTTTTTCTGTGCTTGAGCATAGCTGTGCTAGCAATGAACTCTACACAGGGTTAACTCCAAGTGCCGCTGATTTGAAATATTATGATTCATTTTATTCAGAGAGTTTAATGAAAGATGAGTGAATACTGTTCTTATTACTGGTAGAAAGGAAAACAGAATTGAAGTGTGTTAGAGCCCTGTGGAAAAGCTTTAGCAGAATAAATAATGCAACCAGGTAAACAGTGGAGGGGGTGGGAGGCTGGGGAGAATGCAAAGACACCTCCATTGCAAAACTGAAAAAGAGAGACTGAGTTTGACCCAGATGCCAGGGTCTTATCTCAAGACATTTTCAATTTTCCATGTATTGTTTGTAAAATGATGTTATAATACAAAGCAGCTCAAAGAAAACTCAAAGGCGGTGCAGCAGCAGAGGAGATAGATAGGAGAAGCAAGACTACAGCAAGAGCTTGGAAGTGAATGATTTACTCAGCCATTCAGCTGCTGGGCCTTATCCTCTAGCAGGGGAGCGAACATGCTGCACTGTATTAGCCTGGAGTGAGGAGGAGGACCTCTGAAAAGGGAAGGCCAGAGGGTTGGTGCTTATGTTACTGGTGGCATAAACATATAGTGTTGATCTACAGAATAGTGAGAAGAAAACTTTTTTAAAAAATAGTGCTCCACTGGAGCCAGTATGTTTTCCCCTGCCCATGGCTGGCAGATTTTCAGGTTTTCAGCAGACAGTAGCTGCTAAGAGACACATGGCTTAGTTTAGCACGAGGGACTCCCTCTTTACATTTTGTTCTTAGTACCTGTAGCAGATCTGATTGCACTAGACGCTGTTGACGTGATGATCAAATGCTGAAGAAAGCAAGATGAGCTCTGCCTTTTTGGATCTTAGAGTCTCGAGCCTAGAAATCAATTTTTAAAGTTTATTTATTTTATCTTTTTAATTGCAAAAGGGATATTCGTACTTGTAAAAAACACAAATCAGTTCTCAAATGTATAATGACTCCTACTCATACTAGTTCATTTGAAAAATACAATTCCCTTCAACAAAAAGTCAGATGTTTTCTTAGCTGTGTTAAGTTTTTAAAATTTCAACAGATTCAGAAATTTTAACAAGACTTTTGTATAATTAAAAAAAAATTCTTTTTTGCTCTTCAGTGTAGTTTTTTCCTTTTCTAAGACACAGATGCTTTATTCTACCTGTATTCCCAGTAAACTATGAGACTGTTACATGATTCTTTTTTCTTTCTGAATACTTTAGATATTTGAGTATTATTTTGAAAAGAATGAATTAAATTAACAACATAAGATTTTTTTTTTCATTATTACTCTTTGAAAAGATTTATAAAATTTCTCAGAAATTCTTATTCCTGCAGTGTTATTCATCTGAAATGAAACCAGCTTCCTGATTTGAACCAGCAAGTTCTTACAGAGCTGAAAATCAAATTCATTAGTGTTTGGTGACTGAATTCTCTTGAAATATTTTTTATTTTTAGAAGAGGAGTTATTTGTAATTTTTTATTTAGGCATCTTGAAGTTCAGAGAAGATAGTCTACTGAGTACTTTTTTCAAGTTATTCTTATTATTAAAGGAAATCTTCTATATATGTCTTCCTCTTACAACACTACTGTTCAGGGATTATTGTGAGGTTTTGCAAAAGGAATTCATGTTATTAACAACCTTGACTCGATGTCACATGTGTTGATGACGCAGTTGAGGTGGTTGTACTCAGGCGATCGTGAACAGTTTTCCAGAGCGCTGCCTGGACGAGGAGCACTGTTCCTTTTTGCCAAGAGAGAGCCAAGTCCAAAGCTGTCGCCCTGCTATCTTGATGGGCAGCTTGTGCCTGCTTGGTTTTACTGCTGGTTGGTCACCCTGCTGGCTTGGCCTCAAACACACCTGGTGGAAGGAAACCCCAGGTCAGTGGCTGTTTGCAGGCCCCTCCTGCTGACTGCCTGAGGCACTTTCTGAGGTGGGCCCCAGGAGCCCAGCTAATTACTTTCAAGAGGGGAAATGTATAAGAAGGAAATTATTATAATAATAGTAATGGTAATCAGAAATAAATTACTTTAGTTAGACTATTGGTCTAAAATTCTAGGCACTGTTATGAACTATTGATTACTCTTCTGGACTTTCAAGCCTCTAGGCTCCTTCTTCCCTAGCCCTGCACGCATGTGCACATGCACACTCATGCTTACTCCTATAGAGGTGAGGAGTCAAGTGGAAGGATGCAGATTTCACATACTATGTATAATTGTGGATTTACCTGTTTGGCTTTGCAGAGTTCTGGTTTTTGCATTACACTGTCAGAGTTGAGTGAGCTTTTTATAAATCCTGCACAGGCAAAGAGTGCTGGCTTCAGACAGTTTTTCTTCCTCATAGGAAGATTTAATGGGAAGACAGTGTGAGCATTTTAATATACTGTGTTCACAACTGGATTTTGATTTGGAAATCAGTACTGACCAGGGATTAAGTTTAACGTTTGCATCGGTCATTAAAGCTGTGGTCTTTCCATATGAAGGTTGATAGAAAGTAATTGTTTGTCCTGAATTTTATTCGCTGACTTTTTCTGTTACATGATAAATGGAAGTTATTGGACAAACGAATATGTGCTGTACAGAAAGTTACTTTACATACAGATCTTACCATTAAGTTAAAATGTTTTTTTAAAGATGCTGTTAAGAATCTGAAAGTGTGAAACTCTACTGTTTAGAGATTTCAGAGTTTGTGAAACATTTTGTGCTTGGAATCACCCACTGGCCAACTTGGATATGGTATTAAGGAAAAGAAATAATAGGTGAATAGAAAGTAATGTTTTCAATCATGTAAAGTTGTGAGAATTAGATGAATAATAGTGTAAGTTGTTTATAAAATGCTCAGCAAATAGGATACTGATTCCCTTCTCCCCTTGTCTTCCTACTGTCAACTACTTTCATCACTGGAAGGGAAAACAAATTGTCTTAAAACGTTAAGTCTAGTAAATAGCAGGCATTAGGCAGGTGGTTAGGAATCTGAGCTTGTAAATCAGACAGATATGGATTTAAATCCTGGTCTTGCTATTTATGTGTGTCCTTGGGAAGGTCACTTAACCCCTCTGATCCTCAGTTGCTTTATCAGTAAAATGGGATGACAGTCTCTACTTCACAGTATTGGCCTAAGGATTAGATAATGTAATGATTATAACTATGGGTATCATGTAGCATTTACTAAAGATTATCTATTTGTATCAGAAGTATTTAACTCAGAGTTGATGTAAGGATTAAAATTAGGACTGTGAAATACTCTGTGGAGTATTTGGCACAAGAGAAATTCTCGATATTATCTATGTCAGTAATTGTATTTTAAGGCAATAATAAAATATTAGAAGTTAAGGGGTAGGATTGTTGTATATATTTCCCCTTTGAGGCAGATGAAGATATGAGGATTGTTGGAAATGAAATCTTAGCAGTCACCTCCTCCATGACTGTTATACAATTCAGGACTTCCCTTTGATGTCTGAATACTTTCCTGTTGCTTAGGTTGCAGTTGAGGACATGTGTGGAATTGGTTGGTATGTATATTTTTGTAATTAACTTTTGCAGATGTTCATAGAACAAAACAAGCTAAAGAGACAAAGCCACCTTTTGCTTCAGAGCTCTGTCCCTGACCAGCAGCTTTTGAAAGCTTTAGATGAAAATGCAAAACTTACCCAGCAACTTGAAGAAGAGAGAATTCAGCATCAGCAAAAGGTAACAGATTTTATTATGGGGGCTGAGACACACACACACACTTACACAGACATATTAAAATGAAAGGAGTCAGTCTAGTCTTTTATAGTTCCATATTGACCTTAGTTACTAAGTCCTTCCAATCATCTTTTGGGAAAGAATAACTACCGAATTAATTTATTGCCCAATTGAAATTGTAGCACACTTTTTTTTTTTTTTGGAAGAGGGTACCAGAGATTTAACTTGGGGCACTCAACCACTAAGTCACATCCCCAGCCTTTTTTTGTATTTTTAAAAATTTTTAAAAATTTGTTTTAATTAGTTATACATGACAGTATAATGCACTTATATACTTTGATATATCATACATAAATGGGATATAATTTCTCATTTTTCTAGTATACATATTTAGAATCACATTGGTCATACAGTCACATACATACAGTAATAATGTCTGTTTCATTCTACTATCTTTCATATCCCCACATCCCCTGCCTTCCCCTCCTTTCAATTCCCTCTACCTAATCTAAGGTAGCACTATTCTTTTTTTTTTTTTTGCATTACAATTCTTTTAATACACATATATACCACAATTTTTGTATCTCTGTTTGTTTATAAAGAATGTTGACACCCAATTCAAGTCATCATACATGTACTTTGTATAATGATGTCCATCACATTCCACCATCCTTGCTAATCCCCTGCCCCCTCCTTTTCCCTCCCATCCTTCTTCCCTATCTAGAATTCATCTATTCCTCCCATGCTCTCCCTCCCAATCCCACTATGAGTCAACCTCCTTATATCAGAGAAAACATTCAGTATTTTTATTTTTGGGATTGGCTGATTTCACTTGTATTTTTTTTTTAGAGGCAGGGTCTGATTCAGTTGCTAGTGCCTTGCTTTTGCTGAGGCTGGCTTTGAACTCATGATCCTCCTGTCTCAGCCTTCTGAGTCACTGGGATTACAGGCATGCACTACCACATTTGGCCTTGCAGCACACTTTTGTAGACTTTATAAAGATCTTGAAAACAGTCATTGAAGAATATTCTTGAAGAAGCAAGGGGAAAGAGCTATGATTAAAAAATGTCTCTGGTGATGCATAGTCTAGAAATCTTTTTTTTGAGGGGGGAGGGGGGATGGAGAAGAACTTAACTGGTTTTTAGAGATGACATACATGAGGATGGTGTATTAATCTCACAGAGCTTGCAGGGCATAGTTCTTATTCAAACAGGGAGAGAAAGAAAAATCCATGTTAGTGGTAATGATTTGCTTAGAGAATTTCTGATTGTGCAGCTTTGCATAAATGGATATGTGTAAAAGTCTTCCTCTGTGGTTATTTCAGTGCACAAGTGGAGGTCTTCAGCTGACCTTTGTGCTGGACAGAGAGGACAGTCATTGTGGTTGGTGAGAAGGGGCAGGAATGAGGTGGAACAAAGACTTGCAAATTAAAGGAGCTACTTAAGGAAAATCACACTAATATTTATACTACTTACAATGTACCTAGCAGTGAGGAAAGGCTGTGAGCTTCTGTTTGTATTCACCTGTCAAATTCTCCCTGAGCAACAATATGGACATGTAATCCTTGGAACTTCTCAAGTTTTCCCCAAGGTAGTAGTGAGGTCTGGCTGATGTTTTGTTTCCTCAGTAAGAAATGTTGGCCTAGGTATGTATGGAGAACCTCTTGGTGGACATATGGTGACAGCGATTGCCCCCAGGGAAAGAGGACTAGGGAACAGGTGGGAGAGAAGGAATTTCTTTTTTCCTGTTCCATGATTTCAAATACAGAGAGGGAGAAAATGCGTTTGTTCAGCTTATACTGGAATGTGCCCATGCGTGCACACACACACTTTTTTTTTTTTTTTTTGGTACTGGAATTTGAAACCAGGGGCCCCAGGGGTGCTTAACTACTGAGCCACATCCCAAGCCCTTCTTATTTTTTTATTTTGAGACAGGGTCTTGCTAAATTGCCAAGATTGGCTTTGAACTTGAGATCCTCCTGCCCTCAGCCTCCTGAGCTGCTGGGATTATAAGAATTTGCCACCAAGCCCAGTTTGTGCTGGAATTTAACCTTTGGTTCTGAAAAGTTGAACTACTTATAGTTTATTTTGTATATAATACATGCTTGCAACCTACAGACTTGAACTAAATACAGGACTAAATTGGTTTTGGAAGAGGTAGAGATGCTGAAGTTAGATAAGAGTTAGGAATGATGTAGCAATCACTACTTCCACAGTAGTTATACTGAACATTTATTTTGGATAATCTTTCATGTATGTGGCTTAAAATATTTCTTTCTTCTTGAAAAATTCCCTGGGAAAATCAGTAAAATCTTTTAAACACAGCTGTATTCTTTTTGCAATTATAAAAATAGCATATGGTCATTAATAATAAATTTTTGAAATATAGAAAAGTTAAGATTAGCATTACCCAAGAATATCATATTTTGGTACATATCTAAACTTTATATGTAGATGATTTAATGAATATGTGTGTGTTTTAAATGGAATCATACCATGCATAGTTTTCTATAACCTCATTTTTTTCAGTTCACCTTTCAGTATATAGTAAGTTATATGATTTTAAATGGCTGCATAGTATTACATTTAATGACACATCCTGATATCATAAATCAGTAGAGAGACTGGTAGACATTCAGGTAATTTCCAGCCTTTCATTGCTGCTATAAGGAACATTTTAGTGAATCTGTTTGTACATTTTTGTATATTTGAGTTTTTTTTTTAAATTCCTCAAAGAGGTATTACTGGATCATAAAGGCCTTTGGGTCTTTTCTCTTCTTTTACTTTTTTTTTGAAATGGGGTCTCAGTCTCCTGAGCAGCAGGGACTATAGTCATATACCATCATGCCTAACCTTTTTTTTTTTTTTTAACTTATTACCAAATTGTGATCCTCAGGGACCTTTTTAGCTACTACTTGAATTTTTACCTTGAAAATGAGCATGAAAGTATATGAATCTACTTTAGGTATTATTTTACTTTTGTGACTCACATTTAAAAATTTAAGTGTTTGGTATATAACTCCTTAGTAAGTTTATATGAAATCAAAGAACCGGTAATGATTTATTATCAGAATTTGTGTGACTTTAAGATGGGTTACAATCTTTCTGTAAAGCCACATGAAAATTCCCTACTTGTCAACAAAGGAAAACTTAAAACCACATTGTTTGTTTCTAATTTACAGGTCAAAGAATTAGAGGAACAACTAGAAAATGAGACACTGCACAAAGAGATCCATAACCTCAAACAGCAACTGGAGCTTCTAGAAGAAGATAAGAAGGAACTGGAATTGAAATACCAGAATTCTGAGGAGAAGGCCAGAAATTTAAAGCACTCTGGTAAACTTGTTGAGTAGGCTCCTCTCTCTCTCTGTTCACCTGTGGATCTCATGCCAAGGACAAAACCTGGCGTATAGTTGTACGGAATAGAAAAATGCCAAAATTTGTTTTTCAATCCCTTCATTTCTAACTATGACCATTCAGCAGAATAGTGTCTATAATCCAGTCATTCACAAATATTTAGACTTCAATTTGGGACACGGAGCCTTTGTGAACATCACGTACAGAATTAAGACCTAAAGATGCCATTAGCATGGGGAGACCAAAAATGTCAGCATTTCTCAGGGCTCCAGAGATGAGTGTTCATTAAGTACTTTATTTTGTTCATTTTAGAGTGCTTTTTAAAAAGAATTAAACTTTAAAAAAATAATACCTTCATCTTTGGTGCTTATACTCCCATTTGTCTTCGGTGTCTAATTATACACCTGAAATAATACTTCCTGTGCCACACCTAACAATGAAGTGGGCAACAATATATATATTAAATGGAAAAACTTTTAAAGCACCAGGGGATGCTTAAATCAAAGGATTTATTCATTCAGGGCTGGAAGGCTTAGCAGGAATGTGCAAGTTGGATTACTACGCAACGTAAGTCTAAGTCTCTGTGAGAAGGTGGGTAATTTAAGAAGGCAGGGCTATTCACTTTATAACAGCTTCAATATTCGCTTCAGATACTTTTGGTTAATTTTATACTAGAATTTTGAAATCTGCAGAAGAACCATGTAGGTTTTTTTCCCCTTTTAAAAACATTCAATGCTTTTTAATCCACAGAGAAAATTGATTGCAATTTGTTTTATAAAAATTGATCCAAAATTAAGAATTTTTCCATTCTTTAAAGCAAATAGCAGAGTAACCAAGGCCATCTTTATGATGAATGGAAGTGGCAGAGATTTAAATTCAATTTAAATGCTTTTATGTAGAATCTGCTGTAGTGTGTGTACTCAGTCCTACTCCAGGATATAAAAAAATATATACAGAAGAAAAGAAACCATGCCCTTTTGTCTTTGATGATCTCAGAATCCCTTTAAAGAGAGTGAGGCATGCACAGGGAATAACTAGAGGATTCTTGGTGTCGAGAGCTTGGTCCACACTGCCTATTGTAGTGTGTAGGGGAAAGCAGAAGTCAGTAATGGACAGTATGTGCTACCTCTGGGTGCACACAGTACTCCGTGGTATCTGTCACCCATTAACCCATATGACAGGATTAGCATCTGTATGTAAACATTTTTTTCAGTGCTGAGGATGGACCTAGGGCCATGGGCTTGCTCGGCAAGTGCTGTACACTGAGCTGCATCTCAAGCCCTGTGATATACATTTAAATTGAGCTCCTTAAAGCCAGGAACACTGTGTCTCCAATAACACTATTCATGGGGTCTTTTACATTGTGGGTCCTTAATAAATGTGTCTCATTAGTGACTTGGATGAATGGAATGAATACATTATATCTCCAGAATGCTCTTCAAAAGAGCAGAAAGTTTCTGAGTTACAGGCATTTAGGAATGTGAATCTGGTTAAAATCAAGGACATTCGCATTTACAATAAGTTTCTGAAGGAAATTAAGCGGAGGAGAGAAGTATGCAGCTATTAAAATCCATCACTAAATGTCATCTTTAAAAGTAACTCTTGATCCACACACATTTAAAGTCAAGCATTAACAATTTCTTAGTGTTCCAGTAGTATGCGCTCCATTGTTACAAATATTTCTTCAACCTACTCAATCCTTACTTCCCACCCCTTAGTTTTGAATTTTTTTCTAAAGTTGCATATGCAGGAGAAAGACTGTACAATTTTGTTGTACCAGATGGAAGACCTTTCTTGTCTTAGTGACAGACTAGATAATGAACAGTTTAAAATGACTGCAGTTTCATATTGAAATTTCTAACTTTGCCTCAGTGAAAAGTACTTGATTTTGAGGGAGGTCATGTTTCTTCTTCTACATGGATAAAAGATGTTAGGTTGCTTACTTCTGTTCTGTTTTGAATGCTTGCCTCTGTGCAGTTGATGAACTCCAGAAACGGGTGAACCAGTCTGAAAATTCAGTCCCTCCTCCACCTCCGCCTCCACCACCATTGCCCCCTCCTCCGCCCAATCCCATCCGGTAAGTGCTAGAGGGACTGCTGTGGCAGTGCTGGTGGTCACCTTTTTCTTTTGAATACCAGTTTATACTGAATCATGACAGAGTTGGTAAAAAGCATAAAAGAGTGACGGTTGCTTCTCTTGTGAAAAAAATTAAAGACCAATGTATTATTCCCTCCTTGTAATATGTAGAATATTGGCTTAAAAAAAAAAAAAACACTTGGTAAAGAAGTTCTCATGGCCAACGTGTTCATCTGTTGTTGACCTTGAGATTCCATGTGGGTGTTCCAAACCCAGGATCTAGAATCTTGCTTTTTTAATCTTGGATACTCCACTTTAAAAATTTCATTCCGTTGCACTGGGATTTTCTTTGTAAAATTCCTGTAGGACCAAGGAATGTCTCCAGAGTATTTTCATCATTTTCTCTCACTAATTTGAATTTGAAAAGTTGTAGTTGATTTACTTATTTTTAAAATAAAAGTACTGAGCTAATACCTAAGCCCACTAATTGTCACAAACTAGTAATTAATCTGGAAGTGCTTGTTCTTTTTAATCCTTAGCCACACATTTAAATTTTGAATAAGGCTGAAAGAGGAACCTTTTATAAGGAAAATAATGTACACCTAAATTATTGGGAAAGGAAATCACATATGCAGACAGGAATTCACTGTTTCTGAAGACCAAGGTACATGATGGTAGTGAAGGGCCTCTCTGGAGCATCATGGGCTCAGGAGATCTAGAGTCATTTTTGGCCTCTGTGGTTCCCCAGACTGCCATGCACAATTAGAGAAGACAGCCTACCTGCAGTGGTGACCACTTGCCTCCTCAGGCCACAGCGTTATATGCTTTGTGTACTTTATTCCTGAACAAATGGTATTTAAACTTTTGCAAGATTTTTTAGCTTTCATTAACTCATGTGATTTGTTTAATCCTTTCACACAGAGAGGCCATTTGTTCCTGCTTTGCACCTTTGCTGATCCATCTGAATAGAATGTGTAGCATGTTCCTCCCACATGACTATGAAAATGGAACTTTGCCTTTTAAAAAGATTCTCATTACTTTTCCTTACTGAGTAGGGGATGACATAATCTACTTGAAGCCATTGAAGTAGCTAAGGCTAAATAATTTTTACACGTGATAGATCCAAGAGTTAATTGAAAGAATTTTAGGTATTTTAAATTCTTTCTCTCCTGGGTAGCTAAATCTGTAGGAGATATTCCAAATTTGACATTTAAAATTAGACATTCATCACTTTGATCTTACTCTAAGGTCTAGAATTTTGAGCTGATAGGAAAGGTCACTTCTCTGAGGAGGGAAAACTGTTAAAAAGCAATTACAATCTTGCTGTTGGCCTGTAATTTTTAGTCTCAGAAATGTTCAGAGCCCCTAGAATTAAAAGTAAAGTATTACCTAAATAGATTTTTTTCCCCCAAAGAGTACTTTACAAATAGACTGAGAAATGGATATAAGTTCAGGATTTTGTATATCTCAGACATGAACTCTTTCATAAGCCTCTTTCAATACAATTTTTATTGAATAATATGAATGGCTTATATTTTAAGATGAGTTTAAATAGTAGAGGAGATAATTTTTAGAAATTTTTTATGCATGAGAAATACTTTCTTGTCAAAGAAACATTTGCATGTGTTTTAAACGTTTTGATGGACTTCAAACCTGTCAGTCAAGGTTTTCCAACTTTGTTCCTGAGCCATGTGCTTTATTTACCCTGGTATAGATAATAGGTAGAAGGGAAAGTGTGTTGGGGGTTGAGGGCTAAGACCCATAGCTTAAGTAGCTTTATTACCTTTTAGGAGAAAGAGGAAGAGGCCATACCTTATTCATTTTGTATCAGGGGAGTATTTTAGTCAGCTTTTTTGGCACTGTGACCAGAAGACCTGACAAGAACAATTAGAGGAAGAGAAGTTTCTCTGGGGCTCCTGGTTTCAGAGGTGACAGCCCTTAGATGGCTGATACCATGGCTCTGGTCCCAGGCAGCACATCAGGGGAAAGGTGTGGAGGAGGAAAGCAGCTCAGGACATGGCAATCAAGAAACAGAGCTCTGCTCACCAGGTACAAAATGTGTGCCCCAAAGGCACACCCCCAGTGACCTACCTCCAGCCATACCCTACCTCCCTACACTCATCACCCAGTTAATATTCAAGTGGATTAACATACTGATTAGGTGAAGGCTTTCATAATCCCATCATTTTACCCTAAACTTTTTTGCATTGTCTCACTTAGGAGCTTTTGGGGAACCCCTCGACCTAAATAACAAGGAGTGTAGGAAGGACAGGTCCTGGACAAGTATGGTTCCTGGGGAGAGGGCTAGGTACATTAGTTAAAATACTCCAGACCCAGCAGGAGGTGTGAGTACAGATGTAGATGTCAGTAGCTATAAACAGAGTCATGTGTTGTTAACAATGGAAATTCCGTCTGAGAAAATGCAAATAAGACAGTTTCAATCTGCAAACATCATGCTGTATACTTACACAAACTAAGATGGTTATGATGTCACTAGGCAATAATATACTCTTTTGGGAGCATCACTGTATATGATGCTCTGTCATTGAAACATTGTTATGTGGCACATGACCAAGTAGAGTCAGTCATTCATTACAAGGAACTGGCCCAATGTAGTTGTGGGAGGCTTATAAGTCACAAGATCTGTAGGGGAGTCAGCAAGCTGGGACCATAGAGAAAGAATGGTAGTACAGTTCCAGTCTGAGGCTGGAGCCCTCAGAACCTGTGGCATAGATCCATTCCAGAGGCTGGCAGGCTCAAGATTCAGCACATGGTGATGGTTCAAGTTTGAAAGCAGGAAAAGGTTGATGTTCCAGTTTGAAGAGTGTCAGGCAGGAGCAGTTCTTCCTTACTGGGGGAAGGGCCAGCATTTTTGTTGTGCTCGCTGTTGGAAGAGGCCCCCTACATCAGGGAGGGTAGTCTTCATTGCTCAGTCTTCTGATTAATTAAATGTTAATCTCATTTAAATCACCCTCACAGAAACACCCAGGACACCTTTGATCAAATATCTGGGCACTCTCTGGCCCAGTCAGGTTGACATACACATGTTCCATAGTTCATAGGATATTGTGTCTTCCACTTCTAACAAGAACAGTTCTTGAAGAACTACGAGGTAGAAATTACCACTGAATAATTCCATGTAGGGTGACAGTGGTTTGAAGCTTGATATGGTGAAGTTGAAATGGTGATACACAGAGGCATAATTTTCTTGCCTTTATTAAATGCACTTTTGTCTTGTCTACATATGTGTCCTGTAGGGATAGAGAAAGGCATCGTACCTTTCTTCACTGGTGGTAAGGGTCACTGCTGACACTCCTATTAACAAAAGACAGGCTAACAAGAGATAAGCAAAACCCATTTACTTATGTGACACAAATGTCTTGAGAGTAGAGTCCCAAAGACCTAGGGGAAACTGTTGATATGCTTAGGTTTAAGGAGGAACAGCCAGCCACATGGAAATGTGACTGGAGGGAGGGGTAGAGCTAATGGTAGTAGGCCGAGGAGGGACCCAGCAAGGCCTGTGTGTTCAGTGGTTCCTGGCCTCTGTAGCATTCCTTCCTCTTGAGGATAAGGTTGGACCCCTCTGAATGAGAGTGTCATGACCTACTGTCAGACAAGTAGGTCAGAGGATCTCGTTATGGCCAGTTCCTACATAGAAAGACCAGGGAAGGTTAGAGTATTATTGCTAGTTTCTGTGTCCTACCTACTCTGGGAGAAGAAGAGGGGCGGGAGACAGGAGGGCAGCAGAAGGTCGGAGAGACCCTCCAGGGCCATCTCAGTGTCCTTCAGTTTAAAGTACTAAGCATACCAGGGTGCTGTACTTTGTAGTAGTGTGTTCTGAAACCCAGTGGCCTCTATACTACTATAAATATCAGTGTGGCCTGTTGTTGAAGTTTGTGTAGTTGGAATTTTTATATGTCCATTGTGTCTTCCTCTTCTTACACCACAATAGATTCTGACTCTCCATGTTATATTGTGTGACTGAGGTTCATTCCTGTGCATGATATGTAATACACTTGATGAATGTCTCAAAAGGTGCTTATCCATCACGGTGCTGATGCGCATTTGAGTCCTTACCAGTTCAGGGAATTATAGAAATTCAGTGTGACATTCTTGCACATGTATCCTAGAGCCCAGGTGCTTGCTTTCGATTCTGTAAAGTCTGAGGTTGTGGATTATCTGGATCACAGGATATGTACATCTTCAGCTCCACCAGATAATGCCCATTTTCCAAAATGGCACTATCGGTGTATATACCCTTGTGGTTTGAGAATTCTTCAGCACCAACACTTGATCTTATCAGACATTTTTTTTTTCATACTTGATGAGCAAGTAGTGATATCTCAGTATGGGTTTAACTTTTGTTTCCCTAAAAATTAAGGGAATCAGACAGCTTTCTTGTTTGTATATCAGAAACTTGGATGTCCTTCTATAGTAGCTAAATATTTTTGTCCATTTTTTTTTATTGTGTTGTCTGCTGTTTTCATTGATTTTTTTAAAAAAATTATTTTGTAACTTGTCTTTCTTAGTCCTTATAATATCCTTTAACGCATGGAGGTTTTAAAACTTTAATGTGGTTCAATTTATCATAATTTGAATTTTATATACATTTTAAAAATAGGCTAGAGAAACAGTGGTCTAAATATATTTTATCTTTAAATAGTTGGTCTATCGCATATAGATTCAGATATTTTTATGCCAATATTTGACAAGTAGAGATTTATTGATAACATATACTGCTTTTTTATATGAAACATTTCCTAATTCTCTCATCTCTTCTTTTTCCCTAAAATGTAGTAAATCGATAGCCATTTCTGAATTTTACATATGAATTTTTACATAGTGAATATTTTCCTGTATCTGTTTTCCTTTGTAAATATGTATGCATTGTTTCAGTAACCATAGCAGTCCCTTCCTCTGGTGATTACTTTGGTTTTGCACAGAAAGGAATGAGACATATTTCTTTCCCTCAAAAAGATGAAAAAATTTAACAGTATCAAAAATGAAAATAGATTACATAAATTCTGTGTTCATGCATCTGCAGAAGAGTTGGACTTTGATTATTTAGGATCTGTACATTTTTATCTGTTGGATCGTAAGGTACATAATAATCTCCAGTAAGATCTGTTGGTCTTTTTCTTTTTACCAAAGATCCCTCATGTCCATGATCCGGAAACGGTCCCACCCCAGTGGCAGTGGTGCTAAGAAAGAAAAGGCAACTCCACCAGAAACAAGTAAGCATCATGTCTGTCTGGGTTACCTTAAGCAGTTGGTGATGTCAACTTTTCAACAGTTCACACATTTGTCATATGAATAGTGTGACTTTGTGAACAGGTTTTTGGAAGAGTGAAAGCAGCTACAAGAGTGAAGCAGGTGGCTAGGGGTAGAGCTCAGTTGGTAGAGTGCCTGCCTTGCATGCACAAGGCCCTGGGTTCAATCCCCAGCATCAAAGGAAAAAAAAAAAGAAAGAAAGAAAGAGCGAAGCAGGTGACTGTCCTTGCCTTCCTGCAGTCGATTGATTGGAGGAGATAAGTGCATGCACATGGCACTCTAATGGAAGGTACACTGGGAAATATGTTTTCATTAAAAACCAAGTGCTTTGGGGTGTAACAGGCAGTGATCCCAAATGAGGGATTAGAGGAAAGACTTCGTAGAATTGAGAGCAAGCGAATGGGACTTTATCAGGGACTTAAGAGTGGACTACAACAGTGTCAGGTACTGGAAATGTAAGATATAAAAGTCACATTCCACTGTGACTACACATAGTATGAACAAGTGAGCATCTGTGCAAATATGTGATTGTTTAAATACAGGTTTTGGCGAGTACAGTGGAGGAGGAGTACAGGTTTCTTGGAGGTTATAGAGTGGACCTCTGGTGTCAGAGGTGATGCTCAAGCTGAGTGGCCATACATTTAGGACATCGGGGTGAGGTGTTCAGGGTCAGTGCAGTCCAGGTAGCGAGCAGGATGTTCAAAACTGCAAAGTGAGGTAGGAGCTTGGTGTGCTAGAAAACCAGGAGAGCACTGCTAAGGTTGCAGCATGGGAGCCGGAGAGGAGGATTGACAGTAGGCAGGAGCCAGATTCTGGAGGCTAGAGAGAAGATTTTGGAGTTTCTCCTAAGAGCAGGAGACTTTTTATTTTTTTAATATTTATTTTTTAGTTGTAGTTGGACACAATACCTTTATTTATTTATTTATTTTATGTGGTGCTAAGGATCCAACCCAGGGCCTCACATGAGCCAGGCAAACGCTCTACCACAGAGCCACTACCCCAGCCCTAGAGCAGGAGAACTTTTAAAATAGGGGTGTAACATGATGAGGTTTGTCTTTTCTAAATTAAGAAAAAAATCACTGTCTGCAATAAGTAACAGAGAATAGACTGTAAAGGATGAGAATAGACAAGAAGAGATTGTAGCCATTCAGGTGGATGTTGACGGTGGCTTTGATCAGATGGTGGCATGATGGATGAACTCAGGAACTGCTGAGAGAGGCAGAATACACAGGACTCTGGAAGTCATTGGAGATGGAGAAATAGAAGACAGCACCAGTAGACAGAATGGAGGGAGAAGATGCACAGAGCTGTCAGCAGTTTGGGGGCAGCCACTGTGACAGCAAAGGCTGAAAATTGCAGGGCCAGACCTTGCTCCTTTTGTTAAGGTTTGGGCCTTCCAGGAAACTGAGGCAGCACACAGGCCCTCCTTCAAACTCAGATTTTTGTGATCAAGTCAGAAAGATTACAGACATGTAACTCAGAATAACAAGCATGAGTTTATTGAAGGACAGGAAAAGGGAAAGGGGACACTATCAAGGGAGACGTCCTCTCAGGAGAGGGATAGCATGCCTCTCCTGAACTCTAGTTTTGTTGGGAATTTCAAAGAAGTTTCCAGAGAGTCCAGCCCAGGTCCACCTCCTGACATGTGACTGACAGCAGAATGACATCAGACTTTCAAGTCCCCATTGCCATGACAACTCTGGGTCACTTGGCCCATGCTGACTGGTTCTAATTGGATTCTTAACCATACATTCTTACAGATTTTATGATTAGAAGGAACTATCTTTATCTCCTTGAGTTCTGGAATCTGATCTGTGAAAAGAGTCACAAAAGTCTCCCCCTTCAGGGTAACTTGGGTTCCTTTTTTTTTTGGTCCTGGGGATTGAACTCAGGGGCACTCGACCACTGAGCCACATCCCCAGCCCTATTTTGTATTTTATTTAGAGACAGGGTCTCACTGAGTTGCTTAGCGCCTTGCTCTTGCTGAGGCTGGCTTTGAACTCATGATCCTCCTGTCTCAGCCTCCTGAGCTGCCAGTATTACAGGCATGTGCTGCCGTGCCCAGCTTGGGTTCCTTCTACCAACATTATTTGGGGCCTACTTTTCTCCTGCAGATAACAGGTAGTCTGCTGAGGAATGTGATATATACTGTCCACTTAAGCCAGATAGGGCTGCAGGTAAACTGATTTTTGGAAAAGAAAGCATGTAGAGATCAGCACAGTAGGCCCACTTTATGGAATTATCCCCTTAGCCTCCTGTTCCCACCACTCACTTCTGTCCCTATCACTTTAGGCCTGTAGAACCTGACCTATTAGAAAGCATCAGCATTTGCCTAGATGGAGCCCAGGTATACACATGAGATCCTTCTAGAACCTCTTTTCCCCACTTCAGGCCAGCTGTTGCATGTCATTGATAGTGTGACAATTTCTGATCATAGATCTAATTGTGTTGTCCTACATTTTATGACATGCTTCTCCTTGCATGAGCACAGAACTCACATTTTATATTCTGCCTATAGGTTACTTGTGTGTTCCAGGAGCTTCCTTCTCCTCTTCTTACTAATTAGTATTAATAATACAAATGAATGACTCATTAGTATGAGTTACTATAACATTTCACTTTAATTTTTTTTTTTTTTTTGGTATTGCCAGGAATCAAACCCAGGACCTTGTGCATGCCAGGAAAATGCTGTACCACTGAGCCACATTCCCAATCCGACTTCATATTCTTTTCCTTTAAGTATTTAATGTCTTCCGCTCTGGAGTCTGGTGTTGGAGATATTTCCAGTTACTTGTCTGCTCCATGAGCAGATTACAAGCTTTTTGCAGGTTTACTCTTCTCTGCAGCTGCCGACAGCACTCATGGTATTGAATGGGTTGGGTTTGGATTTAGTCTTTTTTTTCTGATCAGGAACCTTGCAACACCAAAACAAATGAAAGCTGATTTCATCTCTGGGAATTGGCTTTCTATGCCTGCTTCCTGCTGCCCTTTGGAATCTGTTCTTCTTCATGTTTACGGGACTTTGAGGCAAATTCTGTTTTGCAAGAGGCATTGCAGGAATCCAAGTAGTCCTGAGGCTTTTGGTGATTTCCAGGGCAGCTCTGCTCTTGAGTTACGGGCTATTGATTTTGCCTGACACAGGAATGAAATTTTTTTTTCATATTTTTAGGGGAACAATTAGTATATTTTCAAGGAGGGCAATCAGAATAGAATGTTTCTTCCTTCAAAACAGATCACATTGTCTTGCTAATCTCAACAAAAAATTTAAGTATTTTTAATTTAAAATCTTTCTAATTAAAAAAACGTATTCTAGAACTTCTTAACCCTCAGCATCAGGAGCCATAGTATTTTCCTCATGCAAATGACATTCTATTAACAATTGATGAAATGTGGCGGTATTTCCTCCCATATCCTTGAGCTACTGGATTGTTATTTTGGAAATCTTAAATAATTACTGACACAGAAGTTGCTCATGAGATTTTTGCAATGAAGAGACCTAAAAATTATGCAGCTTGAATGACATGTACTGTAGCTAGAGGTGGCCGGAGCAGCATCCTATCTGTCTGGCAGAGTGGTTACTGATAGTGTCTCCTTAATTGTGCACATGGTTATTAAATATACAGTGAACAAATGCAGAGCATCAAATGTTAGTATCATCTGGGACATGTTGGGATTCTCATTTATAATGTAGGGACTGTCACACTATCACTGTGTTTTCTTTCTTATGTCAGTACTGTATGATGGTTTTTAAAATTTGGTTGATAAGGTTTTCAGAATTTATGAGTGGGGAATTCCTAGGTTTTTTCCCTTAGAAAGCTTGGTAATAAATTAGGTCAGTGGAATATTTTAGTTGTAGTTTTAAGATCTGAGTAAAATAAATTATTATAAACTTTGGAATTAATAGCGCTGATTGTTTATAAGAATATTTAGTAGGTCAATTCTAAGATTTCAAAGTTATGCCTGCAGTTTATGATATATTTCAGGAATTAATTTGTTGATTTTATTTTAACCTCTCCGTGACTCAGCTTGCTAATCTCTATAACAGGCATAAGTACAGTAGTCCTTCTTTTCTATAGTCTACTTTTCTGTATTTCAGTACCCTTGATCAACCACAGTCTGGAACTATTAAAGGAAAATTCTAGAAACAAATATAAGTTTTAAATTGCTTATTTAAAGTAGTACTGTGATGAAATCTCATGTTTCCAGTGTATCCACACTGTATATGCTACCAACACAGTGGAGAGAAAAACAGCCACATTCACATGAGTTTTAGTACATTATATTGGTATCATAGTTCTGTTTTTGGTTATTATTGCTAGGCTTTCACTATGCCTAATTTAAACTGTATCAGAAGTATGTATATATAGGGAAAAACCTAGTATACAAATGGTTCAGTACTTTCCAAGATTACAGGCACCCACTGGGGATCTTGGAACACATTCCTGTAGGTAAGGGATAAATACTATAATTCCTATTTTATGGAGTTGTTCTGAGGATTTCTGGGTCTCATACCATGAAAAATGTAGGACCCAGCACATAGACAATACTCAAAATGGTAGCTAAGGAAAATGGGCAAGATAGCACCTGTTCTATGGGAAGACAAGGAAAGTGCTGATTTCAGTAGATTCTAGCAATGTTGTAGTGACCATACAGAAAATTTAAATTTATTCAGCCACAATGTGGTTGGTTTTTTTTTTTTTTAAATTTTGTACATCATGGCATAAAGCCATGAGGGTTTTTTTTTTTTCTTTTTTAAAAGAAAGTTAGCAAAATAGAAAAATAATTCTGTGGGATTTAGAAATTTATTTTAGCTTCTTCTAGGTAGTAACAGAAGATTTTATTGAGTAACAAGGTGATGGTTTCATCTGTGGGGTTTTTTTTTTCCTCTCTTTTTTATTTTCTTTTGAGGAGCTAACTTATTTTTCAAGTGGGTCTTAAAATTTAAGCCCCAATTAATTACATGTAGCTTTCTGATCCAAGACTGACCTTGAAGCACTAACTCAAAGAACATTTGATTTTATTTTCCTGTGGCAGTTCAATAACATTAGACCTGTTGTCTTCATTTGTCCCTTTTCTTTAATCTCCAGTATCCTGCATATTTCTATTGTCCCACTGATTACATGCTTTTGTGAGACAATTACCAACTGCGTGATTGCAGAAAGAATTACAAAACATACCATGAGCTCTCTGTAGGCAATTCTTGCCAATTTATTAGAACTGCTTAATAGTTTAGAAGTTCATATAGATTGCTTTTTGCGATTTCAAAAACAGG
Organism: Ictidomys tridecemlineatus; assembly: GCF_052094955.1. NCBI lineage: Eukaryota > Metazoa > Chordata > Mammalia > Rodentia > Sciuridae > Ictidomys > Ictidomys tridecemlineatus. The sequence continues at coordinate 12,825,463 of NC_135477.1, forward strand.
GTCTGTGAGAGAGAAAGCTTGTGCAGCCAGCCTAGCTCTGCCCTTGTGTTGCGCCTGAGTAGGGAATCTGATAAGAGCGATTTCTTTTCCTTAAGACCAATTAAGCTTTTACATTTGAAAAAGGCTGAGAAATTAAAGCCTGGTTTATAATCTGTACACAATACAGATAGTGGCACTTCTCTGAATTATCACTATGATTCTGGCAAGCAAATATAAGAAACTACTTTAAATTCCTGCTATGTTAGATGCTGTAGCAGATTTGAATGGTGTTGACCATAATTCTCCATCTGTCTGCCTTAATTAGTTTTTGTATGGTGCATTTAATTGGGTTTCAGTCATTCCTTGCAGAGTGCTAATCTGTTTGTAGGCGGTGTTCCTATTGCCACGCAGCTCTTCCCAGTCTCACTCAAAATGGCAGCCTCTCTGAAAAATCAAGTGTGTTTTGTAGCTATTTTCTCAGTTCCCAGGAATGAATCTCATACTCATGGCAGATGTGGGTTTTATCTCTCCTGATTTTGAACAGGGTCAGCAAAAGCACCAGAGTGTACAATAGAGATTCAGGTAGCACATGAATGCGCCGGTGAACAAACGAATTTCCCCCACAGCAATGTGTTGTCTGTCCACCTGATGGTGTTGGCAGGCTATTGGGAGAAGATGCCCTTAAGGGCCCGTGATTGATGGGCCTGCAGTTCTGTCACTTTTCATTTCCTGGTGCATGTGTTCTACCTTTGGTGACCAGGTTTCCCATGTTGCCTGATAAAGATACTATTTTGACTTTTGAAGGGAAAATTGTTATTTGGATATTGAGAAATTTTAGTTCCCAGCTTTTTGGTGACTTCTTAGGATGACAAAATGCTCTTTGAAGTGCGGAGTGCATCAGCAGCCTGCAAGACATGGTGAGTGTGGCAGAGATGCCGTCATTGTGCTGCTGCAGAGGTTGGGGGAACCTCGCGACTCCCTCACTACTCCCCTGGGCACTCCTGTATGAGGAAGGAATACCCGTAGTTAACCTGAGACCTTTCCAAAAGCACCAGCCAAAATTTAGGCCTCTGTGGCTCAAGGCCTAACACAAGTGCCAATCTGTTGGAGGGTACAGGTGTGATCTCCTCCTATTAGAAGCCAGCCTTTGGGGGTTATTTTCACTCAAATAGTAAAAATATTAATATCCAGTTAAAGCCAAAACTTCAGAGGTCATCTGTCAGTTAAGTCCTTGTCAAGTACCATTTGTCAGGCAGTGTGGTATCTACTGAAGGCACCGACTAGAAGGTCCTCATGAGACACTCCAATTTAATACATTGGCTGAGTTAAATGGAGATGAACAGAACTTCTAGAACCACATCAGTGGTGACAAGTGTTCCAAAGTGTTTCTGTGCTTTTGGCCAAGATATTCTACAAGAGAGAGGTTTAATCAACAGGTTTAAGCTAAACTCAGTTGCATTCATCTAGTTGATATACACCTCAACAGGTTTATTTGTTTTGCAGCAAAATAATTCAAAGGTTAGATAATAGTTGAAATTTTTAATCACATTTAATTACCTAATCACAATTATTGCTGGCTGTATGTTTTCTTTAACATAAAGAGCTTTAAAAGACTTGAAAAGGTTTGTTTAAATGTTTCCATTCCACATGATTCGTAAACAAAAGGTGGGAGTTTAAAAATAGATTTTATTTCTCTGCTATCCATCTTTTGACTATGGATTTCTTCCAACAAGAAAAACATCTCTGATCTTTTTTTCAAATAGGCTTTGGACTGATTTCTTTGACATAGAATGTATTGTAACTTATAAAAAAGAAATTTGAGGAAAAGATGAATGATTATTTGGAAAGGGACACAGTCTCATTTTTAAAATACCTAGAGATATCCAAGTTTATTCTTATGTTGATGAATGAACAAAATCTACTTTAACCTAGGTGAAACAATATTTACTTCCATATTATAAATTTGATCTTAATCGGTATAAGTTTTACTCTTCAGATCTTTTAAGAAATTTTTTTAAAAAAACCATTTCTGCCTGGTGACTGCTAACTTTAGTAAATTATTATGTTCAGCAACTGTCTGAAAAATCACTGTGATTAATTACATAGTGCAATCTTCAGTCACCAAAGATAGGAATTAGCTGTTTTCTTGTAACCTAAGATGATTTATGTCTGTTTTCTTTGAACAGCGGAGGAAGTCACGGATCTGAAGAGGCAAGCAGTCGAAGAAATGATGGATAGAATTAAGAAGGGAGTTCATCTTAGACCTGTTAATCAGACAGCCAGACCGAAGGCAAAGGTATGCAGTGGCCACTTGCTCCTTTCCCCTTGATATTTCCTTTTTTTAATGTAAAAATTTGGAAGTTACAGGACCAACTTTTGAGTTTCAGATAAGTCTAAGGTATCATGAAAGCTTTTTACTTCTGTATAAGCCTGTTTTGGGGGGACTTTTTGACCCTTGGTGTGAACCTAATCAGGATAGAAAGTAAGCCATGTATATTGCAGGCAGCTGCTGTCCCCTCTAGACGGACTTTGATATGTACTGTCACGTCAAACAGGGATTAACAATTGTGACTCCCTTTCCTGTCTTTGTCAGGAATCTGCTGAGTCCTCTGTGCCAGGCACTGGGCCATGAGGCAGTAGACAGAACAGAGAGCACTCTTGCCTTCTGAGGCTCCACGTTAGTGGGGTCACAGGATAAGGGGAGAGCAGAGCTAAGGCAGTACAGAACTGAAGGAGCGAGTGAGGATGGATGGTCTGCCTGTGCGACCTGTACCTCATCTGCTGCCTCCCAACCCAGATGCAGCCAGCCCTCGGGGTCTGCCGAGGTGCTGAGTCCAGTCAGTACTGCTCCCCTCCCTATGTGTGTGTCACCTGGAAAGAGACCCAGTAACAATTCTTGACATTTTTCTTGAAAAATGTTCTTTCTTTTTCTACTCTGATCAGGTGTGAACAGACAGGTTTTCTTCCTTCTTTCTCTTCCTTTTCACCAGACTTTCTGGTTTTTCTCTCTTGTACTCAAGGGTGCCCCTCTGCACTTCCTGAATCTCTCCTGCTGTGGTGACTAGTAGTAATTCTGGTGAACTGTTAAGTGACCATTTTGTCACAGGCAGGCAAGATACTCAGGCAAGGAGGGGTGGCTGTGGCATGGCTGTGCATGGGTAGGTGATGAAAAAGAGGGCAGAATGACAGCTCCAAGAGTGGAGGTGCACCTGGTGGGACAGAAACTTCAGCCAACCAGGCAGAGCAGGTCAGTCTGTGCCCCAATGACCTGGAAGCCGTTTCCCAAGCAAAGGTCACAAAAATTAACCAGAAGGGAAGCAGTGTAGAATGACCATGGAACGGGTCGAGGGCTGGCATCAGGGCCCTGGCACTGCCACCAGCTTCCCTACAGCTTTTCCTGTACAAAATGGGTCAGCATCTGCCCTCTCTGATTCATGAGTTGTTGTCAGGATCAAATGAAATAAAATATGAAAACACTTTAGAAAATGTAGGGTCTGAGTGCTTGTCTTAAACAGAATACGTTCTTACGACTGTCGTGCCGCAACTATTATGGAAAGAATAAGCAAACCCAGACTATTACTAGAGAAAAATGCAGTGTCATAAAGAAGCAAAATTAGTTTAGAGAACAATGTTGGAAACTTCTTAAACCGTGAGCAATTCATGTTCTACACGTACCTTTCATTTTCAGAATATCACTCTGCAATCTTTCTTTCCTCCCATGACTCTTCCAGCAGTTATACATGGTTTAATGTCAGTTCAAAATTGAGAAAACATCCCTCATCAGTGGATGCCGGGGTTATTCGCTGGTAACTATTAAACTGTGTAGACTAGGGCTGAGTGACCGCCAGGGTCACTGCTTGCTCGAGTGTGGACTGCCTCCCCAGTGCCATCAGCGCTTTTCTAAGCCATCCCATGTGAGAGGCTGCCAGAGGTGGCCGCCTCAGGGCCGCTCACGGGGCGAGGCAGCACCTTCATGCCTCTCGCAGGGCAGTTTGTTCAGAAATGAGAGTTGAGATGTGCACAGCTTCCCTGTAGGAGTCCTGCTGCCTTGGGAAATACTAATGTACCTGCAGGGTCTTGAAGTTCCTTGACATTGCAGTGGTGCTGATGGACAGCTGGAGTTGGTGTCTCAGAGCTTGGGCTCCACTGCGGGCGTGTGTGATTCACAGAAAACCCAGCCCATGGGAACTGAATGCCTCAGTCTGTTTTTTTTCTATCTTCATTTTTTAAAAAATTGAAATGGGATCTTATTTTTTTACTACCTTTGGAGGGGAAAGGAATGTGGTGTTATTGATTGCTTCCCATTTCTTGACTCTTTTTCTGGCCATGGGAGGCTCCAGGGTCCCATCACTATATCTTGCCAAGTTTTCTCTTTATCTCAATCCTTTATGGAAGGAAGTGGGAGTCAGGGGATCTGAGGCCTTTCCTGAGCTGCTTTTCATAAGGGCCCAGGCTCAATTTGCCCTCCTTTAAGGTGGTTGAGAATTCAGAGACTGTTAGGTATTGTGGAATAGGCAGAAATTACCCAGAAGTTCATTTAAAATTATTTCATTGTTGGTGTGTCCAGAAGAGAGCTGGACTTGGATTCTAAACACTTGCCTCAAATCCTACCTTTCCTCATGAGATGCAATAATTGGGCTGCCCCTCAGAGGCCCCTGACTGCTCTGGCAGCCAGGCATGCTAATGTGAGCTATATTCTTCCCAGTTCCTTCTCTCCTAACTCAGTCCTCTTGTGAGATTCATGAAACAAGATCTGCCAGTCCCTCCTGGAGCTACTGGAGCAGAGAGAGGCTTAGCCCCTCGCCAGCTCCCTGCTCTGCACCCTCTTCTCTTTCTTCCTTGTTTATTGGCAGAGGTCCAGCTGTGCATGTAGAGAACAGTTGATATAAAAAAATTCTGAGCATTTTGGAACCAAATCTTTCAAATCTGATGTTTGCCAAATCTTTCCCATCTATGATGATAATCAAGAGGTACAAAATGATGTTTAAGAGATGGTAACACAAGCCCTTTTGTTTTAAATGTATAACTTCTAATTTTTGGTTCGATTCAAGCTTGGGAACATTAACATGGCTAATATTTTTTCCAAACCTTAAGACGTAGATGTAATTTAAAATTATATAGCCATACATTGCACCAATATAAGCTGTCAACAATTTGCAATACAAAATATCGTTGGTAATTTTAAATTGAATAACTAGTAATTTTTTTTTTCCTTCTCAAAATTGTAGCCAGAATCTTCAAAAGGCTCTGAAAGTGCAGTGAATGAACTAAAAGGAATACTGGTAAGAATAGATACTGGTTTATTGTTTAATTAATGGATAAAGGAAAGGAAAATATTGTTACTGTCTATTTTTTTATGGTGATTGTCTGTTTTATTTCCATTTAATTCACATTTCCTTCGACAGCTCACTTGATTGTACTTATGGATTTCTCTATCACATGTTCGAATAACGTATCAAATATCACTTTGCTCTTTCTACTCTGAAAGAGTGGTTACACTTCCACCAAAGTCATTGTTTCCTGTTCTTGCCCTCTAATCCTGGCATTGTAGCATGAAGGTCAAGTGTCTGGCCATATGTGGGGATCAGTACGTGTCTGTGAATAACAGCACTATAATAGATGGGTAGTGCTTTACATGGAGAGCGCTTTCCCTTGATGGGTGAAAGTGGGATTCTTGACACCTACATGTAAACCTGAGCTCCCACCCAGATATGTTCATCTCAGGGTCACAGTCTGCTTTTTCCCACAGTTGAAGCAATTATTTAGTGAAAAATTGGAGGGTACAATAAGAGACCCTTTCTATATGCTAATTTCATTTTCTAAAGGTAATTCATATTTGTTGGAAGAGTGCATAACGTCCATCTCTAGTTCTATTTCTGTTTTCCAAAGTGGGAGCTTTTTCCAATGGAGGAAATTGCTGCCCTCTCCAAATGTCCCTTTCAGAGACAAATGCCTCACGTAGCAAGTGCTTCAGACACAGAGCTCTATTTTCAGACCCTGTTCCAGTCCCAATCCCGTTATTTTGCACAGTGAGTCTGTGATGTGGGGGCGGAGGTGCGGGACTGATACGCCCCTGTTTGTTGTTACTGTGCTAATTATGCGTTGCGTGCAGACATCACATAATGACGGCAAACAGAATTATTTTCATCAAGCGTGTCTTCAAACAGTAGACTTAACGTAGAATGGCTTAATTAGTTTGCTTTAGTTTTAAGTGAGTGGGATTAGCCCTGAAGAGAGGTGTATCACTGGCTAACAGTGGTGGTCTACCTACAGAATCAAGGATTAAAACCACTGAAAAAAAAGCGATGTAGTTATTATCTAATGGCTTCTTTAATCAGAAGATTTTGTTACCCAGTGTTCAGTTAAGGAGCACTGCCTAGGACAGTCCCTTTTATTGTCTCTGCATTAGGATGCTAATTAATGTTGATGAAGATGTCCCCAGGAGCACTCTGAGGTGCTGGAGAGAGTTCTGATCCTCTCTATTAGTATAGAGAACATACTGCACTTGACTTATGTGTTTGGCTTATTTTTAAAATTAGAAATTTATATGAGAAACATGGTAACACTTGATTATTCAGGTTACTCCCCTCCCTGACAATTCTGGATGGTGGCAAGTTACTGGATCTCAGCAATACTTTCTTGGGGGAGAGGGAGGCCCAGAACAACATGACCCTTGTCAGGCAAGCGCTCTACCACTGAGCTACACCCCTAGCTCCAAAGATATTCTTAAGTATAATATTCTCTATAATTTTTTGCCACTCCAAGGAGAGAAATTTGAGAAATTATTTACAAATTATAAAAATTTTAAAGTCATATTTTGCAAGTTGCTCCCATCCTTCTTGCCCTAGATCTATTATTAGATTGTTCTACCTTATTTGGCATTAGTGGATCTCTAGTAGTTATTATTTTGGCAATATAATTTCTTTGTATTAAGTATCTTTTAAAAATGGACCTCATGATCCTGTACCCACCTCTGCAATAAGCTTCAATTCTCCTGTACCCCAATAGAAGTTTCTGTTGAGGGACAGCAGACTCTTTGTAACTCCCAATCAACTGGAGTCAGGAAACCAGGCACATTCTTATGAGAGAGGCAGAACCAGCCCCCAGCTCACCTTGCTTCTGGTGCTTCTTGCCAGGATTCTGACTATTAGGATTATCAAGGGTGGTACCCAGCGTTACAATCACAGCAAATGAGAAGCAAATGTAGAAAAACACCAAAAAGCTCATAGTTTCACGCTGGAGTGGAGAGCAAGCACCTTTGTGTGCCAAGAGGCACTAGGAAATATGTGTTCAGTTAGTTCTCTTCCAGGACTGAACCAGGAAGCAGCTCAGTAAAGGATATTTTGCAGTGGAATGTGACTCAAGGTCTAACTAAGCCTTAGAGATTTGGTCGGCTGCTGAGCAAATCTCACATGAAGGAACAAATGTCTGATTTGGGGGGAGTTGGAAAACTCTACTCTATATTTTGAGTTGTACAATTTTTAAGGTATTAGTATGGTGCAACTCATTATTCCAAACCTACTTCCAGTTAATTTTTAAAGCTGTATATTTTTAGATAAAATATGTGTAGTTCATCTCTCATAGTTACTACACAAGTTTTAAGGTTTAGGAAATGACCGAATCACTTCAGTCATTTTAAAGCCACTCTAAGTGGCAGTGGTGATTCCTGAAGAATAAATCTAAATTCAGTTAGCTCCAAACCAAAGAAACAAAAACAAAACAAAAACAACTTTAAACAAATTGTCTTAGGTCTTTTTCAAACATTTTCAGTTTTTCAAAGTACATAGGAATTGTTGAACAGTTCATTTTGCCATCTGAGATCAGTGTAGTGAGCACTTAGCAAACATGGAGCCTAAGAGGGTTTCATGTTCAGGGTGGTGTGAGGTAGAAGGAACCCTGGTTTGAGAATTAACAGAAGATTTTGTTACCCAGTGTTCAGTTCTAAGGAGCACTGCCTAGGTCAGTCTGGACCTTGCCCAGACCCTTCAGCTCACCACTGAGTTTGAATTCTCTTTGTAAAATGAAGGAATTGTATGTACCACATGGTTAATGAGCCAATTTCTCATTCTCAAATTCTGTTATTCTACCATAGATAACCAAGATTACTTTATGAGCCCAACTCTTTGTTTCTGCTGAGAGTTTAGAATCTTTGTCATCCAAGTTGCCTGTAGATTTAAAGTTTGCTTTTGTATTTGTTTACTCAACCACATCAGGCAGTAAGTGGAGGAAGAAGTTAGGCTCAAAGGTAAGAACTTGGAAAGTGGACTTCCTCCATCTCAGGTATGACAGGATAGCTTACTATAGTCAGGAATTTGGGGGAATAATTGTGTTATCCACATGAAAAAAACTAAATGATGTTGTGAAAGATAAATTTAACAATAGAAAATACCCTACACTTTTTCTTTGAATTAATACCAGCGATTAGGAAAAACCATAGTGTCCTTGACATTCAAACAAAGTATTAAATTTTATAAGTTATTTCAGTAGTGATAACTAAGTTTTCAAACATCTGGTAGCATATTATACAGATGGTATGAAGTATTATAAATACACATGATATGGGGATAGTTGTTCTAGTACACGCTTTTCAAGTTTTATAAAGTAGCTATAGTTCTGTTTTGTCAATGACAATCATACTTCACTCTGTTTCTCTTCAATAACTAAATACTGACCTGCAATGTTAAATTTAACAGGTCATCGTGGTTTTTAATTATAAAATAAGCTACTGTGGTATTATATATGATGTGACTTTCCTTTTCATATGTCTTATGAATTTTTGTAGTAAGTGCAAAGCAAAAAGAGGTACTTCCATAGAAAGAAGTACTATATTAAATATGAGCCTTATCTGATTGAAATATGAGCCTTATCTAAGTATTTCACACATGAGTTGTGAAGGTAGCTGACAGCAAAATAATATAGTCTCCTAATCTTATTAGTCAATTTCCCTCCAGACAGCAGGATACTTTTTTTATAACTTCAAACAGATAGTAGGGGGTGGGGGAGTGGGGCACTTTTCCTAAACAAAAGCAACATAATAACCTATATCAATATGAAATTTGTAAACGTCTGATTTTACAAGGACCTTTTTTTTTATTTTATAGTCTAAAGAAGAAACACAGGTTACTGTTTTTTAGCAGGTAGAATTCTTAGAATCTTCCAGAAGTTGGCATTAGGGGGGAACAGGAGTGAGGCCAGAGCTTAGTGAGTTCAGCTGTTCAGACGCTGGCTTGGTAATTAGCCTGGGTGGACAACAGCTCCTTCTGACTCAGGCATGAAGTCTGGCCAGTTATATTGGACTTGAGTTCCTTTATCCTCTGATCAGAAGACCATGGTTCTCCTGGCTCCTCCCTCCACCCCAAGCCTCTGGCATAGCTGAGGAGAACCACTTCACAGAAAGAGCGGACCTTTCTTCTGAAAACCTGGTAATGTTGAAGTGCTACATCCTTAATACAGTGGAGAAGCACATCACCCATATTCTCTACAAACCCTTGACTAGAAGTGGAGGTGGAAAGCATCGCTCTCCCTCTGTCACAGGGGCAGGGAACCCCTGCAGGGATCTTTGTCTTCTTGGAAGTCGGTGCCAATTTAAGCAGGAGCACAGCGGGATGCTTCTCTTGTTTCCTCCAGTGTCTTCTGGGCCCTGCACAGCACCTCCACTATCACCTCTGTTAGGAACATGGAGTTGGATGCCTCCCTGTGTGCTTATAACTCTCTTCTTGCACACTGAAGTCAAGGTGTGATCAGGGCAGTCCTTCTTCAGATAGGCCACCTGGGAGAACATAGCCTGCTTCCTTTGCAGCCGCAACACCATTGTCACCAAGTGTGCAATGGGGGGTCCCTCTCTCTGAAGAATCAGCCACACACTTTTTTAGTGCCTCAAGGATTTGGGTTCGGTGGCTCATGGCTGCTGTATCAAGATACCCTTCTAAGGTGAGTTTGATATATCCATTCTCTTCTCCACTGATCAACACGTATCAGAATCTTAAAGGTCATTGGGCAAGGACTTTCCCAGTGGTGAATTTCATACTCATCTCATCATCAAGAGGTGTTCTCGTTCTGCTCTTCTGATGCAAAACCAGCATCTCCCTCGTCAGCAACATCTTCTTAAATGCTCAACCCTCTGTTGAGGATGTGCACATTTAAAATATATGTACAGCAAATTTGTTTCCTAATTCCATTCAAATTCTGGTAATGTTCTGTTGGTTTGGTTTTTGTAATTTTTTTGTATATTGTATTAAGACATTAACCTTTTTGTTTTTGTTTTGTTTTTACTTTAGGGGACACTTAACAAATCCACTAGTTCAAGAAGCTTAAAATCCCTTGACCCTGAAAACAGTGAAACTGAGTTAGAAAGGATTTTGCGTCGCAGAAAGTTGACAGCAGAAGCAGATAGCAGTAGTAAGCCGTTTGAATTCTCCATAGTTCTACTCTTCACCTCTGAAACCTCTTCCTTTAAATCCCTATTTAGCTTGAAATAATCTTTTAAAAATTACTGTTAAAATGCTTATTTTTAATATGAGTGAGAAGTAGTGGATGGGCAAAGGTATTCATGGATATCTCATAAGAACTCACATATTTTTATTCATTGGTATGTCTGTTTACTTATTCATTTGTAGGTAATCAGGCATTTATGGGCCTGATTTGGTGTTTGGCCAAGAATATAGCATTGAGTCCAGGCTCTGGAACCAGACTGCCTGAGTTTGCCTCCCATCTCTGTCACTTGCTTGCCGATTGTCCTTAGGCCTCAATTTCTTTATTGATAGCATAAGGACAATGAAAGCACTGTTCCATGGGCTTGTTCTCAGGGTTAAGGAAGTGAATACAGGAAAGGTGCTTAGCACTGTGCCTGGCCCAAGTAAGCACCTGATAATTGGTAGTTTTAGTAGTAATTACATATTAGTTACAAATGCAGAGAGACTATCTTTTCTCTTCATGGCCAACCCTGTCCCAGACTAAAGGTGTACCATCTGAACAAAGCCTGGGCTCAGTATGGGTTCCAGTCATGTTAGCCACATTTTAGGCCTCAAAATGTGTGCCAGAACTGACTTTGTATATCTTTGGTTGTTTTCATCAGCTTGGTCCTGGGAATTAGCAGAAGCCTTTATAGGTTCCCTCTTTTGGAGGTGGAGGTGGAAATACAGCCATAGCTGATGGGCTGAATCTCTTAGGCTCAACTAGGTTGATTCTATATAGTCCATTGTAACTTTTAAATCTGCAAACAATTGAGCCGTGTTGACCAAATTTAAGTTTTAAGAATATTAAAGGTGGGATTTTGATGATTAGCTTCTAGTTTTTTTGTTTGTTTGTTTGTTTTTGCAACACTGAGGATTGACCCCAGGGGCACTCTACCACTGAGTTACATCCCTAGCTCTTTTAATTAATTTATTTGTTTTAGACAGGGTCTCACTAAGTGGCCCAGACTGGCCTCAAACTTGCATTCTTGCCTCAGCTGCCTCAGTTGTTGGGATTCCAGGTGTGTACCACCCAGCTTCAAGCACTAGTATTTTTTTTAAAGACTTTACTTACACAACTGAGTGAATTGATTCCTTGAATCAAAATCTGCAACATTCTAGCCGAACTTTATTATAAAAGGATGAAGCCTCTGTTGTTGTTGTTTTAAATTTAGCTATTCAGTCTGCAGTTTGGTTTGCAAATCCTGTTAAAATCCTGCAAGGACTCTTCCTTTTAATCCCTAAAATAACCACCTGTCAGGAAATTTAAAGGGGTGCATGAGACACTCTTAGGTTGCTATACAAGTGTTTATGCAGCTTCTATATGAGTTATTACTCATCTGGTGTCTTGTGCTTGAGTCACTCATTCCAGTATTTCAGCTTAGTGTTTTAGGACTTTGTGGGTGACATTTTAGTTGCTGTCATTTACAGTTCGTGCTTTGCCATAGACCTTTTTGTTCCTCCAGAAGTATTTCTTCATTCACAAATTTGATCAAACATGCAACTCTCACAGTTTCAGTTAGTTTTCATTGGAAGAAATGAGGAGACACTTTCATTTTAGTCAGATTGGAAATAGGAATAATTCTAAGTGGAGAAAGGAACATATTTTAGAGGCGTGGTAAGGACCTTTTGTTTTTTCTGATTATATTTCACCAGTGTCCAAATAGTCAATGTATCACTTGAGGGAAGTTAGAGTTAATGATATAAATTCAGTAGAACCACTAATAACATGAATAGAGAAATAAGAACTATCATTGGTGAGGTGAAGTGGAGATATACTGAGAGAGTGACTTGTAATTGAACAGAAATTTTCTTTGAGCTTCCTAATAGCCAAGGGAAAAGGAAACAACAGACTGGCAAGCTCTCTTCATCCAAATGAAATCATTCCATTGTGGTGCAGACATTTTCCTTGCATCAGTCTGGAAGAGGCATTTACTCCCTGCATCTTTTTCTAGAGGTCATGGACTGGCAAACTGTAAAGTTCCAGGGAAGAGATTGAAGAAGCAGCCGAAGCCTGGCAGCTGCGTGGCAGGGGTCAAATGACAGAGCTGAGGTCTTGGATTGATTTGTGCCTCTGGTGCAGAGAAGTCTTTGACATTGTTTGCTTCTGCACACAAAATCATACAGAAAAGTAGATGGGAGGACACCCTGGACAAAGGAAGTGTCAAAAGGGAGGTGGTCCAGACTGGGCAGGACTCAGATCCTGGGTTGGAGGGTGTCGCCCCAACAGCCAGGCATGCACCGTTGTTTCTTGAGTTTTTCTTCTGGTGCTGAGTGATGTTCCCCTGCTTTCCTTAGCCTTGGAGCCTGCCAAACTGATGACTTAAAGATCAGCCAGTGCCTCTTAGAGAGCATGGGTTGGCTCAAGCAGGGTGCAGCAATAATAATCTCAAACATCGTGCATTTTTTAAAATTTCTTTTTGTATGTAAGAAAAATAAGAGCTCTGGCTCAGCTCACTACTCTCCCTCCTTTTGATTTGGCTTCAGTTGCAGAACAAGCAGCAGGGTTGGTGTGTTCAGAAACGCATCACGCCTTCCCACAAGGGCAGATTGTTTCAAGCTATCTAGGGCTGAAGTCATCAGTTACCCGGAGGCAGAAGAGAGCTGCTCTGCAGAAAGTCTGGATTCAGCTTCTTTTCTGTGTTTCCAGGAGCTAGCGCTCTGGGTCTTTCTGCCCTTCTCTTTTTACTCTCACACCCCTGCAACACAAGGCTTAACAGAGCCAAAAGGAAAAGGCTTTTTCAATCTGAATATTCAGTAGTGTCACCAACCGTCTGCCCAAATGGTTCAGATGAAATATGTAAGGAAGTTACACACCAGTGCTTTGTGGGCTGGCACTCTCTCCAGTCCAGAGGGTTGTGTCTCCCAGGCAAATTTTTAGCCAAATTTAAGAATAAAATTCCAGAGGTAAATATTAATAACCAAGGATGAGCTAGCATTTTAGACTGTACCTACCAGAAGCTTCCATCTTGAGAGATGATCTGACATCTCTTATGGATATGGAGACTCCCAAATTATGTCCTCCTCTTAGTATTACCTTTCAAGGTTGTTCTCAAACAAATTTTTAGAAATTGTCATTGAATTTTCATATCTATGGCTTATCTCATAAATCTCTTTGTTTCAAAAGCATGCCTTCTGAAGTTTCAGGAAAGACATACTGGAAGTTTGCTTTAAGGAAAAATTGCCTTGGATACAGTCTTCCTATAGAAAGACAGAAGGAAACCAGGATGAGGTGTTGTTCACATGCCCAGCAGTTTTAGACCAGTTTGCCAGTAATTTCAATAACAAGCCCTATTGTAGTTGTTAAATGCCATCCCAAAGAACAGAAAAGTCTAAAAGGTAAACAGCCAAACCCTTTGCCTCTTAATTTTCATAATCCTGTGTCTGTATTTTAAGAGGCAATAAATCCACTTACTTCTCATTCACATTAAAATGAAAATGTTCATAAAAGCTGTTTAATGCTCAAGAAGCCTTCATGAGCCTTTTAAAAAGAGCCTTTTGACATCGTTCCATTTTCCATGTAAAACACAGAGCCAAGTTTTGGGAAGAATTAACTCTTGAAAGGCAAGATGGCTTGGGCAGGGCTGCCAGAAAGCCATATTCTGGGGACAGAAAAGAGTTTTCGAAGTTCCAGGGCCACTGGGGACTCTGGTCCGCGAGGGAGCCATGGTTGGGGTTTATGGTTTCCCAGAGCTCTGTGCACAATTCCTCAGCGTGTCCCTGGTACTTTGAAAAGCAGCAGCTGATTTCCAGTAGGAACACTTTCAGCATGCTCTTGAAATTTTTTAACCAACTTGTCCTTTTCACTTCTTGAGGGTTTTCACCTAATCTGTTTTTCAGTACCATATTAATAAGCATCACACGGAATAATTAAACTTGAGGTATGTGTTTGGTTTTAAGGTCCTACCGGGATATTAGCCACCTCAGAGTCCAAATCCATGCCAGTGTTGGGTTCTGTATCCAGTGTAACAAAAACAGCCTTGACCAAGAAAACTCTGGAGGCAGAATTCAACAGTTCGTCCCCCCTAACACCTGAGCCAGGTGAAGGGCCCCGTAAATTGGAAGGATGCACAAGTTCCAAGGTTACGTTTCAGTAAGTAACGATGCTCTTTACTAAGTAGTATATAGAAGAATCTGTAATGACTAACTTGTGTTTCTTTGGTTTGTTTCTCTTCAGAGAGGTTTTGATTTGGCTAGACAGTTCTCTTCCTCCTTCCTTTGATGAGCCAACTTTTGCTTCTAAGCACCTGCCCCAGAGCTCTCCTTCAGATCCAGAGCAAATACCATGTCTAAAGGGAATTCCTTCCCTAAACTGGTTTGGCAACAGGTTCTTTTTCTACACAAAGAATTGACCTGGCTGATACTCAAATTCCGTATCAGGAGACACCTAGTCCTTCAAAGTTAAATGTTAGGTTCATCTGTCTTTCATGGTTCCTGAGCAACCGGAGAAGGTGCTAGATCTTGCAGAAGCCACTTTGAAGCATTCTTTTGTACAGACGTATTTCCTGGTCCTCTGTGAAAGATGTGCCTCCACCCTGCTGTATCCTGGGATGAAAACATCCTATGTAAGGAGTCGTGTACGCAGACTGGCTCCAAAGTGACACTTTGTCAGTGAGTTCTCGTGGAAGATCAATTTGTTTTATAACAATGGCAAGCTCTTTTTGAAATTAGTCTACACTTTTGCTTTAGTTCTCTTGCCAGGATGTCAGCTAGTTTGTCAGCTGAAGAAAAGGAAGAGGTGAGGCAAATCAGATCACCCGAATATTGTAATCGCAGTTAATTAAACCTCTGATTTCCTGTTCTGTCAAGAGAGAAAGAGCCCCTTTTTTTGTAGCTTTAGCTGTCTTAGCTTAAAAGGTGAAACCTGGACAAATGAAGTTGAAATTCAATTTGGATCTATTTTTGCCAACTGGTATTTTCTTCCTCTCTTTGCATTTCTCTCATTGGTGCTATTAACTCCCCCCCCCTCTTTTGGAATGAATGGCCTTCCTTGCTGATTTACAGTTTTATCTAATTTCATTGTGTTTAAAAGCACATTTTCTCCTGCAGTCGTATATTTCCTTTCTTTTGACTGGAGTCATTTGCACAGTTCTAACAGAAAGATGATCTATATTCACTCTTCATCTTTCCTATTAAATTTGTTTAACACCTAATTTGACATCAACAGTCTGGCTACATTTGAACCAATACCTAGACACAAAAGCAATTTAGCTGAGACAAGTTAGTTTCTGAGAAATGCTTCAGTGTGTGTGTATAGATTTTTTTTTCCTTTACCATTTTACACAGATAATCTTAATCAGAAAATACTGCAACTCCTTCTTCCTTTTGTCTGCCTTTTATTCTCCAAAAGTAAGTGGAAATTACATTTCCAAGAAAGGAAATGAAATAATTGCAGGCCCAAGGTCTGCAAAATGTGTGTTGAATTGACAGTGAAAAGGATCCATGTGTTGACAGACACAGTTGTTAGATGCCATAAAGGCCGATGTGAAGCTCAATTTATTTCTCATCTTGCTCGTTCAATGACTGCTTAAGGGACACATTTCAATTTAATTTATCCACTTAAAGCACTAATACAAATACTCTGTGCTGCTGTATTAACTTTTAAACTTTGTAACCTAATGCTTGATTATTCAGTTCTTGACATTCTGTAGCTGAAATAACTACTGCCACCTATTTTCATATTGACAGGCGTTCAGCAAATAAGAGTACCTTTCTGAGAACTCCGTTCCCTCAATACAGCTAGACCAAAGGAATCAGAGGATTTGGGGTATCTACAGGGCAATTATTCGTTTCCTAGACAGGCACTCTTCATTCATCTGTGTGTAGATTAGCAGTGTAATGACTCAGAGTTTAACTTAATGTAGTTACCTGCAGGCTTTAAAAGTAAAAACTCATGTTATTTGTTAGGATCTCTTGAAACCAGGAACGAGAAGGGTTATTTCCAGGGCTGCTTCTGGCTGGCTCTGCTATACTAATATGTATTGTGACACCACCACATTGTCCCGCCTTATGGACTTGAACTAGCAAAGCACTAGGAAGTCAGGACAGCAATTAAAAAACGAAATGTTCCTTTACTTTTTAAAAAGCAATTTCACACCCAAGGATTGCACTTTGGTTTAGATCAGTGGCAAGACCACCGTGGCTTTTCAGGTGCGTGCACCTTCTGCCCTTGACAGGAGTCAGGGTCAAGGGTGCCTGCCAGTCAGTGGGGCCTCTGGTACACACATCTTTCCCCAGCATGTGTGTGTGTGCCCCTTACCTACCCTTCATCACTCACCCTCCTGCTCTCCTCTCCTCTCTCCAGTTTGGCCTCTTTGGCCAGGTCCCATTCCCCACTGGGCCCTTTGCTTGTGTGGTCTCCTCTGCCTAGCACACTTTGCCCAGACCTGCCTGGCCCACCCACTCACCTCTGTCAGCTCTGTGCTTGGGCCCCATCTTCTCATGCAGTCTCCTGGCCACCTGCTTACCTGTAGCCCCTCTTCCTCCAAACTCTGGTTGCCCACCCCGCCTGCTGGCAGGTGTCACCTGCTGGTTTTCTCTACACAGATTCTCTTCATTGTTCACTTTTTCTCTCCCTGCACTGAAGTGTAAGCTCAGTGGACTTTTAGGGACTTTTTGGTTTGATTTGTTCTCTGGTTTTCTCAAACACCAGTAGGCTCTCAAGTGAATGGGTGAGCACGTTTTTTTTAATATGAATAAAACAATGGATGGCTCAGATAGACAGGAAAGTTTGCTAATCAACCAGAAAGTTTTCCAGCGTGAAGGTAGTCATAAAGGTGTTTTCTGTGTAAGGTCTTCACTTACCCAGAAAATTGAATAACTTCAAACTCTGCCTGGAAATTTTTTTCCTTTCAATAAGTTCCTAAAATCAATACATGTGTGCTCCCCATGTAAGTAATTCTTGTGTGAAAATTATGTGTCAGATACATATTGGTTTATTTCCTAAGGACCGATGACAAATCAAGAGACACTCTTAATACTTAATTACAAAGATTAATTAGAATCAGTATTCTTGTCTCCAGTATAAGCAAAGCAAGGTTTGGGGGTGTTTTTGTTGTTGTTGTTGTTGTTTTGAAACAAGAAGATAAAAGATAATCAGAGCATGGAAATCTATTTTTTCTGTTTCTGTTTTAATAATAACTTTTAAAATATAACGTCCTATTATTTCCAGTAAGTATATATATACTACGTAGTCATGATTTCTTAAATCTCAGGGTGAATTTAAATTTTATTAACTTTGAGTGGCTGTAATGCAGATGGGAATTATGCTCGCAACCTCCTTTTATGTTTGGATGGGTGAAGAGTCAGCTCTGCAATGAACAGGGTTTACACCTAATTTTTGCTTTTGTGCTCTTTTCCCTGACACTGTTAAAATCTGATAATCCAATGATGTTAAAATGTAGTAAATTCTTTGATTCAGGCTATTCAGTGGGTGAGATGGTCAGATTAAAAGAGGGGAAGTTCTAAATTACAGAATTTTTAAAAGAAACTATCTTTTGGGGTCTAGGGTTTAACTCAGGGCAGAGCACTTGCGTGATCCCCAGTGTGGCGAAAAGAAACTATCTTATTACTTTCAGGCAGCTATAATACCTGAAAATAGGCTATCCAAGTGTTGCATAGTCTGAAAAACTAGAATGGTAGTGTCTTCATTAACAAAAGCCTGGGAGAAAGGGGACTCAACAAAGAAACAGTGTGATCAGTTTTCTAAACCTGGCCTTTTCCACCTCTGCTCAGGGTGGCAGATCAGATAGACTAGTGTTCAGATCTCACATCTACTATTCACTGTCTTTGACCTTGACAAATTATTTAATCTATGACTTAGTTTCTCTTACATAAATTGTGTTTGGTAACCTCCGCCCTGCATGGTTGTCGTTTAAATCAGATAATATATGAAAAGTATTTTAGTACATTCCTATCTTAAAATTCTAATGCTGGGATAATGGATCACCAAGGACAAGAGTTAGAGCTGAAAGCTAAGATACCGGAGACTTTGGTCAATGTGGGCCAGGTGACCTTGGACAAGTCTTAGTGAATGGGTATGGTGCTGGGGATGGAACCACAGGACTGGCGCATGCCAGGCAGGGGCTCTGCTGCCATGCCACCCCACAGCCATGGATGTCACTCATGTCTTGTTTCCCGTTTGTTGTGTTCCTCATGCTCTGATATTGAGTCTGCTGAGTCCCTTTTGGTTCCTCCAAATTCCTAACAAACGTGGTTGCTTGGTAGAAATGTTCAATTAGAAACAAGATTTAAGTACATATTTTCTGCCTGCAACCTTGTTTCATTACTTTATAAACTTACTGTAAAACACACACAAACCTAGAAGTGTAAAATAATTAATATTTAAGTTAAATGATCAGAACTCACAGGGTTCACACCTAAGTCCTATTCAAATTACTGTTGTCCCAAGTGCTTTTAGACCTGTTTGGGTTAGAAACACCTGGTCTCAGAGGAAATAATTTTCTATCTGACTATTTTGGGGTAGAAAAAGTAGAAGAGAAGGAAAGACCACTTCAGAGCCATTCTTGGTCCTATAAGAGACTTAGTTAAGTACTTATTTGCATCAAAAAATGTTGTCTCCCATTTTAATTACCACTGACTATTCAACATGTTTCCAAAAGACTTTGGCTTTTGAAAGTGGATTTAATTTAGGGGAGTAACCATCAGTTTTCCACCTTTGCTGGCATGTATGTGGTTTATTGTGACACAGACACCTGATCAAACTCCCAGCAACATACACAGAATGCCACGCAGCACAGTCAGGCTGAACCTGGCTCTGGGTAGCCTTCCTGCTTTCACTCAGGTTGCCTAGTCCCACGTGCCTACGCACTGGCACATTGACTGGTGGGCAAGGAAGAGATTAGTATTTCAGAAATAGAAGCACAGGCTGAACAATAACTAAGAAAACCCAGTGGACTTAGATGTGGGTGACCTTTGTCTTCCATTTTAATCCTATGCAAGATCCTGAAACTCTGTTATCAACAGAATGCATAAGTCTGATGTTCTTGATTGATGTAGCCACAATAAATTAGAAAAACTCTACAGCATTAGAGCATGTGAGCTCAGCACAGTGTGCATGTGCTAGAAGTAAATATTTTCTCTATTGTTCACCCATATATAGTCATAGTAAAACAGTATACATCCAAGAGGAAATGTGCTGGACTTGTAGCAGGTAGGAGGTATTTGTTGATTAGAGACAGAGACTATGGGCAATAGAACAGGCTTCTAGTTTGGAAGTTTGGGATTTGGGAATTTGCTTCCATGATGGTTTGTTGTTGTCACTGTATTTCACTAAAGTTTATTAAGCCAGGCATTTTCTTGTGTTTTTTTAATTCTCCCAAACTTATAGATTAGATGTTATCCCTGTGTCACAAATGAGGAAACTGAGGCTCAGTGGGATAAACAGCTTGCACAGAATGATACTCCTAATTGATAGTTGGGTCGGATAGCATATGAACCTTTTTTATTCTGTCTCCCGAGCCCATACTTTTTGAGCTATAGCATTCTGAGTATTAAGAGCTTGAGGAAGGGTAGAGGAGCAAATGATCAAAAGCTTTCTCCTCAAGGAAGCAGGGATTCTGCACAATTACGTCACTTCCTTGGCCTTGTAATACATCCTGCCCTCGGATCCTCCACACAAATGGGTAGTATCCTCCTCCTTTGCTCCTCCCCCTCCTAAGGCTGGTCTAAGCAATGAAAAGGTCACCTTCAAAACCAAGATTTCTGAAAAGGAGAGCCAATCTGAATTAGCAAGATAATTGGGAAGAGATCATTTTAACATTTTTTGTGCCAAATACCCAGTGAAGAGGCATGCTTCCAAATGAACTTTGGAAATTAGCCTAAGCTACTTTAGTCCTCAGTGTGTGTTTCATTTACACCTTTTTTATTTTATTGGCTGCTTCAAACATGTCAAAGAATAGTTTATTTCTAGAAGTCAAATACTTTGAAACTGTCTGGCTCTAATCATTGGATTAGGAAGGTGCTTTAAGGTGCATCACTATCTGTGAATCTACTTGTTTTAAAAACATATATTCTAAAGCCCCACATAAATTTGATCATTGTGTCCACTTTGCACTGTGCCCTTTTGAGAGAGCACTGTGTTTGGTCCCATTACTGAGTAAGTCCTTCAAGTTTGTGCTTCATTGTCCTCTGACCCTGAGGTTTAGGACACCTTATCAAGAGGCAGGACAGATGGGCCTGCAGCATGGAAAGAACGGCGCTGACCGTAGAGCTTTCTGCCTCACGGTTGGCCAGAGCTGGGGTGTTTTGTGGTGTTGCTATCTTGCTTTTTGTCTCTGAAACTGTCATCTGGAGGTGGCCTGGCTCTTCTCAGTTGAGCTTTTTCATCCATATCCACATTTTCCACTAATGATTCTTAGCAGTTACAATTCAACAAGGTGGTCAGCCTCAAGATGATTTTCCAAAAGGGAGAGCCCCTGTCCAGGGAGCTAGGTTCTCCTGTACCCGTGTGATGTGAGGGTTCCCAGCCCCGTCCTCTTCTCCCCCCGTCACTCTCAAAGGTCCTCTTGAGGCCCACTTGCCAGAGGCTCTTCCAGTTAACATTTCTCTAATTTACCACCTTCCCTTCCGCCCCATGTGCCCCCAAACTGTAGGCTTCACCAAGTGCTTTTCAATTTCCTTTTAAACCACCAGGCAGTTAGCTTGCTTTTTTGTTTAGGGGGTCAAAAGAGGTCACATCCTGCCCTAGGATAATTTAAAAAACAAAAACCCATGTAGCAATTAGAGGACTTCAATTTCCATAGAAAAATGTCCCATTTCCAGTGAAACCATTTTTATTTTAATTCACCTTTAATTTCTGTATCTATGGTCTCTCTAAATAACATGTGACTTTTGGCCCCACACAAATTTATTTTTGTAAGAGTTCATCTTTTTGGGGTCACTTAGTGAATACCAAAGGGTAGCCGATAAAACAGAAATTTTAGATGTCTCATGGTTTGTGTGACCAATCAAACATTTCCATGAAAAAAAAAATCTAATTGCCTTTCAGGTTTTTAATTAAAAGTGGGATTGATTTGTCATTGTTTGACCTCTACCTGGCCCTTCAGTTTTATTCATTCTTTTCAGTGTGTTGCTAACACAGAAAAATGAACTGGAAAGTCCTGTATTTTAAGTTGGAGCTTTTGAAAGATATTAGCAAATAGAAATTGAGATTCTTAATTTTCTCTTAGGGAAACTTGGCATAAAATCATTCTCTCCAGTGTTGCTTTTAGCTGAAAATTAATTTTGTTGGCCAAATAACCATTTTTACAGAGAGGTTTAGGTCCCCATTTTGTTCAGTTGGAGACCAGGGAAGTTGTAGCTCTGCATTGGAAGGATTGGTTTTCCTCCTGTTATTCCCAGCCCTTCCATTTTCCTCATCACTTCCTATTTCCTTCTGTCCTGCATGGCAGGAAGTGGGGAGGCACCTTCCTGGTACTTAGTAAACATTTATTTCCTCAGAAGGTCCGCCAGCCCGCAGAATGAAGCACATGGACTTTGCTGCTTAATCTGATGCTCTTAAACAATTAAAGGATTTGCTGTGCTCTCGCCTGTAATCTCAGTACTGCTGAATTGTGTACTGACGCTGCAGGAAGCAGCCCTGTTCAGCCAAGCACCACTACAATGGTTCTCCATGTGGCCTGTACATGGACAATTAAGTTTTAACAACAAAATTAGCAGAACAACTGGATGTTCTGGAAGTTGAGATCCCCTCACTTAGTCTTTTCTTCCTCCCCCCCAAGGAGTTATCCTGTGGGCTGCCGGAAAGATCAGCAGCCGGTATTGTCTTCCACGTGTGTGTTTCGAGGTGCTGTGTAGACAGCAGCTCCTTGCAGATTAGCGGTTGAGGATGTGTTACAGCAAGTGTGAAAGTGGCTGGTAAATGCTGCCCAGTAAATCTGGAAGTCACCCTCACCCTGCTGCTGAGTAACTCAGTTCTCCCCGAGAATTAACTGCCTTGCAGACTCAAGCACCTACGATTTCACAAGACTTTGTATAAAATGTATCATTTGCTTTTGGTACTTTGTAGTTTTTTTAAACCAATTTTCAATAGTCTTTACAGTATTTATGTTTCTTTTTATTTGTATGTAGTAAGTCATTTTAAAAACTTATTCAAACAGAAGTAGCCCACTAGAGCGAAAGGAATTTCAGATCTCAGCATAAATTTACCTAACTTTTCAAGCTGATCAACACCATTTCATTGGGCATATACTTTATCATTTCACATAAGTATATGAAAAGTGGCCAACTGAGTTTTTGTGAGTTTCCATCTTAAAACAGAGTTTGAAGTATAGAATATGAATTAAAAGAAAAATTATAATTAAAAAAATTATCTTGAAAATACAAGCATTTTTTTGTGTACCTGGCAGCTTTTTTAGGAGCCAGTGTCATGTGTGGCTTTGTTTCAGCCCTGTTAGCACCCCACCCCCGACTTTTTTTTTTTTTTTTTTTTTTTTTTTGGTGGTGTTGGGGATCAGACTAGAGTCCTGCACACTGGGCAAGCACTCCACCATGAGCTACATGCCTAGACCAACACTCGGCTTTTAATATCTTGGATCTTGATGTATTTTTCATGCTGACTTAAAGTTGTGCAGAATTATAGAAAGCTAAAAAAGTAGCCTCTAAAAAGTATCGCAAGTGTCCCATAACCTTTGCCTGAGCTAAAACCAGTTACTTGTCTCATTATCAGAGTTGCTTTTGCTGATGAGGATGGTCCAGTTTCAGAATCTATAAATGTCTGCGGTCCATGTAACAAAAGAGGAAGAAAAGAACTGGTACAGGCTTTGTAGTGTGCCCCGGGCTCTGGGATGTAAGCCCAAGGCTGGGATGCCTGCATGGCAGTCACCAAACGAAAGGAAATATTTCTGAGTTGGGGACACAGGGGGTCCTTGTTCAGCCATTTTTATCTGTGTTCCAAGGAACTCTTGTTAATCTTGAGGGCAAATCATTTTTAAAAGCTGTTAGGTTTTTAAACAGTCATATTCTGTTGAACAACATTGCTATTTATAAATAAAAATTATGTATTTTTATTTATTTTCCCTGCAAATAAACAGAACTGAATTGAAAAAGTAGTATACATCTTAAGCTGAAAGAGATTTTTTTTTGGTAGTTGTAGATGGACAGCATGCCTTTATTTTATTTGTTTATTTTTATGTGGTGCTGAGGATCGAACCCAGTGCCTCACATATGCTAGGCAAGTGCTCTGCCACTGAGCTACAACCCCAGCCCTAAAAGAGATTTTTTAAAGTACACAAAGCCAAAGAAACCAAGCTTTGTTCTGCCTCCTTTGTAAGTACTAGAACTGATAGAATTTCAGTTTGAAATTTTTATGTTTATGTTTGAAACATTATTTTGTAAAATTTTAGACAGGTATGGGAGAAGCTCCTACAAAATAGAGTTTGAGAAAGAAGTAATAAAAACTATCCCAGTTGTAATGCCACTTCTGTTCACTGCTCTAAGATCTGTAAAAGGCTTAAAAAACAAAAAAAAAGTAAGACTTATTTTTACACTAGGGAAAGTAGAAAGCTGACTTCCTCTTTGGAGTTTTCCCAGGAAACTACTTTGTAAAGACAAATTTAAATCTTTCTGTTTTCTGGCCTTGAAGGTGGTAAATATGATTGTGGTTTTATCCATTTTTATTGAAAATGAAACAGAGTTCAGACCGTCCGGCTGTGCGTCATTTGTTGGATGGCTGCCACAGACTAATGCAGACGTCCCACTGGGAGACCAGAGAAGAGCTATACTTTGATTCACCAGATTGTGTTAAATAGTCCAGCTGTTGCGATTTGAAAGATAGTTACCTCAGAAGTGAAATAAAAATGAACTTGGCATTTATGCCTCAAACCATTTTTATACTGTTTGGCAATCAGCTTTTCAGAGGTAGCATTTTATAAAATAACTCTCACCGCTTAAAAGTTTCATTCACTGTAATGTTCAAAATGTCCCACCTTTATATTATCAGTAAAATTAAGCTTGAGTGATATGCAGAATTTGCATGAAATAAGCATTTCCCCCTTCATTTCATGAGCTTTGATTGTATTCAATTGAGCTCAGAACCATGTCGATTAGGGCTCTTTTGGGCATTAGTTAATTTGAATTGCAGTCGAAATGTTAGCTCGAATGTTGTTGAATATAATTGGAACGTGGAAAGTTGATTTTGAAAGGAATTTCATTGAATGCAAACAATGATGTGCTTTTTAAAAATTAGAATGCTGCGCTTTCCTCTCTTGTGACAGTTTGAGAAATCACCAAATCCTTTTATCAAGTTCAGCTTTGGCAGAACCATTTGCAGTTGTTCTGATTCTTCTGGTACTGGTAGGCTTCGGAGTCAGGTCTTTCCTTTTGCCAGCAAGGAGCCCCGCCTGCCAGAGGCCCACATCCTGGCTCTCCTGCAGTTGGGAACAGTAGCTGCTTTCTAAAAGGGCACCCACGTTGTACTTGGGTGTGAGGCTTTGTAGGGTAGATTGGTATATTGTGTCCTCACTTTTATTTTGCTTGTTGGTTTTTGTTTTTGTCTCAAAATCACCTTTGAGCACATGGTCTAAAATGACTCATGAAAAATAATCTGTTTGAATGGACCATAAATGACTGCCAGTATGTTGTAGCAAGAAAAAGTATTGGCCAGGAAATCAGGATTCCAGAGTCTTTGTCCTTTACCCATTGTTAACAAGTGTGTGCTATTGGACAAATCATTTCACCTCACTCTTCTGGAGTCTTCTCCTGACAAGTAACAGACTTAGACTAGCTCACATCAGTGATCTCTTCTGGCCAGAGCGTCCCAGGGTTGAAGTCTGACTTCCTACCACCAATAACGTGTAAGTTTTACTTGCAGACTTGGCTGCATATGGGAGGAGGGCTGCCATTACTTTTCATGAATACTGACTTGTCATTGCTTATTTTTGGTCAGTGTCTTTAGTTGCTGTATTAAAGTAGAAAAAAATGAAAAGAATAGTAGTCAAGCACATTCCCTATTGGATTGCTGCAGTTGTGCTTCCAGGATTTCTGTTTGGGCAAGAAGCTTAGACTTATCCCTCTAGAACTGCCACTGTGGCTGCCTTGAACAAGAGCCTGGGTTCGGCACTGTCCCTGAAGGGACAGCTCTCTCGCTGTCCCATAGGGTGGGATAGAATAGAATGAGGCACAGGAAGGCCCCTCATTCCAGAAGGAACCTTGGGCAGCTCCCCAGGGAAACAAAGAATGGGCCTAATGATATCAAACCAGGGGGAGTCCAAACTGCAGAGGAAAGAAAAACAAACCAAGGGATAGCCTGAGGGGTGGACTATTTTTTCACAGATCTGAAAGACGCAGATGTAAATGGGAGTTTAGAAGGAAATAAATCCATAAAGAGGCTAGAATAAGCCTGTGGTATCCATGCCACAGGAGAAGATGCCTTTGGGAAACAGCATGGTGCTTGTGGACGAGGCAGGAGATGGGAGCCAGTGCCCGACTCTTACCCTGACTGCTGCTGCTGAGCTGTGTGGTGTAGGCCAGGCTCTCCTCTCTTCTGCACACCTTGTCATCTTCATTGCAGGACAGATGAGACTACAGGATTGCCCCAGTCCCTTTCTGCTTTAACACACTGGGGTTCCAAGGCAGTGGTCATTATCCTTGAAAAAACATTTTTTCTGCTTCAGTGAAGATTCAGAGAAATTGCGCACTGTGCCTCATTCAGTGACAGCTAACAGAGGGTTTCTCAGACTGGCCCACAAGTGACCTAGGAGGCTAACCTGGAGTTGCGAAGCTAACTTCAGGACAGATGAATGGTTCTCTGGACTGAGATGATTCCAGGACAGTTGCAGTTTGACAGTACAAGGTTTCTGAGTTCAATCAACCTTTTCCTTTTTGCCATTGTGGAGACTTGAGAGCACTGCCTGCAGTGTTTATCTCCCAGCTGCTGACGACAGCTTTCTCTAAGGATAGTTCACCTGCAGATACACAGGACATGAAAACCTCCATGTTCTGCCAAAGTGATGAAGGTTGGTATGGGTTCATGGAAGTTGCCCACCCAGAATGCCAAATGAGACAAATACCTCCTTTGCATGCTTTGAGTGGACTGGCTGGCTTTTGTAGCAGAGGTCTCAGACTTAATCTGGTGGAGTCAGACCAGACTTGACCTGCAGACTTCATTGTGGCTTTCGTGGAAACCTAAGCTAGGCTGCAGCTTTGCTTCCTAGAATTTGCTTACCCATTCCATTTGTTTCCAGAATTGGCCAGAAGAGAAATTTGCATGAGATTTAAATGGCAGAAGTGAAGTTGTCATCCTTAAAATGAGCTTTTTTTTTAGCTGTGAAGGTCTGTATGGGGAAGGCTCTGGTGGAGCCCATGCGCAGTGTCATTGATGTGCTAGCATACCTAACTGGCATGTGGCAGTGGCTGGCCCTTGGTTTCTCCAGCTCTACCAACTTCCTCCTCAGCTCCTCCACATCCTGGGGCCAGGTGCATGTGCAAGCTTATCCTGCAGGTGTGTGCATCATCAGGATCAATGCTTGTGGGTGACAGATGCATCTCTAATTTGTCCTCAGTCTCTGCCACTTTAAAGCCATCCCCCCACCCCAGGCCCCCAATTTCCAGAATAGCTGATTTCAGGGCCTGCATCACATGCCAAGGTAAAAGACTCTTATGGACTGTCTGCTAGCGCCCCCCGCGGCCTAAGGTCTAATTCCTGTGATAGATTCTTCACATCACTTAGTTCTGCTTCTCTCATCAGCATTTACATGTTGCCTGGGTCAGAGAAAGTCAAAATGGTGCCAGTGGGGAAACTACATCCCATACTGATCCCCAGAGCATAGTAGCGTATGTCTCAAAAAGTGACTTGTTGTTCAACACAGATGGACAATGTCATGATGGTGCAGATGAAGGATCTGTCCACCCTGCAGCAAGGCCCATCCTCCTGGGTCCCTGATGATCTCTTTGATCTCACCACCCCCAAGGAATACAAACTCACATGTTACTCATGTATGATGATAGCCAAGCCATGTGGTTAATATAACCCAGTGGCCACAGAGAATGATTTCCAAGCCTTTGATAAAAATGTGGTCCTTGGGTTTTAGTGTTTTGTGCCTGTGAATGGGTCAGGCAGGCTACTTTCTCTTGTAGTGGATCATTTTTTCTGTTGTTTTTGTTGTATAGGAGAGATCTCCAACCATTCACACCAAACCTTGGTCTCTCTCTGTTCATTCTGCATCTTTGCTGGTTTGTTAGCATTTGTGCATTCGGTTATTCCAAAAATGATCTGTGCTAGGTGCACATAACTGAACACCCTCACCTTGTGGATGCTTGCATTCTATTGGAAGAGGCAGACATGAAACACCTACTAATTAACTGTGGTAAGTCCACCAAGGGAGAACTACTAGGTGGTAAGAGCGTCTGCCGGCCAATCCCACTGGCTCAAGAGGCCAGAATAGTGGGATCCAGCTCCTGAGGAGGGGCTGGCCAGCAGCTCCCCAGCACAGATCAGGCAGGACAGTGGAGTGTGGGCTAACAGCTAACACTGAGTTCTCTGAACAAAAGAGCTTAATTCTGGAACTGTCCAGGAGGACGAGAACAGTGTGGAGAGCCCAGCCCCACACCATGGCTGCCTCGACCTTCAGGCACCGTGCAGCAGCCCATGCCTCCCATGGGGACTCAGGCCAGAGCTTCTGAGGACTGGGTGCCAGCAGCCTGATTTCCAAGAGAAAACACTTGAGGGACACCTCGTTTCCACAAGGAAACTCACCCATCCAGCCCAAGAAGCAATAGTTTCATACATCAGAAAACAGATGGCTTCTGTGGGAAAATAAACTGCCTTGAAAATTCAGTCAGATTTCTCAAGGAGCTAGGTCCTCCTGGTTGGAGAAGTTGATGATGTCTTAGCATTTGAGCCTATTTCCTGAACTCTCTGATTCATCCCCTGCCACCCTTGAGGTCAGGTCTGTCCTTATTGGTAATGGCTGCAGCTGACACTCCTCACCTCTTCATGCAGTCTCCTTGCAGCTAATCTGCATGCAGCCAGCTGTACCCAGGGGCCAGAGTAGGTAGGGAGCAGACTGGCTCCTTCCAGCTAAGCAGGGCAGCAGGGAAGGGGTCTGGGCAGCAGGCCCTGGGGGGGATGCCCAAGGGATCCCTAAGCTTTGAACTTCCTGAGAAGAGCAAGCCATTAAGCAGGTAGGTGCTTTGGCTTTTTAACGCTCCTGTAGTTAATCGCTCTGACTCTTTCTGCCTTCCTCCTTCTGGCCTTGTGCTCCTAATATGTAATCTGATAGCTTCGTTATTATTTTTTCTTTAATGGCTGTCTTCTCAAAGACTGCTATGTGCATGTTGATTAAACTTGGAACGTTATAGTTTGTTGTTGTTGGTCTGAATTCAGAAATATGGAAGACAAATATTTTCTCTCTCTGCTTTTTATGTTTCTTTTTAACTCTTCATCCACAGGCCTCCCAGTAACATTGGATACAGGAGAAAATACATTGGCAGTGAAAAACAAGATGAACCAGTTATAGTTTTAGATCCTGTTTCCTCACATGAACCCCAAACCAAAGACCAGGTTGTTGAAAAAGATCCAACTCAGTGCAAGGAGGAGGAAGGCAAAACTGAACCAGAATTCAAAGAAGACAGCGTTGAAACAACGAGAGAGACGGACAGCTCCAGCTGCTGATCTGCAAACCAGAAGGCTGGCTCTTGGGAAGTCCTTTTCAATAAGCACATGACTCATCTTGGTGTATTGTCAAGGGCTATAGACACTTTTCTCTGGTCACTGTACTCAATAGGTCTTTCCTGGTGTCACTTTTGTAAGTAGCAACTGTTATAAGCATAAGTGAGCTATTTAGCAAAATACACATTCTAAGTAGTTTTTGTTTTTTGATCTTTATAGGGATAAGGTATTTCCTAGTTACTATATGTATTAAGTATGACTTCTTTTAGAAGGTTACAAGACTCAGATGTTGATATCTTTTTAGGAAATGTGCATTACACTCATCAATTTTAGTAAGGCTGAAAGTTCAAGGTGTTTATAGATAATTGGGTAAACAGAACTGACCAACTCCACATGATTTAAAAAGCCCCCCCAAGAAGCTTCTGTTTAGGGTCTGGTCCTCTCTTGATGGACAAACTGCAGCAGCTTGGGAATGGTTGGGGTCTGTGGCATGCAAATAATATTCAAGGATAAATGCAGATAAACTTCAAACTCAGGAGCTGGCATCAAACTAGTAGTCCCTTGGGTCTGTGTTAACTGTTGGATGTTAACTGGGACTTCAGTGGGAATGTTCTGGTTGCCTGAATACAGAGTGGAGGGGCAGGTCCAAACCTCGAATTTCACAGTAATATCTTGGTAAACCATGTTTTCTGTCCTATGAGTTAATTGTGTTTTCCCATATACGAATGTGGCACAAGTACCATATTTTGTCACAGTTCTTATGTACAGTGAAGATAAGTGACAAGCACACATTTTTCTTGCTTCACTGCTGTTCTACATTACACAGGTTTATTTATTTTTTTCCCTTAAAGAAATTAAGTGGTAGTTAGTCTCTAAAAATACAATGTTTCAGGCTACCACAGTGAATAAATAGAAATGTAATCAGGGATTTTTTTAAAAAAAACTTATGCAGCTTTTCAAAGTTGATTGTTTCAAAATTGGTGTTTATTTAAAATAAGTGGTAATGTACTTGAATGCACTTTTTTATGACAACGATTCAGTAATGGTAATTTTACTATTAAAGAAAGTGAAAGGTTTAGTTTTGTTAGCATGACTCAGCATGTAGCTGTCAGGTGTTTCTCACCTAAGGGCAGGAGAAAATGATAGTAATAATTGCAGTAGTCGTATTGTATTTTTGCACGTGTGCTTGAGCATTGGAGAGGTGGGAGGCAGTGAACATACTTCCTCCAAGTGGAGACAATTATCTTCCTGTAGGTTCCTTATGCTCAACTCCTTCCATGTTCTTCCAGTGATGATTTTCCAGTTTCCTATCAGTTTACTCGTGAGGAATTAAAATGTAATGATTTTCAACTGTATATTTCCCTAACTGAATAATACTGCTCTATGGTATTTAACTACAAACTGATGAATTCGCTTAGATGAGTTCTGTTATGCTGTGATTTGAACTCTCCTCACCAGAAAGTATTAAAAGAGAGAGAAAAAAAAAAAAAAGCACCAACAGTTTCCATTAAGGGTCAATTGTGGTTATTGACTTGTTGTTTTGGTTTTGGTTTTGGTGGTGCTGGGGTCTGAACTCCAGAGCTTTGCATATGCTACCTCGAAGCTACATCCCCAACCCCAAAACTCAGCCAACCTTGACATTCTTTAATAAGATATTTGTATAAGTTGATGAGTTTAGTAATTTTTGATGACACACAGAATGGTTTCCATTGAGCAGCTCTCCTCTGTTTCTGCCATGGCCTGCTGGTGTGTGCGTTGTTTGTGGTTAGGAATATGAACACCACGCATGCCAGCAGGATAACATGGTTATAAAAACACCTTTGTGTCCAGTAAAAATACTTCCTGTTTGGTGAGACGTGCCACCTGGGCCAGGCTGCAGTCCGCACCTGGTGCCATGTTCTCTTTCCAAGCTGCCTACTGTCCTTCCCCCGTGACCACGACACACCTTAAGTTACTGTGACATAAAGATATTTGAAGATCGTTTACTCACCTTTTTCCTACAGTTTTTCCCTTTCACCTCAGTTTTCAGGTTTGCCCCTGCTGGGGGTAACTGTCAACAAAGCAGCTGGTCCCAGATAGTAAGAAATGGGGAGACCAGTGTTTCTGTCTTAAAGGTATGTTCTTGGCTATTTACACCCAAAACATATACCACTTTAAAACTGGGAGGAACCCCATGTTTTTGTTTTCTCTAAAAGGGCATTTGTTTCTCCTTCTCTCTGGGGGATAATAGATTAAATCTCTGCTAGTTTTCTTAACTAACGTTGATATACTTTCATAACCACAGTGAGACAGAGGAATAGAGGTCCTGTATGCTGTTGCTTCTTAAAAAAAGAAAAAATGTCTCTCTCTTCTCTGGAAGAATAAGAAGAATTGAATTAAAATTCTTGCACCTTTTGTGTCTGAGCTAGTCTCAAACTCCTCACCCACAGTCATTTTAGCAATTGATCAGCCCCATGGAAGTTCTGATTGTCAGGGTCACCAGGGCCATTAGCACCCAGCCTTGTTTGGTCTGAGTAAAAAGAAGATGGATATTTTGGCTCCAACTGTTCATCAATAATTCCTCCTTCCTTACCTTTGTTAACAGTAAAAGGTTTGTTGGAAATGGAGTAGTACAGGTACAAATTACTGTTGATTCTTTTTCCAGAACATTCTTAGGTTGAGTGTAAGGTAAATGATAAGTCTGTGTCAGGGAATCTTAAAAACAGAGCCTGAGTTATTTTCCTAAATGCACACTACGTGTGTGTAATCACTTCATCATGTGATAACCTCAGCTTCTGTGCTGACAGCTGTGGGTGGTGTGTAACCGCCCGCCATCACCACTGACCTCAGAAGGGCAGGCAGTCCTCGCGACAGGGTCAGAATGGTTTAAACTGGGATATGCCTAGTTTCTTTCATCTATTTTGCAGATAGTGGAATTATTATTATATATGTTTTATATTACATAAAAGAGAGACTATAAATAGAAAGTATTCTTGGGGCCCTAAGTCTAAATTTAAATGCTTGCTGTCCATAGGTGAGCCCAGACCTCAAGTGAGGTTAGCGTGAGTGGACTGTGCTTTGTGTTGAAATTAAAGTGCTGATCTGGTGAAGGTGATAAGTCACCTCTTTGGTTAATTGAATTTAATTAGTTTTTGCTCTGGTTTCATTGATTTTATTATAATTCATGTCACAGTTTGGGGGCACACTTAAGATTTATGTATGTGTGTGCATCTGAGGATATTCGTCCTCCCTTTAAAATGAACTTTCCTTCCAGTTTGTCCTGCCTAGTGTTGGTCAGGAGAGGTGGACACAGTTCTCCCAGCTTAGAGTGATACCAACCAGTTCTCTATCCCAGTCCAAGTCCAACTTGAACTGCTCTGAGTCTGCCATGGAGCCAACTTTAGATGGTAACTTCAGCTCTGCCAAAAGGTCATTAAGTCTCCTTGTTCATACTTTTCAAAAGGAGAGGCCTTCTGTGTGCTTGGTAAAAATGTAGAGACTGTGTCTGAAGTCCAGGTTCAGCTAACTCTCCTACAGGTCAGTTCATGGCAATTTATGTAAATTTTAACTAAAGGAAATGGTAGCCCTTTTAACAGAGAACCCAGCCATATAAAGCAGTGGGACATGATCATATCTCTAGATGTGTGTTTGAGTTTATTTACTATCTCCTCTGCTGTAACACTAGCTTTCAGAGAGCCAGGTCAGCAGCATCTCACTTCTAAACACTCGCTAATCACTTTTTAAATGGTGCTGTATAAACAACTGGATATTTAAGAACCACAGGATTATTTATTCACTGATGTACTGTACTTATTAATCTATACCCATTCTTGTTCTAAAACAGATCTAAGGAGATTTACAAAGATAATATATAAGGAAAACTAAAATTTAAGAGGAAGCAGGAAGGAGAGGAAAGGGAATTGCTTGTAGAGAAGTGAAATAAAGCTGTTTGGTGGTTGAAAACAAGGCGACGCTCTGCTCCTATGAGGTTGGCCACAGAAAGGCCAGGTGGGGTTGGGGAGCAGATGAGCCCAGGAGATGGCACCTACTTCCAGCACCAAGAGCTTCTTGCTGAATTAGGTTTTTGCTTTTGAGATGTTCTGCTCGGTAAAGGGTGAGGTGTTTGACTGAATGCCAACATGTCACACAAAAGAGGGTGCCCCAAAAGTGTGACTCCAGTTGTAACTAAATGAACAAAACCAGAGCTAAACTAATTATTTTGTTTCAACAGTACAAGTATTGGCCTCTGATAAAAGCAGAACATGATCTTGAAAAGTGGACAAAAGATCCCGTGTTCCCATGGAAATATGATGGCTTAAAAAAAAAAGTTCACAGATAAAATTTCAGGCAAACACACCATATGAGTATATTACCAAACAGCTAAATTAAAAGAAAAAAAAGAGCGCATGAGTTGGTGGTGCTTAAGAGCAGACTCGGTGCAGGGATGTACTTCACAGCTGTCAGCCCGACACTCACTGCACGCCGTGCCTTGCACTACTGCCCCTGGCTGGAAGAGGCTCACATTTTGGCCAACTCCTCTACAACCTCCGTGGGGAAGATGGGCTCTGGAGGCTCAAGCAGCTCACCAGCACCAGCAGCCGCCTCAAGGGCCTTCTCAGCATCCTCATTAAAGTAAAAAAAAGTGTGTTCTTCTTTGAAACCTATTAAAAACAACAAAAATAAATTTACTGTCTAATGTAGCTGTGCTGATATTATATATCACATGATTTGAATGACATCATCGCCAAAACTATCAATAGGAGTCACATCACTATCAGAAAAGTACCCAGAACCACTTAAACCAGGTCCGCCTTTGGTTAGGCATTAACTGTGCTATACCATACACACCTAACAGGACATTCTACAGTGTTTGATGTGCTGTGACAGAGCTTAGCAGAAAAGGGTACCAGGAAAAACTAGAGGAGAGGCCCACACTGCTTGAATGCAGACCACCTGCTCCAAGAGGACCAGGGGCAGACTTGGACTATTCCAATCAGGCCCACAGTGGTAGTTTTAGTGGTTGAGATTTTGCCAATATCCTCTAATCAAAGGTGGTAGTGGAGAGATTGGTTTTGACTGTTTTGGGTCCTCTTAGCATGTAGTGACCAGTGTCTGAGAAATTCTCAACTAATCCATTTTGGAACCCCCAGATGGCTGCACTAACACCTGAGGAGGGCTTGTCCCTCTGGTTCCTAGGTTTGTGATGCTCTGAAGCAGCTGTGTTCCTTGTGAAGTGGCTGGAAATGTGAGAGGCCATTTAAGGAAACTGTGGCCTCTTCTAGTCAAGATGACAGACAACATGTAGAACAATACAATATAACACATTTGAAAAAAATGAGCTTTTGTGTTACACACTTTTAAACAACCAGATTCACTGTTGATACCTTTACATGACTCAAAATTGGTCTCTCAATTATACTTTCATTTTCTGTGGATTAAAAATCACAATTTTTACTGGTCTCTTAAAATGTCCCTGCATGCCACGGTCTCCTTTCAGGTATCACAATAGTAATATAAAAAATAAAAATGTATGTTTAGGATGTTTCTCTCCAACCACTACACAAGGTGCTTCCTCATATCAGATTTATAAAGGTAGCATTTCTTAAACGATCAGTTGATTTCTCTTGAGATCTTAGCCTTCCCAATATACAGTAGAATTAGCACACTGCCTCCTGGTTTTAAGTAAACCAGGTTGCCCCCAAGAACCATCAGAAAAACATCTGCCTTTAACTTTCAAACTGTGCAAAGAAACCTTAAGGATAATTTGGACCATGACAAAAGGTAGTCTTGGAGATTCCAATCAATTAATTCTATTGAAAAGCATCAGGCCAGATTTTAATACTCAGGTAAACAGATAATCCATTAAGGCAACAATGTGCATTGTGGCAAGTGCCATCTTAGTTTTGTCAGCACTTATTTATAGTCTTTGGATTCCCCTGCCCTCCTGCCGAGGGACTTCTATTCCCCCTGGTCCAATCTTTGTTCTCTTATTCATGGCGAAGTGAAAACAAAGGAGAAGGCAGCACGTACCCAGCGTTCCCTCGTGGACCAGTTCCTCCTCTATAGTCAGAAGGCGGTTGTATTTAGTCACCCATTCACCACGAGAAAGGCCCCCCAACTTGATAAACCGGACCCCGAGTCCAACGGCCTGAAGAGGAAACATTTTGGATGGGAGGGTCATGTTTTGCTGAGCTACAACAATGATTTGAAGAGAAGAGCTGTCGCGGTGTTGTGCAGGGGTTTCCCCCTTGTATCTTCATATTGTATCTTTATGGAAGTAAAGTGACCTGCTCACAAACCGAGAGTTTGAAAGGCAGGCAGATGGTGTGACTGACTGTCCATCAGGCGCTTTACTAGTCGTGTAAGCATGCTGATTTTATCTAAGAATAGGCTGGCCTTTCTCACTTCATTTTAGGAGGGAAGATTGCAGGGACACACCCCAGTCATTTAAGTGCGCTCGTCATTTTCCTTGGACTTCAATTTTGCTGCTTTTTTAAAAGTTCAAAGATTAGCTCTTTACAAAAGGTAGCAGTCTGGGAGGAAGCAAGTCTATTTCATAAAAGGTTACATGACTTTCTCCACCAAAGACAGCATTTCTCTGAAATACCAATTCGTGATAAAAGCAGTGTTTTGGCAATTCTGCAATTGACCAGTGTTCAGCACTTACCAAATCGACAAGGCTGTCATCAGGAGACTCTCCTTCTGTACTTCCAAGGATGGTGAGGTGCTTCTTACCTGGGAGAGCAACTCCTGTCAGTTTTGTGTGGTGGCAGAAGCAGTTCACACATAACAGCCATGGGGTTCAAATTAGAAATTGGCCAGAGATTTAAAACTTAAACTTTAAGAATTTAAAAGTTTTAATTTTAAGAACAGAGAGCGGAGTCAATTATTTGACCACCTAAGAGTTCTAAGGTAGACACTTGCATTTTCTCATCTGAACATTGTGCTGGGTTTATCTGTTTAGTCTTCTTTCTAGTAGCTTAGGTGCTGTGGGCACTATATACCACATTTCATCACATTTAAGATTTGTTACTTATGAGGTGCACTGCCATTTTATCACCACTAGAAAGGAAGAAATGTTCACTTCGGATCGACATGTTTCTAGGACCTCAGCTCCAAGACATGATTCATTCTGTTGCTATTCCACATAAGAAAATACGTGTCTTCAAGTCAGTGAACTGTGGTAAGTACATGGGCAGCGACTGTGGAGTTGATAGCCTGTATTATGACTTTCTCACTTCATATAGAATTTTATTCAAAGGCATCTGTCTTTATGGATATTTAGAAGAGCAATATGGGTAGTATTTAATCATTTGAAGGCCTCAGGACCCTTAAAGTTTGCCAAAGCCTATGAAGGGCACAGGCCAGAGTCCTTACTGTGGCGACAGTTTGCCATCTACAGTGATGACAGAATGCCTACTGAGGGGTGGGCCTGAGGGGAAAGGTCATCTGACTCAGATGACTGCCCTGCCTGCCATTCCGTCCTCTGGCACCTGCCCTGGCCCCTGGCTGCCAGTCAGGCTCTTAGTCCTGCTCTGGGTCTGAGACTGCCCTTGTGTCTAGTTTCCAAAGCCTGTTCATGGTATTCATGTGTCTGGCACCGTACATAAGGACCCACGATGCCCATGAACTCACTGGGGTTCACAGTCCAGTGGGAGATATCAGCCATTAAATAATCAGACATTGTGGTCAGCACTACAAAAAGAAAATATGCGATAGTACAAGGAAGGTTCGGAGCAGAATCAGGGTGGGGGAGGTCTGAGGAGGCCTATGCATTCATGGGCATTTCACTTAGGACTTGAAGGATGAGTAGCTAGCCAGGTAGATGGCCCAGAGAAAGGCATTCTAGAGCAAAGGAAAAGCATGTGCAGGCTGAGAGGTAGGAAAGAGTTTGAAAGTTTCGGAATTAAAAAAGTAAGCATGGGCAGTGGGATGAGCACAGTGTTGTGGGGAAGCTATTTAACCCCGCCATGGCTCATTTCTCTTAGGTAAATGGAGGGACAGTGTGTGCTGTGCACTTCACAGGGCTGCAGTGAGCATTAAAACCAAAGCTAAACGCCTTATGTACTACACAGAGATGCTCTTCTCTGCCATTCCAGGCCAATCAAAAAAAAAAAACAAAAACAAAACTTTTCAGCTGTCCCCAGAGCTGGGCTAAGGACCTGCTTCCAGATGCTTCCTTGATGCTACCCAATTTGCCCACCTGCCCAGCAGCTTCCCATTGCTGTAGGTGAACCTGCCTCTGCCCCTAGTCACTGTACTCAACAGAAAACTGCCTGCTTGTGCTGATGGGGTCCTCTTGCTGCCTGTTTTTCTTAACTGGGGAACTAGACCCATTCCCTGCTGCAGGTGATCCAGTTCAAACTCTGATCCCTCCACCAGACTTCCCTAAGGCAAGGCAAGTTCAAGTGGCTAAATTGATTTCAATCAAGTAACGTTACATCCTTACTCTGTACTTAGGCTCTGCTCTCTAGAGCACAAAGTGATAGTGAACAGAGGGAATCTGTAACACCTTAGCCAAGTGACATAGGCCAACTGCCTCTGTCTCTGTCTCTGTCTCTGCAGCTCCCTGGTGGTGCCTGACACCTTGTCCTTTGTGAGTGCTAAGCTGACTTCCTGAGCTTTCAACACTGTGCTCTGTCTAGAAATCTGACTGGAGTACCAGCTATTCTGTCCACTATTCTGTCCACTATTCAGAGTCCGTGACCTAGCCTTTAGCTGTAAGGTTCTGGGTTTCTCTAAAGCTTTTCTATCACCTAAGCTCACAGCCTCAAGCAAACTGAGAAATGTGCTAGTGGCTGTGCCTTATAAGAAATCAGGCCTTGCTCCTCCTGTTAGGGGCTGAAAAGCCCTTCCCACTGTGAAGCTGATGGGGTAGCCTTGATCACACCTGTGTGGTGGCCCTCAGTATGGGGGATGACCTGGTAGACTAGGGCTGTTTCTGGAACCTTGTGAATCACCAAGTTATGGTTTGTTTTCCAGCACTGAATCTCCCATAAAATGGCTGGGTTTTCTTTTCTTTGGAGATTTATTCCTTGCTTTTTAGTAACTTGGGTACACTTCATATTTTTGGCTTCTTGTATAACCAGATCATTATGAGTCTTTCAGATCTGTATTTTACTCACTGTCAATAATGTTGGTTATTTCCACCAAGTCAGACATAGTAGTTTGGTTTGTATGTTTTATGATCAGTCCATGGGATCTGGGGCTGCCGATACCTCCTTGCTCTAGAAGTTTAGAAATGCTTTTGGATGCAGTTCCTGCAATTATGTAGCACCTGGAACTGAGAGCATTATAGATGCTGTCCCACTGTTCAGCGTCCTGGGTAAATATTTAAGAATTGATCATTCTAATGTACAGTACACAATCACAAGCCTCAGGAATCATATAGCACATAATCAAAGTCATACACTTTTCCTGAGATACACAAAACATTTTCTTTCACATCCATGCCTGAGTGATTCCTGTACCATAGCCACACAAATTAGCAAGCTTCAAGGAAGATAAACTTCAAGTGATTTAATTTGAATTAAAAAATCTTGTGAATAAAATGTGAATGTGCTAAATGCCATTCCCACATTGACTGTGGTGTTCTGAAAACCCAGGCTGTTCTCATCCACTGTACCACCCCTAATGCTGTTCACAACTCACTGGATAGAAGATTTTTCTGTTATTTCTGATAAACGTAAAACTGAAAAGATAGGACCTTGCCAGGGCTTTCTGCCATCTTTCTGAAGGCCCTTCCCTGTTTTTATTGGTGAGGGTGTCATATGAAATGAAATGCTTATTTAACAAATGGTGTGTGTGTCTGTATATATTTGTATATGCACAAATCTACACACAAGGTCATTCACTAGGCTAATTTCAACCTACCCCATTAGAACTGACCACACAGGTGCCCCCTATCACAGGAAAAAAAAGCTGAGGCTGGGGGCTGGGGTTGTGGCTCAGCAGTAGAGCGCTAGTCTAGCATATGCAGGGCCCTGGGTTTGAT